>NC_064863.1:16639964-16954024 GCF_024139225.1 Suncus etruscus | reverse complement strand
TTTTCTTCTTATCTTCTTTCATTCTTTCTTTCTTTCTTTCTTTCTTTCTTTCTTCTTCTTTCTTTCTTTTCTTTCATTCTTTCTTTCTTTTCTTTCTTTCTTTCTTTCTTTCTTTCTTTCTTATTTCTTTCTTTCTTTCTTTCTTTCTTTCTTCTTTCTTTCTTTCTTCTTTCTTTCTTTCTTTCTTTTCTTCTTTTCTTATTAAAAGTGATTACGAATCTTTTTCTGAACATTTTATTCAACAGTTTTGGTATAACATAGGTCTTGTGTGTTGTTTTGTGTTGTATATTCAAGATATATTGTTATAGTATACACCGATAATTTATTCTGGTAGGTAACATGGCTAATCAGTAAAATACATACCTTGTAAACATCACAGCAAGTTTCATCCTGGGTTCCAAAGTATTCATTGTTATTTGTTTTTGTTCTGTAGGATCCCACTGTAAATTTGCTAATGTGTTTATTTATTCCTCATTGTTGCACTTTTTGCTTGTTTCTATTCAAGGTAGTGTGTGTGTGTGTGTGTGTGTGTGTGTGTGTGTGTGTGTGTGTGTGTACATACTATGGATGTAGTATTGGTATTTTTGTTCCTTACTCTGTAATGCTCAGAGCTTGCTCATGGCTCTGCCCTAAGGGAACATTCCTAGAAGTCTTGGGGGACTTTACAAAATTTTGGTATTCAAACCAGTGTCTGTGATATATTTGTCAAATGCATTATCCTCTGATATTACTCTGGTCTTGGACAAAAATTTGAATATGAGAACCTCACAATAATAGAGGAATAGAGAATAAAGATGAAAAGTCTGTTCTGCATTTAAGAGGGCATGGTTAATATGTTGCAAAAATAACAATATCAGAGAGTTCCCCCCAAAACTTAAAAAATAATAACTGAAGAACTGCAAGTATTCTCATGTATACTGAGACATAGATCTGTTTTGTTTGTTTGTTTTGGGGCCACACCTAGTGATCCTCAGGGGTTCCTTCCTGGCTTGGGGAACCATACGGGATACCAGGGATCAAACCCAGATCCATCCTGAATCAGCCATTTGCAAGGCAAATGCCCTATTGCTCTGGCCCCTAAATTTAAAAAAAATTAAAATAAAAATTATTTTCTAAAGGTAATGTCATCTTTTATAAAATTAATGTTGCCCTTTAAATTCTTACCAATGTGCAGCTCAGACTTTTAAAGAGAAAATTAAATTTTGTTATAGTTCAAATAGTAATTATTCAGCCTTATTTCTTCAAGTTGTTTTTATAATCTATTGGTCAGGTGCTATTGTTATTACATTGAGAGATCACTTTAGTGCATTATCATTATCATTTTTTATGAAATAGAAAGGTACAGTATTGTAAAATAAATCCCCACATTGTGAAATCATCCCACATGCCATATTTTCAACCCCAGGTAGGTGGGTCTAAAGCAGATAAGGTAGGCACGAAGAATTAATAAACCAAATCAGTCAGTAAAGAATAATGAAGCCACTTTGCTTCTAGCCTCCATGTTTCTCTGTGCACCAAGCCAGACAACCCTTATTTATTCTAGAAATACAAATTTTACCAATAGGGGGAAGGTTAAGTGATTCAGGTGGGCTTTTACACATCAACGGGATAGATTTAAATAAAAGACGAAGAAGGAGGAATGTCTTTGTTTGGGTTAATAAGCTGTGTATCATCTTATACTGTATGTAGTCCAGGGTTAAATATTAATATGAAGCTTTTGTTTCAATTGTACTTATGTTACTCAATGTATGAATCGTAGTTTATCTTTCAAGAAAAACTAAAAACTTTGCTTTAAAGCATCATTTTCTAACGTTTGAAGATAATATCATGCTGGTAAAACATGCTTTTAGGTCTGAGATGGAGAATAATTGCCAACATTTTATGAAAAGGGAAATATTCTGTTTTAATATCAATTCTATCATTTTACATAGAAATGAGAATGCCCTTTTGATACCTGCATTTAATGAACAAAAATTCTTGATTATGACTTTTCCTAGAAAAGAGAAAATAGTCTTGAACTTAGACTCAAACTTGAAAACTTATATTTCATTTTATGTGTAGTAGTTTCTCTATAGAGAGTAATATTTAATTGATATTTGGTGTTGATTTAATATTTCATTTAAAATACCCCTTTAGGATTAAAGAGATAGTATAGCAGGTAGGATAGTTACCTTGCATAACTGTCCTGAGTTTGATCTCCAGTCCTAAGGGTCTCCCTAACTTAGCAGAAGTATCTCTGAGTACGAAGTCAGGTGTAAGCCTGTGGAATAAGTAAATAAGTGAAAATATACTTTTAAGTATATTTAATATATGAACTGTAGAAAACTAACAAATTACAAGGGAAGTGTGGGTTTTGGTAGCAACTGAAGGGGTTCTGTGCATTAGTAAAATGTAGGAAATATAATTCTAAGTCAGGTTAAAGGATAATGTCTTTTAGTTATGACTACCTCCTCATAATTAAAATATTTCCTTTTGATTTGTCTCTTAAGTGATAAATTTTAGTTGTTTGTAAATTATTTTAGAAGTTAGTTAACAACATCATACTATGCTCTAAAGCAGGGTATTTGCTAGTGAGAAGAATAGTTGTGATTTGAAAATTACTTTCTCATAGTATGTTACTTTTTTCTTTGACAAGGAATCTGGTAAAAATGAAAATTTTTGCCCTGGAATAAAAGGCACATAACTTCTACTTTTCTATCTAATTTACTGCAATCAGCACAATTACTTGGCAATGATAAGATATTCACTTAATAAAATATACCAATAAGTGGGAAGTCACCATATGTACACTTATTACTAATTTTCAAGTAATCAAATTGTAACAAAAATAGCCTCAACAATATTGGTGCTGCATATAACTTAATCTTGCTTTCCATCACCTGAGGATTTAGATCTCACTCTAATATAAAAAATAACAATTTGATCTGTATCAGAAATGTGCATATATAAATAATTAAATAGTATACAATAAATTGAGTTTCCTACACCTCAAGTTTATCTGTTGCCTTCGATATGAGTTGAGCACTGATCTATAGCAAGTGTGGCCCAAGGTGTCAGTGTGTTTATGAGGTCATAAATGTGTCAAAATCAAGGTTCTTTGTATTTTTTCCATAATATCTTTATTTAAGCACCATGATTATGAACATGTTTGTAGTTGGGTTTCAGTCATAAAAAGTGCACCCCCCCTTTACCAGTGCAACCTTCCCCCTCCAATGCCTCTCATCTTATTAGAAGTAATGAACCTATTTATAAATAAATTATATAATTACAGATTCTAAATTCCATCTTTCAGGGTTATTTTTTAATCTCTTTCAAAACAAATTTAAACTGAGATTTTAATCAATTACTAAGAACCAAAGAAGATACATATATATATGTATCTTCTTATATATACATCTATATACATATAAATATTTACATGTATATAAAGTTATATATATATTGCATGTATAGATAAATGAGGGATGATTAAATCTTCTGAGTGAAGTCTGTTGTACAGTAATATAATCAGGATTGCCTCAGGTCATGCCTATGTTTTTGCTTTAGAAAGAATCAAAACCATTCAGCTGACATAGACTTTTTCTTTGAACTTACTTATTCCCTATTCACACCAATTATCCTGGATCCGAAAAATACATGGCTTTTCAGGGTTCTAATTACTTTGTATGTCAGCTTCAATATGTAACAAGTCACTGGAGGCACAGTGGAGCCACATACTTTATTCAAGTCTTGTGGAGATTCATGGATTCTTTTATTCCATGGTGTGTTTTGTAAGTTGAGTGTATTTGACGTTTTGAGCAAAATAGTGAAAATTCAGGACAGAAGAGTGTTGTGATGTGTCTTTATGTTTTCAGTGAATCTCTCAGATTTGGAAGAGACTAGAATGGCATCTAATGGTAGCATGATCCTAGATAGCAGAAGTCACAGAAGCGAAGATTGCTCTGTAATTTATAATGTGCTTGGAATGTTTTAATTACAAATACAGTTGTCTAAGAATAAAATACTGTATTTTCTCTGTTTTTTATTTCATTTTCCAAAGTCTTGACCTTTAAACTATTGTAAGAAAGGCTAATTTCTGCAGATTTACAAAATAGTCACAGTATCTGAACAAATGGGCAGGGAATGGGGTGCATTATATATTTTCTCTGTTCAGCCAAACATTATTTTGCATCAGATGCACTTGAATGCATTTTGATTTAAAACAGTTTTATTATTTTATTTTTGCATAGGCAGAAGAGAAAAATGGAATGAGGTGATTTTTATATTGTGCTAATAGCAAAGAAACCTGCAATATTTATACAAGTTATGGAGAATTCTGTGACATATCTATTGATATGAAAGAAATTGTGGCAATTTTTTTGATATTGATGATCTTATACTTAACATTTCAGTTATTGATTGCTGAATTCTAGAAATAATTGTAAAATTATTCCTTAAATATTAAAATTTACTTTATGGATTTTTTTAACTTGGGAAATTTTCAATAGGAACATTTTGGTCTGGTTCTAATAATTAATTTTGAACTGAAAAGCTAATAAGCTTTTCACATGTGAAGAATTTTGAGTTTTAATTATCTGAGTATTCTTCAATACAAACTATAACAGAAGAGTATTGTCTATCTGTCCACTAATATATTGACACTAGTTTGAGGGTATAGAAAACAATGGTGAAGCCATATTTTATGATACAATAAACAATTTTTATTTAACAATCACTTTTATTGAAGTAACACATGACATTAAAATCATATGTCGAAGCCTATGACTTTCACTGAGAGGAGAAAAGTTCACTAATAAGATGAAAATTAGAGGCAAATGACTGCTGTAATCTACTACTAAAACAGAATTACAAGAAAAGTTCATTGTTATACCATGGCAACTTTATAAACACACCACTTTATCAATTTAACATTGATTTTCAATACCAGCTTAACAGATTTTAATAAATATGTTATCACTCATATTCTTGATTTTTTTTTTCATTCAGGGAGTAGCACTGAAAGGAAGTCCTCACCTTTACTTTTCTTCATTCTTCACCCTCTTCCTTCACCCAAGTCACTTTAACTCCTAAAATTGTTTTAGATCATCACTTAAGAGAACATTCTGATATGCTAACATGGCAGTGCTCAGAGATTTTCATGAGTGCAGAAATGAGTACTTTACTATTTTTCCCAGAAGAATGGTCCGTGTTTTTTTTCCCTTATAGCTTGCTAGATATTTCCATGCATGCATGATTTCCCAATCTCCATCTCAAAATGCAATTTGCCTCACCCATAAGAATCAACACATTCTAAAACCCATTTTTCCCTTTGGGAAATGCCTTATGACCCTCCTATTTCTAATTTCCTGTTGTTTTTCTTTAGTTGTGTTGTTGAAACCTCTTCCTGGAGCTCAATTAGAATTTCTTTTTCCAAGAATTTCTTTTGCCTCTCCCTTGGGTAGCATTCTTGGCTAATTTGTACATGCTACTTCTCTTCCAATCGATGGTATTACTGCTTCCTCCAATTAATGGAGTACATCCTCCATTTTGTCCAAAGAGAGAAAGAAAAAGAGAAGAGAGTGCAAGAGAAAAATGCAAGATGGAGGAAAGAGATGACAGAAATAGTTTTTTTATGGAGCCATCTTGAGTAACAAAATTTCATAGTTGAGTTTCAGGCATCCTGTGTTGCCACACCAAGCCCCTCACAATGCCAATTTGCCTCCACCAGTGACTCCAGTTTTCTTCCCAAACCTACCCCCACACACACATACACTCCTGTATTTTCATAGATGTGCTCTACTTAGGTGTTTGAACCACTCCCGGAAGTGCTCAGGGGTTACCCAATGCCTCTGCACTCAACCATAATTTCTTTTGGGTTCAAAGGGATCATAGAGGTGCAGTGGATTCAAGCCACAGTGTATGCAAGTGAGCATCTTCCCAGATGTGCTATGGCTCCAGTCACAACCTGCTCACCTTTTGAGCTGCAGTACTTGCCTTGTTGGCAGCAAAGGTTGCACTCTAGCTGAGATGCTTGTTTGTATTGCGTTGTAATGCTTATTAAAAGCAGTTAGCTGCTCACAGGAATAAAACTCTAGGCCATAATGCTTGCGCTTTTCAAGTGTAGTGTTTTCATGTGATACCAAGACAAAATATGTGACAGATTCATATAGCAGAGCTGCCAGGACTGTACATGTGGTGGCACCAGGGTGGAACTCTGGGTATTATTCTTACCAGGTAGATTCTCAAAGTTATTCCCAATCCTCATTTTTCTACCTGCAACTTTTACTGTTCAGATATTTTGTCTTCTGCTGTGGTCTTGTAATTTTCTAATTGTTTTCTCTCCAATTTCCTGATTCTTTTTCCCCTCAGATTTCTTTATAACCTTCTCGTTCTTTTTTACTTTTTCTTAATTTACTTTTTCTTAATGAATACATTTTATTCATGCTAGTTTTAATGTCCCAGAGTTCACTGTTATGTTATACAATTTTCCGATTCTGTAATTGATACTTATTCTATTTTATTAAGAGTGCGGGTTTATTTTGTTTGTTTGTTTCCCCAGAGACTGTTAAATATATTTCAATTTATTCTCATTAATACTCTTTATTCAGTTTCCCAGAATCCCTTTATTTCTACTTGGGTCTACTCCTCTTCATCCTGAAATTTCTAAATATTTCAGATTGCTACAGTATCATACTTGTGGAATTAATTTTCTAACAGAGAATATCTTGCTTATTAGACATTTTTCCTTTAGGTGGCTTGGTTAAATCTAATATTTTCCTCTAAGGATCCAGAAATAGGTTTATTTCCGAAACCAGAGATAATATTCATTCATTCATCCACCACAGATTAAGTTTTATGAGCTAGAAATCTAACTTAACTTCTTTAACTACTTGAGACCTTTTTTCCTACCTTCTGGCTCAATAGAAAACTATCTGGTCAAACTATATTTTTCTCCTTGAACATATTCATAAATGGCTTTATACTCTCTGCCTTACCATGGAAATAATGAAAGAGAATTTTTTGCCTTGTATATGGCTGACCCTAGTTTGATCCTTGGAATTACTTGTGCTTTCCCAAACATCTCCAGGTGTGACCTCTGGCCACAAAGCCAGTAGGAACCTCTGAACATCATTTAATTAATAAATTACTGAAATTAATAAATTACTGAAAGAATAAGTCAATTTTCTTATGTTTCTAGCAGACTTCTTTGTCTAACCTAGTACATAGAAATAAGTTTAATTTCCAAGGTGTCTGGAAGTTCAACCAATACAATCAGGTTTCTAGTAAAGGGAAGAAAGGAACAAGAACATTGGTTTAAAATACACAGGTTTGCTATGTAAAATTAAAATAAAATAAAGATAAAATTTTATTTCAAGGTCATGTTGGGGAGTTTTAAGCCTAATGCACTATTACTATGTTAAAATCTAATGACATATTTTGACATAGTAGTTAAGTGGATGAATGTACTTTTAAAGCATTTATATAGTAAATATTATTAGTTCCACAAAGCTCCATATAATTACTTAACTATTGTAGTCTTTTTTGTTTGTTTTTATCTTGGGGCCACACCCAGTGATGCTCAGGAGTTACTCCTGCATATGTACTCATAGATCGCTCCTGATTTGGGGAAACCATATGGTATGACAGGGATTAAACCCAGGTCTATCCTGTAGCTGCATGCAAGGCAAATGCCCTACCACTGTGCTAATGCTCCAGCCCCTAATGTAGTCATCTTAACTATGATAGCAGAAATTTATTCATAATAATTTTTACCTGGCAAGCACTAGTTGAGTATACATGTAAAATTAGAAATTGTAAAATAATGATGTATGATAAAATTTTGAACTGTAATGATGTTTTTTATGGAAGATATTTTTGTTTGTTTGTATGTCTTGGCCATACCTAGCAATACTCATCAGAAATAAAGAATAATTTATGGAAGAATAATTCATGGAAGAATAATTTACACATGGGTGAATTAATTGTTTTTATACTTATGTTTTCTTTTTATGTTTTGTTTTGTTTATGTTTTGGGGTCACACCCAGAGGTGCTCAGGGGTTACTCCTGGCTATGCACTCAGAAATCACTCCTGGCAGGCTTGGGGGACCATATGAGATGCTGGGACTCAAACCACCATTGGTCCTTTGTTGAACATATGCAAGGCAAATTCCCTACTGCTCAGCTATCTCTCCGGACCCTATGCTTCCTCTTAAAGTGTTTTTCTGAAGCTTGATAGCGCTCTCCTTAGAGTAAACTCAATAAGTTTAATGAAAATAATATTAAGGATAATAGGTCTGTCAGTGGCATGCCCCTTTATCTGTATTGTAATAACTTAGTTTGGAGAGTTCTGTGAGCTCTATCAACTATGCCTTGTCCCTGCAAATTATAAGGGATTCTGGTGATATGCTGATTTGTCATTTTTTGCGATATGATTGAAAAGTGTTACTTGTTACACAAGTATGTACTTGTGTACATAAGACCATTGTTCATTTATTTGGATTGCAGAATGCCCATGTCAGAAAAGCATTGTAGCATGAAGATGAAAACAGCATTGGCTCTATCCATGTGTGGATTTTTATTTTTACAAGGACATGTTATACTTCTTTGCTTTTAACCTGTCTCTGGATAGCATCTGTTAGTTACCCCAGAATATTTGGCTCTTGATATGGCCTGAAATTTTTTTGTAAAACTGCCCTTGAATTCAGTATCTACATCAACTTTCCCCCAAGTTTTCAATGCAAGTTTTCTGATGAATTCCAGAACAATTTAGGATAATTTTGCCTGCTTGTGTATATCTGAGAATTGTCCTTCTCCTATTAATAGCTCCTAAGACAACAGAAATCCTACAACCATTATTCCTGAGTGAGGAAGGCTATTAAGATTAATTTTAGGGGATGTGGAGAGAAAGGAACTCTTATCCACTGCTGGTGGGAATGCTGTCTAGTTCAACCTTTATGGAAAGTGATATGGAGATTCCTCCAAAAACTGGAAATCGAGCTCCCATACGATCCAGCTATACCACTCCTAGGAATATACCCTAGGAACACAAAAATACAATACAAAAACCCCTTCCTTACACCTATATTCATTGCAGCTCTATTTACCATAGCAAGACTCTGGAAACAACCAAGATGCCCTTCAACAGACGAATGGCTAAAGAAACTGTGGTACATATACACAATGGAATATTATGCAGCTGTCAGGAGAGATGAAGTCATGAAATTTTCCTATACATGGATGTACATGGAATCTATTATGCTGAGTGAAATAAGTCAGAGAGAGAGAGAAAAATGCAGAATGGTCTCACTCATCTATGGGTTTTAAGAAAAATGAAAGACACCCTTGTAATAATAATTTTCAGACACAAAAGAGAAAAGAGCTGGAAGTTCCAGCTCACCTCAGGAAGCTCACCACAAAGAGTGATGAGTTTAGTTAGAGAAATAACTACATTTTGAACTGTCCTAATATTGAGAATGTATGAGGGAAATGTAGAGCCTGTTTAGGGTACAGGCGGGGGTTGGGTGGGGAGGAGGGAGATTTGGGACTTGGGTGATGGGAATGTTGCACTGGTGATGGGTGGTGTTCCTTTTATGACTGAAACCCAAACACAATCATGTATGTAATCAAGGTGTTTAAATAAAAAAAAAATCCCCTAAAAAAAAAAAAAAAGATTAATTTTACATCCATCAAGAAACCACATTTTCCACTGTAAAAGTTGGGAAGCACTCAGGCAGATTATAGCCACAATATTAACATCTTTATGGGCCCACCACCCATTGTCAATCCAGGTAGCAAACAACTCAACAAAAAATTAAGAAAGTGGACCTTAGACTGAGAAAATTTTTTTAAAAAAAAAAACAAAACAAGGGGCTGGTGAGGTAGCGCTAGAGGTATGGTATCTGCCTTGCAAGCGCTAGTCAAGGAAAGTTCGCGACGCGGTTTGATCCCCCGGCGTCTCATATGGTCCCCCCAAGCCAGGGGCAACTTCTGAGCACTTAGCCACGAGTAACCCCTGAGCATCAAACGGGTGTGGCCCGAAAAACAAAAAACAAAAACAAACAAACAAACAAAAAACAAGATACTTCATATTTAAACCCAGATAGGTTGGGGTTGATTGTTTCCTTCTGATAGGGAGCTTTTTCTGGGTTTGTGTCCAGACCAAACTCTGAGGAGTTTTTCTATGAGGAGTTTTTCTGGGGGAAGTGTGGATGCAACCTCACAAATCCACTTTCTGACTCAGCCTCTGATTGAACTGTCACTATATCATATTTGGCATTTGTTTTATATTGTAAATCCATGTCAACTGCTAGTGACTCCTCTGCCTTAGCACCAAAGGGTGGTGGTAAATGATCACAGCCTCAGGACTTTGGGGAACTATGTATTAGTACTGGGAAGTTGCTTTTGGTTCTGATGTTGGAGACTTTTCAGAAATAGTAGGGGGTGCTTCAGAAGCAGTTGGAAGCATTTCAGAAAAGATGGAGCAGTTTCAGAAAGCTCAGCCTGAGCTTTTAGTATTTTATAGTACATATAGTCTAGTGTGCAGATAAAAATCACTACCAGAATAACCAATATATAAATTCCTATGTCAGTATGTTTTTAACTTGGCTGTTGGAATAGAGAGGTTAGCAATATTCAAGAGGAGAGGTCAGTGTCTCTCGACCCAAAGCCAAGCCATTTCATAACTTTGAACCAAATAGAAGCTAAATTTAAAATAGTGGAATTATCCACTTGAGCAACCATGAAATTACCCCCAAGGAACGTCTCACCAATCATAAATGGGTTCCCTGTTCTGGGCATTAGGTGATGCAGAAGTCTCATGGCCCCAATCCAAAAGCTTTGGAGAGACATGGATCTGGGATCAAACACCACACAGGAAATACTTCACACAGAGTTGAAGAGAATAGTAGGGGTTCAGGAATATTCCACCAAAATCTTTTGTTTCTTTTATCACTGTTGTTGTTTTGTTTTGTTTTGGAGACACAACCGATGACACTCAGGGGTTACTCCTGGCTATGCTCTCAGTAATCGGTCCTGGCTTGGGGACCATATGGGATGCTGAGGGGGAACTGCGGTCTGTGCAAGGCAAACACCCTACTGCTGCACCACCGCTCCAACCGCAATATTTTGTTTCTTAACACTAAGGCAAGCAAGGAGATTGGTCAGTTGTGAAAACCAAAACTGCAAGCCATTTCTCCCTAAGACCAGGGGTCTTTATTGGGAAGTAAAAGACCAAACCCTGGGGTAGAGAACAGGTAGGATAAAGAAACAATCTCAAAAGTGTTTCAATGCAAAGAGTGATAAGCACCAGCAAAAAAGAATTATCCTAAATAGAATGAAAACATGTTATTTCAACAAACCAGTTCAGTTTTACTTTTAAAGAAACAAGAAGGAAAACTTTAACTTCCCGGCTACCTTTTTATAATAATGGATGTTAGAATTAAAATTAACGAAAGGCACAAAAGAGATGGCAGAATTTCTTAGACAAATGTCCTGTCTGACATAAATCTCACCAGGTAGAAATCCAGCTATACCACTTTCCAGATCTCTGACTATAGTCAAGTTGCTTCATGGTAGTTACTTTATTTTCTCATCTATAAGAGGAGCACAATAATCATGATATATGGTTCGTATTACTATATGGAGATTAAATAAACCACATAATATGTCAGTAAACATCTGATAAAATTTATCTATTGATAAATAGAAGGGAAGATGAATATTGGAGTGAAGTAACAAAAGTACTTAAGTAATTGCAGCTAAGATTTCTGTTTGAAGCAGTCTTGTGGAAGGAATTTTGCTATATCTGCCATAGGAAAATGCTACTCCTAGGTGACTAAACATAAACCTATTGCCTTGAAGTCCCTAATATAAATGTCTAAAATTAACGTCTTAGAGAGGTTCATTACTTCTTCTAGCTTTTAGAATGTTGGATATATTGCCTTCACTTTATTATGTCTTACTTTTCTCAAATAATAATATATCTTCCTTATGCATGTCTCTCAAATAACCTCTTTTTGTTAAGAACATTCGTCATTGTTGGGATCCATCCTAATAACCATTACCTAATAACTATGTCTTACTTTAGTCATCATAAAAAAAAACCTTTCTAAATAATGTCACACTCACATGATCTAGAACTTTGGATTTAAGCATATTTGGTGTGTTGTGTTGAACTGGGGAGAGGAGGTCATTGTAATCTGATGCTGACTCAGATAACCATAGTTAACAAGTTTATTCAGTGCAACCCAGAGTAAACTGGTGCATCTGTGTTCTTTGAGAAGTGGATGATATTGTTTTCATGGTTTGTTACAGCCAAGGCCTCAGAACAATCGATTCCTAAATGATATGTGTTCTTCTATTTCTGTTTATCCCAGGCTGCTGTGATTTTTGTAGTCTGTACTTGTCTTATTAAGTCAGATAAGAATGTCATGGTCTTCAAAAAGGATCAGTAATATCAAAAACATCTGTGACCAGTGTAAAGTCCACTGAAGTGTTTTGAGAGGAAGAAAAAATTTTAATATATCCCATAGAATGTGTAGGACAGATGTTTAAGCTTAGATTCCTTAATAAAACATTCTGCTCTCTAAAGTTTTCTTTAATATCTTACACAAGGATATTTTTTTATTCTATTCACTTCTCCCTTTGAGAATCCATATATATAGTTATTTCCTCTATGGGATGTAATAAACTTTTCTTGAATTCTTGAATCCAATTTATGTATTACTCCATCACACAAATGTTATTCAAATATTAACATGCTTTGATTAGCGAGAATAATCATTTTAGAATTGTTCTAGGAGTTATATATTTAAAATACCCTGGAGGTGCTGGAGTCGTAGCACAGTGGTAGGGAATTAGCCTTGCACATGGCTTACCCAGGACGAACCTGGGTTCGGTTCCCGGCACCCCAGATAGAACCCCTAGCCAGGAGCAATTTCTAAGCGCAGAGCCAGTAGGAACTTCTGAGTGTTTACAGATGTAGCTCAGCACCCTCGCCCCCCTAATGTGCTGGATAGAGCCAGAATGAGTTGCCTTATGATAGGCTGATGTGAGTTAGATCACAGACATCACATATGGTCTCCAACTTTTTACAAGAGTGTTTCCTGAGTACAGTGTTTAGGACTAAGTGTTAAGCAAGTCTTAAGCAAAAAGTAAGTAATCCATCCTAGTAACCACAAAAACCAAACTAAACTAAAAAATAAAATACCATGGATATAAAAATAATAATAAAAAAATTCCACATGAGAATGGAGTGGAGAAACTGAATCTGGAAAAAATATTTTTAAGACTTCATGAATTACTGGCTAAGTTTAATTTTGAATTTACTATATAAGCAGCTTTGTAACTGTGTTTTTATGTATGCATATATGTGAGAAAGAAATGTATTCCTCTTTTTTTTTTAAGAAATGTATTCCTACATATCCTTATAGAATCTTAATTTCAATACTATTACACAGTTAAGTGATCAGAGATTTTATGTAATTACTAAAAATCTAGTGTTTGTTAAGAAATTCAAAATGCTAAAATTGCAGGTTGGAGTAGCCCAGTTCACATAAATTGTTTGTTTGTTCAATTTTTTGGGTCACACCCAGCAACGCTCAGGGGTTGCTCCTGGCTCTGTGCTCAAAAATTGATCCTGGCTTGGGGGAACATAAGGGATATTGGAGATCAAACCTGGGTCAGCCCCATGTTGGCCACATGGAAGGCAAACACCCTACCACTGTGCTATCTCTCCAGCTGCTATGTGTTAATGATTTTATATGCAAATTTATCCCAGCAACACCGAAGTGTTTAAGATCCTCTTTACTGTGTTGATGTCTCTTCTACTTCATCTCTACCTCATCTGATCCCCTGACTATATCGTCAGTTATTCTGTCAATGTTTCAGGATTTTTTTTCATTGAAAAGAGTTCATTTTAACTTTTACTTTTTTTTCATGCTATATATTAGAGAGATTATTAAGTATTTGTCCTCACTGTGACTTATTTTTCTTAACAATACTCTAATATAAAATACATGTCTTTTAAAACTACAGTAGGAATTAATTTGACAGTAATTAATAAAGTTAACAAGTAAAGTCACGTTAAGGCTTTAATACACTGCTTAATATTCAGGAAAGGCATTAAAACCTATATTTCCTGAATGAATTTGAACTTATTAGTTATTTTTGTGTATATTATTAAATAATACTCATTGGTGTCCAGGGAGTACTCCTGGCTATGTGCTCAGGTGCCTTTCTGTTGGTACTCTGGAAATATATAGGTATTTGGACCTAAGCTAATCTCATTATGGCAGACTAGTGCCTTAATTCTTGACTGTCTTTTTGGTTCAAATTGATGTTAAAATAGATTTGATTTATAATGCAATATATTGTACTTCTGGGAAACAATTTTCATCTTGACTTATAAAAGAGTATAAAATCTTTACAAATACACGTGTACATTTGATGGTGAAAATTTTAATTTAGAAAGTACACTATTTCCTAATTGACAAGTCATTTAATAGTCAAATTATTTGTGTATAATAAATAATGAGTGAATAATAATTATAGCATGATAACTAATGAATATGACAGTGCATGCATAATTATCATTTTACATTATATTTAGCTCTTACTACTGTGTGGGGAAATTCTGGGGATTTTATTACTGCTACTAAGAATCGAAATCTATGTCCTCCTGGCTACAGACCATGAAACTTCCAATGTAGGTACTGAAAGGAAGTAAAGGAAAAAGGAAGCTGCTAGCCTCAGACCTTCCAGAGCCCATCACACTCAAAGCTTTACCATTTGCTCAGAAAAATCTCAGCTCTCCTCTTCTGTTCTGTATTTTTTCCAGTTCACATCTGACATATGACTCAGTCTTATTTGAGATAGAATTTGGTGATTATCTGACCATCTTTGATGTTTTCTAGCTAGATTAAAAATATTTTCACTCACGAGATGGTTGAATAATAAAAAGACCTGATTTTTGTAAGTTCCTTTCTGAATGATATATTTTTTACTGGTTTTTATTTAACAAAATTTGTCCCTGGAAACACATATTGTCAAAACATTGCACCAGCCTTACTCTTACCCTTTCCTTTTCTTGGTCAACAGAAATGAAAAGGATTTTTACAATTGGCCCATGTATCTCTAGCACAGATGAAAAAGTTATGTACTAACACTAGCTGACTCTATTGAATTAAACAATCCCAAATGACCCTGGTGTGTTATGTCACCTCAGTTGTCTTTACTATAATAGCATCAATATCACAAAATGATAAAAAGTTAACAATTGGGACCAGAGAGGTGGCGCAAGTGGTAGGAGGTTTGCTATCCACGTTGCTAACCTAGGACGAACCTCAATTTGATACCATAGCGTCCCATATTGTCCCCCAAGACAGAAGTGATTTCTGAGTGCATAGCCAGGAATAACCCGTGAACATCACTGGGTGTGGCCCAAAACCCAAAAAAAAGTTAACAATCAGAATATCAAGTTGGTCATAAAAATATATATATATATATATATATATATATATATATATATATATATGGAGTTCTAAGTACTTGGCATTAGAGTGGGATCATGAAAACCAATACTGTTATATTTTTTATGATGGAGATAACACAAGGTGAATGTTAAGGCTATTATAAAGAAAATATTTTGCAGTCTTTCTCCACTACTATGTAATAATTTTCAACTTATTTTAGACTCGCCTGTTCAGAATCCCTTTTATTAATAAAATTAGTATAATAGCCAAGTCTTTCCAAAGAGTTAGTAGGACCTTTGCACATTTTGTATTTGCAATTGAATGGTACAAAATTAGAAATGGAAGTGCGTTAAATTCATAAGAATAAACACTTCCCTGCTTTGAACGATCATTTATTTATACTATTCCCAAGGCTGAACTCTTTGAGTTTACTTATTTGATTTTATTATTGTGAATGAATGATAGTAACATTTAGTATGATCTCAAAGAACTATGTTGAACATGTATGTGTAAGTATGTAATTTTCTAATTTCATAATATAAGGAATATTTAGATAGGCTGAGTATCAGACAGTTTTCATCATTGTTATAGTGTTGCCTATGAGCTAATTTTGAGAATGTTATAAAAGCAAAGATATTTTTAGGTTATCAAATATTCTCATTATAAGGTAAAAGTCTTAGAAATCTATAGACAAATTCAATAGTTATATTTTTTGTTAGCATATGAGAATCAATGGAAACTTACAGAGCATACTAAAGTTGAATTTTTAGTTTAGAGCAACAAGGATCTATATATGAAAGCTCATGCTAAATTCATTTTTCTTTGAGAAAAAGCCCCAGATTTAAGTACAATGGAATCAATATATTTTGAGTGCTAATATTCCAGTTTGGAGAGAGACTATGAAAATCAAGGCACTCACCTTACACACAGCTGACCAATATCATCCCAAGAGACCAACCAAAGTAATCCTTTAGTGCAGGACCAGGAGTAAGCCCTGAATTCCACTACATGTGGCCCAAACCACTACATAATTAATTTTTTTAATTTTGGAATTCTTTGGAATTGGGTGATCACATATAATTTTTAAGGTTTCAAAAAAAAACATTTGTTTCAAAGAGAGAACAATAAATTAACATTATTATTATAATTTTTAAACAGTACTTCTTTCTAGAACTCAAACATAAATGAGTTTTCTGGGTACAGAAACCTCAGTTAACCATAATAAAATTTACAGATTTAAAATACTTGCTGTAAACTTTTAATCAGACAAAACTCAGCTCTCTGGTCATTAGGAATTTAATTGCTTGGAATGATATACATTTACAGAATTTGATTACTTTGAGGAATTACAATGATTTTTATTGAAGCCAATGGCATTGCAGATCTTTCTATTTTAAGAAAAGCCCATAAGGGATTCCTAGCAATTGGATTTGTCCATGGTAGTAACCTTTTTAGTTATATGACCTTCTACATAGGTGTTGGAAGTGATTAGAACAAGTGTTTTCAATTTCCTCTTAGCACTGTTGGTCTTAAAAGCTTCTAAATTAATTTGTTAAATGTCATATACCAAAGGGAGAAATGAAGATTTTTCTCTTTGCAATTCTAGTCCTAAAGCTCTACTTAAATTGTTGACTTTTAAGTGAGATGCACTTCTGAAAAGCACACTTCTTGAGAAAATTTTCAAAGTTAGTGTTTTCTTTTATTTTTTTCTCCTTAATTGGGTTTCCACTATTGCATTCTCAACACTCTGGCATGTTGCTTTGCAGCAAATATAAAGTTTTCAAAGTTATTCTTCAGGATGATGTTTATTTCAACATCTGTTTCATAGCGAATATTTTATCTTGAGGATTATTTTTGCATTCGTAAGAGTATTTTTTAACAAAGAAGTAAATTTAAACGAGAGAAGTTGAGTAACTTTTCCAAATGGCCCATGAAACCTACAAACAAAAACTTGTCTCTGTCTACTACTTTTTAAGACGTTGTCCATTTATTTTGAAAGAATGTATTGAACACTCTTGATTCTACTATATACCAAAATAATATTTTATTCTGGATTGAATACATTTCTTTCTATGAGTGTATCAATATGAATTTAAGGACCTATCATGAAGTGCTTCAATCAAATGGAAATATAGGTATAAACATCCACTCACATATATGCATTCCTGTACCGTCCAACCCTCTTGGATACCTGGTATTCAGAGCAATAGAGATGAATTAATCAATAATCCACCTGAATGGTAATCAATAACAATCATTTTAGAGCTCTTTCTACTTTTATTGCTTACAGGGTATGGTATGTGTAGTGTATGTGACTAGAGAAAGGGAGAGGGTCCTAAAAGACACACAACAAAGATGTTATAGATGTCCACCTACTACAATTAGATGAAGCCCAATCATTAGAAATTCTTAGCTTTCACATGAACAATCATGTCCTTCTCTGCTGGGTCATATTTTTCTGGGTATGCTATCCTTGGGGTCAGTGTTTTGGTTCTAGAATTTTCTCACAAGTTGTCTAGTTCAGAATAAGAGGCATATTCCACAAGAAGACTTCAACATCCTATGCATAAGCACTGTGTAGGAAGTGCAATAATAAAAATATGAAGTTGTAGACATATAATACCAAGTAGTGACCAACTCCTCCTGAGGCTTAATATATAGCAAGAGAAATATGGAACATTGGTAATAGCATTAGGTTTTTAAAATAAATGGAGTTTAGGAAACTGAAAAATAAGTCAAAATTGATGTTATATTGTTTAGATATATTAGAATAGAATTTAAATAAGGTTTGGGAAAGGTCAGTTGTTCATATCAAAGTAGAACGATAATATGATGATGTAAATTGTCATCAGTTCTCTTTCTCTCCCTTTCAGAGGTTGGCCTTTAGCTTCTTGGTTGAGTAAGTGGTGATACAGTAATGACTTTCAGTGAGATATTAATATAAAAATAAATCAGTGTTTCTGCAGGAGATATTACAACACTTTTCTCTCGTGGCATCTCCATTAGTGCCTCCTTTTGTTAGCAGCAACCCACAATCAAAGCAGATTTTGTTGGAATACTACATTTGTAAATGTACTGATTAGACAAGCACTTGAGTGTAATGGCAAAGACACTGTGATTACATTGAGTCAGAAGAATCTTTGTGCTTCTTACTAGAGATCAGCTTAATGGGAGAAATATTTATCAACTTGTCCTTTTAGCTCTTGATACGCTATCTGTAACAATAAGGGTAAAAATAAATAGTGGCAACTGAATTGTCTGTAAACGAGTCCCTTAAGAATTTCCCTATCTTTGGCAATGGAAAAAATTAGATGAGACATGTAATCTAGTTGTGTTATTCATAAGGCTACTGCTACTAATGTACTACATCGAAACAAAAGAGTTACTGTTAGAAAAATAGGGGAAGAAAATGAAATTTGCTGAGTCTTATAATAACTGTGTTATTACATAATTAACGATGTACCCTAGAGGAAAAAAATCAGAGAACTTAGAATTCCATCTACATACCATGCCCTTCATCATCCTAATGGCACATTCTAATGGCACAGAAGAATAAAATATTTATATATACAAGTGCCCTAATAGAATAATGCCATAGAAGTGAAATACAAGGATGTGATGTCATGGATAGTTGAGCTGAATGAAATAATAAAATCTTAGTTTAATATTCTTTCTCTTAATTTTGCCTTTTAAAATTTAAAAACAAGATATTTCAAATATTCCAAGTACGTTTCATAAAACAGCTCTTTTATTCAATTAGTAACTCCATGCAGAGGTTACTACATCTATTCATAGAGTATTGAAGATGAACTATTAGGAAAATTTCCCCCAAAGCATCTAGCTGTAAGTTAAATCCAGGGGTCTTTTTTTTGAGACAAGGTAACAGCTTTAAGATAAATCACTAGTTAATCACCAGTAATACAGTTAGCACAAGTAATAAAGCTCCCTGACTAAGAAGAAGTATTATTTATTCTGCACAATTTTTCAGTAAAGAGACTTCTTTAAAATGTAGTGAAATAAGCAAAAATGTATGGGTATGATAAAGAAAAGCATAAAAATATTTGAGTGTTTCTAATAGTTGCATATAGCCTCTCTCCTCTCTATCCTGAGCTTTTATTTTTTATCATTATTATTATTTCTTTGATTTGCTTGCTATTTTTGAGAAATCATTGACAAATCCCTTCACAAGTACTTCCTTTTCTGTGCTCAAGAAAGTTGCTCTTTTTAAAGGAATGTGAGCCATTTAAAATAATTTCTGTCTTTTCCATTTTTTTCATGTGTTTCTTCCTTCATTGATTCCAGGTTTCTAGCCATGCTGCCCAGAAGCTTGGGATGGTTCTAAGACCTAGTCTACTCATTTATCCTATAGCCTGTTTGCTATGGTCCACTAAAGGAGGCCCACTATAGGACAATCCTTTGAATCATCAGTTCTTGGGACAGTGATAAATAAACCATTCAATAACTATAAACAGTGGGATCCTACCAATTATAATTGAACACATATTCAAAATGAGGATGAAAACAAATCAGGATTTATTTCTCATAGCCTAAAATTCTATGTCCATAATCATGACATGATTTGCTTCATTATTTGCTTTTTCCAGCAGTAAAAAAAAAAACTGGAGAAAACAGTTATTCCTTCTTTATCTACATTCTGCTTGGAAAGATGAGCATATAAGGAGTACATTAAAAGCCCCAATTTATCTGTTCTATCAAATCAAAAGTGAAATTATTATTTTCTTAATTTTTGGGTCATACCCAGCAGTGCTCAGGGTTATTCCTCGCTCAACACTCAGGAATCGCCCCTGGCAGGCACGGGGGACCATATGGGATGCCAGGATTCGAACCACCATCCTTCTGCATGAAAGGCAAACTCACTACCTCCATTCTATCTTTCCAGCCCCACAAAAGTGAAATTATTATTATTATTATTATTTTTCAGATTGAAGACTTCCTCATCAGTATCTGACTATACACCTGTCTGACATTACTTTAGAAATAAATATACTTTATAAAATTAGTGACCTCTAAGAAAGAGCTCAGATTTTAAATATCAAGATCATATTAACAATTATGGTTACCAATTATGCATCTGGTCAAAGTCAGTACTTAAACACACTACCCGCTGTGAAAGATGGAGACAGCAATATCTCATGTTGAGTGGGAAGCATGTTGATCAAGCTTTTGCATTTTCTTTTTTTTTCTTTTCTTTTTTTTTTTTTTTTTTGGTTTTTGGGCCACACCCAGCGGTGCTCAGGGGTTACTCCTGGCTGTCTGCTCAGAAATAGCTCCTGGCAGGCACGGGGGACCAAATGGGACACCAGGATTCGAACCAAGCACCTTTGGTCCTGGATCGGCTGCTTGCAAGGCAAACACCGCTGTGCTATCTCTCCAGGCCCAAGCTTTTGCATTTTCAAGTTGTTATTTGCAATCCAGAATATTAGTGTTTGATGGAGAGTTTTGGAAGAAAAAGAAAAAGAAGAAACCAAGTAAGACCTAAAGGCAGGTCATAGTTTGCTGTCAAGTTATTATATATGTAGAAAGTTATTTTTAATTTTTGTTGGTTGCTCCTGATTCTGTGCTCAGGGATTACTACTGCTGGAACTGGGTGTTGGAATCATATGTGGTTCCATAAATGGAACCCATTTTGGCTACGTGCAAGTATTTTACCTGATCTGCTATCTCTTTGTCCCAGGAAGTGATAATTTACTAAATATTTTTGTTTGAATTAATGAAAATTGACTTTGGATTCTTTGATAGAATAAAATCTATGAGTACTTCAAATTAAACATAATATTTTGAATAGTGTTCTTTATTTAGCAATATAATGGATTCTAGGTGTTCTGTCTTCTAAACACTTGGTTTTTTTCTTGTATTTTTATAGTATTTTGGGGGGCCCACACCTGGCATGGGCTTAGGGCTTCCGTTCACTCAGCAGAATCTTTCTTTTTAGTAATGGACACAAGTGTGCTCATTGGACTATTTATGGGGATTGAATTATTGCTATTTCTTAGGGAATGAGAATGGGCCCTTTACTATATTCCTATGACTTCTTCAACCAAAGCAATTTGATTCATTTTTATGATTTCCTTTTATTATGTAAATGATACTTTGTTAAACATAATTTCATAACTATAAAAGAAAAAGAACTGCACTCCGAAATGGTGTTTAGATCAGCTGAGATCCTGGACATATTTTAAACCCATTGTACTCTCTGTTGGCTCAACCATTTAACTGGTATATGAAAAGTTTCCCACTTAAATTTTCATGCTAACACAGGGGATTTAATTTACTGAATGTGCTTCTCCTCACAATCAATGCAAATGAGCATTATTTAAAAACAAAAAGTAACGGGGCAGAACTAAGCTGTATTTAGTTATCCAACTATTTTTTTTAGGTCACATCTAAAACCAAGGACAACTATGAAAGTCAGGAACCTGTTGGGAAAAGAACCCAACTTGAGTTTTATTTCTTTTTCCATTAGTCCCCATCATATTTGGTTATACCAGCTTTTAAACCATCAATTTTTTTTCTCTCCAACATTCTGATTTGATCTACAGTAGTCATAGTCATCTTTAAAAAGAAAATTAAGATGAATAAAGCTGTGAAAAGTTACGGATGGGTTCCTTGTATTTGTCAAAATAGAGGTAATTCTATTACCTTAATGTGATATCTAGTCAATCACTGATACATACCCATTATTTTTTAATATTTTTTATTTAAACACCGAGGATACAAACATGATTGTGGTCTGGTTTCAGTCATGAAACCCATCACCAGTGCAACATTCCTACCACTAAGTCCCAAATACCCCACCTCCCCTCCCCACTCCCACCTGTACTCTAGACAGGCTTTCTATTCCCCTCATACATTCTCATTGTTAGGATAGTTTTCAATGTAGTTATATAAAATCAAACATATTCTTGCTCCCTTACCTTTACAAGCCATGTCTCACAAAGCTCCTTCTGAGTCATCTGACAGTGTTCAGAAAACAGAGAACATTCTGTTTGCAACTTTCGTGTCATTCTCATGAAGTCAAAGTATAACTATATTACACTGAGGCTATTGAACAGAAAACTCACTCATTGTATTGGAATAAATATATGATGCTTCACCTTGTGAATTATTTTCTTGTTAGAAAGAAATAGATCCCTAATAGTGTAGATTTCTAGCTCTGATGCCATCATCAGGCAAGAGGAAAATCTCATCCATGCCCTAATTCCAACCTTCACCTTCTTCACATTTTAGCTTTAGTCAGGAATTTCCCAATGGGAACATTCATGATCACCAACCCAACACTGGAAAAATAATATCATTCCGTGATACCCAAAATTCTCTCTGCTGTATAAACTATTTATATACTGGACTTTGATGACAGCTTTCCATCCTTGTTCTCTGACCAGAAGGTAAACCCATATTGGCAAGATTAGTACAATGATTGCCTATTTTCTTTTGCCCAAATTCTGAAATCTAAAATACTCCCCAATATAAAATAAGACCTCAAAATTTATTAGTGAAGTAGTCGCACTTATTTTAAATATCTTAAAGGCGCTAAGGCCATGTGTTATGTAAGAAACATTCATTTCCTTGATTACAAGAAAGACCAATACACATCTATCACTTCTTGGTCTTCCTTGCTTCCCTGAAGACAAAGTCAAACTCATTAATTCTAAACTCTGTCAATGATCCACATAATCTAATTTAATTTTGTGGAACATTAGTGACTAATTGGTTTGAGAAAGCATCGCACTGAACTTATAGTAAGTAAATATACAATTGGCAGATGGTGTTCCAATGCAAAGATTCATAAACATTGAGAGGAGTTTGATGTCAAGGCCTTTGCTTCAGTTCGTCTCATTAAAAGATGAATAAAACCTGTTTATGCGCAGGCAGAGACTCTGTTTTGAACTAAAAACATTATTATGCAAATAGTCTTTTTAAAATACACACTGAGACTTGAATATTTATTCAGTTAAATTTGGCTCTTGATATTCCAGAAAAATGTAAATGTAGAAAGATTGATACATGAAAAGCCCAATTTATTAAAAGTGACCTTTTAAAATATGTTGTGAAATGTAACTGCAGAATTGTTGTGTTGTACAGAGGATAGGTGATATAAAAACAGCTTCAGAATTTTTTTCTAAATCTACCTTCACTATTCAGGGCTTTATTCAAACATCAGGCTCTGACATTATTCTCATGAGAGTTTTAAAAAGCAGCTTAATGTACACTTAAATGAAAGACAAATTCAATTAAAAGGACATATAAAACAGTAGGGAACTGCTGCTATGAATATTACCCTTGCTTGGAAAATTCAATAAGATAAAAGTTTTGAGGCAGTTTTACTTGGGAAAAAAATTACAACTTAAACCAATAGCCATAATTTTCATTATAAGCATCTCACCTCATTGTCTTCAATGTATTAACTGACATAGGCAGATTGTCTGTTTTTCTTTGACTAGTTCCTTAAGCACCTGCAGAAAAATAGCTATCATTCCTATTTCACAGAAACAGAAACCAAAGCTTAGTGAACCTTTCTGATTGCCCAGTTACTCACCAATATAAAATGGGAAAACTAAATTTTGAATTTCTTTCTGGGTGACTTCCAATAATCATAGCTGCTTTCAATTACTTTCTGTGAAAATTAAGTTTGGGGTATCTTGATTTTTTTTTCTTGTGTATACTCATTTATTTGCCTGGTACTTTTTCTCTTTCCTTTTGTTTTTTTTTTGCGCCCCAAATGCTGATGCTGAAGTCTTATTTATACACAAGGTTATAAACAGGGATCACTCTTAGCTGGCTTGACTAGTGGGGGTTGAGAGGGTGTGAAAGACATCAATGGGGGGGTACAAGAGGTTGGCCCTCAGAGGAAACTTCATTGAATACAATTAAAGGGCACTTTTGCAAAACAAAGTCAGAAATACGAAAAGCAGTGTCTTTCCAAAATGGTGCACAGTTACAATCGGTTGTTTATGGGAGTTGCTAAAATAGTTTCTTTGGTGTTCTAATTAATGCAGATAATTGATGCTTTATTTCAAGAGTTTCAAATTCCTAAAAACCAAGATTTTGTATCTTCCGCATCAAAGGCTAAAGGACTTGAGATGCCCTTTTCCAATTGTGAAGGTGATTTTTTATTGTGTATCTGTTTCTTTGCCTTAAGGTCAATATCTTCATTCAAAATAAGCTACTACAAATTTGACCATTGCAAGCAAAATTGTTTTGTCTGCTGCTTTTATTTCCCAGACCTACCTCTGCATTCTCATAATAGTTATTATTTCAGGTTCTTGCCCTTCACCTTCTATTCCTGCAGACAAGTGAATGGTTTCTTGTTTCTACCTCCTCTCCTCAAAATTCATCTTCTACTTTAAAATCAGGGTGACCTTTGGTGGATTTCAATCTGATCAGGAACAATTTCTTGCTTAGCATAAATAAAGGTGACTTTCATCCATAACATGAAGTCAAAACTTCCTTCTTTTTTTTTTTTTTGAGAAATATCATTTTATCTACTTTATTTTTATTGTAGGCACTGCAGTTTACAAAACTTTAAAGACAAAGGAAACTAAGAACTGTTTTGGAAACTGCCTTCTTTCTCTTTGTGTCCTGACCTCTTATTGAAATGCTTTATCATTCCTTGTTACTTTTTTGGGCAAATATACAAACACATAGCAAACAACAATTTCTTCCCATCTAGATTCTTTCTGGCTCCCTCTTCTTTCACCTATTTACTTGGTGAATTCCAAACCACCTTTAAACTCAGCTCAAATGCCATGTCCCTGAGAATGGTTTCCAATACTAGCGTTTTCTTGCCAGAAGATCCTTCATGACCTTAATCTTTTATTTCTATTTTTAGAACCAATCTATTAATTGAAAATTTTTATGATGTTCAATATGTACATGCCCAGTAATATTCTGCTCACTTTACAAATATTAACTCATTTATTCTTTAGAACAGTTCTAGGAGACAGATATATTATTTTGTTCTCATCTTCACTTAAAAAAAAAACAAACATAGAAACAGTAATTAAATACCACAGTAAGAGATAGAGGAAGTGAACTTTCTGAGTAAAGGTGCTAAACTTCCATATTTTTGCTTTTATATAAAATAATAATTTGTTTAACATTAGTTTATATTAATTTATTAAACTATTGTAGATTCGTGTGTGAGTGTGTGATTTGTGAACCAAACTCTGACTTTATACATAAGAGTCAAGCATTTACTGCTGAGTCCCATATCAACTACAGTAGTTGTTAACCATGCAGCAGACAACTCTCTACCTGCATTAGTGCTAAAAGGATTGTAAAGGTTCTCACCATATTGTGTTTTTCTCTTGTCAAGTACAAACCTAAGAACATGACACTTTTAACCAAAGACAAAGAATAAAAGAATATGGATAGCATGAATAGGTAAAGAATAATCAAGTAGGGCTGAAGTGGTGGTGCAAGTGGTAGGGCATTAACCTTGCATGACACTGACCTAAGACAGACTGTGGTTCTACTGTTTGAGCCCTCCCCCCCACCCCCTCATCCCATATGGTTCCCAAGCCAGGAGTGATATCTGAGCACATAGCCAGGAGTAACCACTGAGTGTCACCAGGTGTGGCCCCAAAACCAATAAATAAATAAATAAGTAAATAAATAAATAAAAATAATCAAGTAAAAAATCTAACATGTGAGACATGTTCACAGTCAAATGTGGGCTCAGAAAGCCTTCACCACGCTTGATATGGGTAATGTTGACCATGTTCTTCAGGCATGAGTTTTTGTTTTTTAAAAAGCATAACTATACAAAGATGAGAATTTTTGAATGCATTGAAATTATCTTAGAGATTTAAACACAATAATCTCTGAAGATAATCTCTTAAGGCAGAACAACTGGATTTGTCACATGAGCAGAATGTTTTTGTCAGCATGACCCAAATATATTCCCTTTATTATCAAGCTCCATAAATAGTTGTATCTAAATCAAAAGTTATTTGATAAATTCCCTGAAAAGAGGAAAAGAGCAGGTAAATCAAAATAGATGAAAAGGACTATCTGAAGTTTTATTATTCAAGTTTGATTATTGTGATCTCAGAAGCAATTTAGTTACTACTGCTAGCAAAGTTTTTTTCTGGGACATTCTAGTTAATAAGAATATAATAAACAATCCATTTGTTATTTCCAAGTAGATAAAGTATAATAACAAGTGAAAAAGCATCTTGTAAACAAGATAGTAACATGTTATAAGTAAGATTGAAAGTATATGAATGGAATAAAAATAAGGAGAAAAATCAGGTAATACTGGGGCAACTCTTAATTTTTCAAGAAGCATATAATAAGATATTTATGTTGGTGTGACATATTAGAAAGTGCTTGTAAGAAGGTTAATAGAAAGATAGGAATATTTCAGAAAGAAAGAATATCATATGAACATGCAATATTCAATAAAGATGCCCAGAGTTCACTTCTGGATCCATTCTACAGGAGAACTATGAGGGAACTAAGCTTTTGGAATACTTGTGAACTGAAAGAGCTAAAACATTTTTGCTATTCATTCATCAGACATGGTTAGGCTACTTATGAGGTGTATATACATAAGTAGCCTATGTCAACTTTCCCAGTACATTCAAGTCCATTTTAGTGGTCTGATAATGATCATCTAATGAAAGGGCATAGATATATAATTAAGATGGAAATACTTGGGAGTTCAGATGACCAAGACAAAATGGCGGTCCAGGGTAGTGAAGTTAAAGTATAGGCAATATCTGCTATAAAGTATGTCATCAGATGAAATAACATTAAAACTAAGGCATGACTTCTAAGATTAATTTAGTATTATGAAGGACAGAAAAATAAAGTTTTCCAGAATAGTAATTTGTGGGAAGGCATTAAGCCAGGAAAGAGCATAATCTGTTTGTGAAATCAAAATGCACTTTATGTCAGGAGCATAATGAGTGACGAGGATGATGCTCTAAGAGTACAAAGTACACAGTCTAGAAATTTGCAATGTCAGTCTACCAAAGAATATGGATTTGTGCTTCTGTAAAATGCTTACATTTGAGTATATGAAGCTTTGGAATGGCATTATGTGATTCAGTTTGTAAAAAGAAAATTTACCAACTGGTCATCTAATGGAATGTTAATAGAGAATAGTTGACACAAAGCTACCATTCTGTGATTCACTTAATGCACTGGGGTGATAGTAATATAATAACACTAACTAATTGGGATAGTGGCACCTATGGGAATATATATATATATATATATATATATATAACATATATATACAACTTGTAGATTGAGCAATCAGATAAAAGAATAAAAGGATTCAGATAAAATACTCTGGTTTCTGAGCATAGTTTTTTTCCCCCTAATTCACAATACAGACCAGGCAAAGGGCCTGTGTTGAGGTGTATATGGGGTGCATTTACTGTACCTCCTCTTTCTATACAGTCAGTGTAAAGAACATAGCCTGTGGTAAGAATTGAGAGGCCTTATCTATATATATAAACATATATATATATATGTATACAACATTCCCATGAACAATATCCCAAGTGTCCTTCCTCCCTATCCCACACCAGCCTGTACTCTAGACAGGCTTTCTACTTCCCTCATTCAGTCACATTTTGCTATGAAAGTTCTCAGTGTTATTATTTCTGTGACTGCACTAAACGATTTCTGTGGTGAGCTTCAGGTCAGGAGCTGGACCTTCCAGTCCTCCTCTATTTTGTCTCTGAGAATCATTACACAAATGTTTTTCATTTTTCTCAAAACCCATAGATGATGGAGACTATTCTGTGTTTATCTCTCTCCCTCTGACTTATTTCACTGAGCATAATAAATTCCATATATGTCCATGTATAGGAGTCCATGTATAGGAAAATTTTATGACTTCATCTCTTCTGATGGCTGCATAATATTCCATTATGTATATGTACCATAGTTTCTTTAACCATTCATCTATTGAGGGGCATTATGCTGTTTCCAGAGTCTGGCTATTGTAAATAAAGCTGCTATGAATATTGGTGTGAGAAAGAGATTTTTGTATTGAATTTTTGTGTTCCTAGGATATATCCCTAGGAGTGGTAAAGCTGGATTGTATGGGAGCTCAACTTCCAGCTTTTGGAGAAATCTCCATATTGCTTTCCACAAAGGTTGGACCAGACAGCGTTCCCACCAGCAGTGAATAAGAGTTCCTTTCTCTCCACATCCCCTCCAGCTCCCCTTCTTCTCATTTTTCCTGATGTGTGCCAATCTCTGTGGAGTGAGATGGTACCTCATAGTTGAGTATAGTAATTGAAAAGTGATATGATCATTGCTAAAGATTGGAAACAATAAAAATAAAACTGCTCAGATCAATATAATGGTAAAAAAACAACAACTATCAAAATAAATCTCATACTATATTGAATAGGAATTTTTCAAGGAGGGTATTCTACTTAATGATGAAAGGAAATGCATGGTTTCAGTAAGGGATGGTGACCTTGATACAGGGATTTCCCCCCTTGTCCTTGAAATGTGACTAATAGAGCTGCTCTAATACAGTATGTAATGTGTAAATTTCTACATATCTAGAATCATATTTAAATGTTTTATCTCTTTTCTACAGAAATAAATAGCATCACATTCTGGATTCTTCTTTTCTATGCAGTATTATTTCATTTTCTTATTTTAAAATGATGACTAGAAGCCAAGACCCCTTCAGTTTGTTCATTGAAGCTTTTAAACATATTTTATTTACATAATGTTTGATAGTGTAAGATAGTCTTATGTAAAATATAAAGTATCCTCTTTTAATGCAAAATAGAAGCAGATAATAAATGCACAGAATCAAAAAGTTGGCATTTAAATTCTATAATCACCATAGCAGTCGGGGAAAGACCTGCCAAGGGACACTTGTTGCTATTAATGTTGATTTGAAAGTTGCTGAGAATGCAATTAAAAATCATCACTTTGCTGAAGGTGATACCTCTATATCAAGCATTTGGGCTAATGAGTATAGACAGCAGGTAAACTGGCTGCAGTTACAACTTGACTACTTTACTACTTGACCATGAGTAACAACTCAGCACTGCGAATTAGTTTTGAAAAATTTACAATAACAATAATAAAAAAACAGAACTATTTATTTTAATGATTGAATTATTGTCAAAGATTCTAAAACTATTTCTGGAATTGACAAAATAATATAATTCTGTACATAATATCTGTCTATAAAAAGTATCAGGAAGTAGGTATATCAGCTAAAATATCTGGTCTTAACTTACAATTTATGTCCAATAATTTATCTTTTTTCTCAAAAACAGGGTGTTGTGAATACCAACCATTCAAAATAGTAAATCTAAACTATTAACAACTATATCATATGACAAGATTTAAAGGAATTAATAAGAATTAAATAATTTAGTAATTCTTAACAAATTAATAAATGTAGTATTTAATTAATCAACACAATGTAATAACATTTAAAGTGTTAATAAAATTAAAAGAATTAATAAGAAATATCACAATATATTATTTATAACTACATGTGATATTCTGGAGAATATGATCCTCTAGAAATGCCAATATAATTTTAAACACATTTGTAAAATATATATATATATATATATATATATAACTTTCCCCAAAAAGAGAACAATGTGACCATTTCTAAAAGCAAGAGAATCTACTGAATGTAAAATCTTACTTACTGAACTAAATTCATAATCACTTCATTTTCTGAAATTAAACCCAATATAAACCAAATCTTTTATGGTGCATCTTAAATTTTATATCAGTCAATTATACTGATAATAACCAAACATTCTGTTCAAATAGTATATACCCATGCCTGTATTAACGAAGACACACATCAATACAGATGTAGTATTAGCTCAAACTTGCAGTTCCTGGGGTGAAGTTCCCTTGAAGAAGTGAGAATTCGGTGAGCTAGAGGTGAGATGATGGTGGCTGCTGGTATGTGAAAGAACAGGACACTTGAAACCCAGGGGAACATTCAAAGACAAGTTATAAATTGTTGAGGCTAAAATACAGCAAGATCAAATACCTATTTATTTATATGCCTCCTTCCTTCTCTTAAAATAAGACCCTTTAGGGAATATACTACATCATGTCTACATCCATCATGTTCAGAATTCATCTACTGTATAACAGGAGCCCAAACATATGTTTTATGAAATTACAAGAGTCCAAACATCAGTACTCGTAGCTAGAGGCAGAAAGTGAAACAGGGGTCAGTGGGTGGGTGAAAAAATTACAAGATAAGAAAGGAAATGGCAGGGTGTGAAAATCTGAGATTACCAATACTTGTAATAGAAGATCTGGTACATGATTTCCACTAACTTTTAAATTGAAACCACTTGTAATTTTTCAACCAACAGTATTTATGCCTTTCTGGCCTCCAAAGAACACCAGTATAATTCAAATGGGTAGACAGATTTGACTGAATGTACTGAATATGTCCTCTCTTATTCTGAACCACTAGCTTTGAAGACAGTCAGAATGGTGTAATAATTGTTTTAAGGAAGCCTTGGAAAAGGGGTTAATGCTACCAGTTTTATATTCTGACATATTGGATACAAATATAAGCTTAACTACTAGCAATGAAGATGATTGGTCATACTCTCTGAGCTCCATTTTGGCACCTATAAAGATAAAAAAAAACTACTGCCTTCCTTATGAAATGATTAAATGTTACATACATATTAAAATGGAGCAAATATTTGGTACAATATAGACACTTCAAATATGGTTGGTGCCATTTTATCATTATTGGCATCATTTATGTTTTAATATGCTAACCAGAATAAAATAAGGCCCCATTTTCAGTTGGAATTGTCTATTATGACAAAAACATAACAATATGTTGAGGGATTTCTAACTAAACTAAATTGGACAGTGTTTTTGAAAGCACACTGCAAATTATATACCTTTATGCAAATATATGAACGTTACACATCATCATGTGTCTGATAAGCTAAAAGCATTCCAGAAGGATAAGAGATATATTTTAGGTTTTAAAATAAAGAGAGATTGCAAATAACATGAAGTAATCTCATGATGACAAAGTGTTGTCAGTTTTGGCACTGCTAAAGTATTACAATACAGCTCAAATAAAGGAACACTGAAATATTTCAAGTGCATCATTTGTTGATAGCAAACTATGAAAAAGGCAGCAAAGAATGCATGCTGCTATAACAATTGTTATCTTTAAAGAAATGGAAAATATCAAGAGTGAATAACCTCAGATTATAATTTATATTTTCTATCCAATATCCTCATGTTGCTGGGTATAAATGTTTGATTAGAGGGGGTTCAGTTAATGAAAATTCAAAATCTTATCATACTTTTATTATTTTTAAAGGGAGAAGTGCAAACCCAGTGGTGCTCACGGCTTACTCTTGGCTCTGCATATACTCAAGGATCAGTCATGGACTTGGGGGAATTTATAAAATTACAGCAATGTTGAAATAAGGCCAATCACATATAATGATTTAAGTCTCTCTAGCACCTCATTCTGTTTTCTTTTATTATTTTTGTTTAGGGGGCTTAGCTGGTGGTGCTTAGGAGTTAAGGCTGACTCTGTGCTTAGAAAATACTCCTGGTAGGTTCTGGGGACCGCAGGATATTCAGGGATAGGGCCTGAATCGACCCCATGCAAGGCAAACAATCTACCTGTTGTGCTATTGCTGTCTAGCTTCTCACACATTCTGTTCTCTGCCTTTTCTTGTAAAGGTGTATTTGCAATGTCTTGGATCCTGCAGTGTCAATTCAGGAATTATTCATTTAGCCAATCCATGTTTATTTATTTTGTCTCATATATTCCTAAACTTGACTTGAGATCATTAATTAATCACTGAATGGAACTTGCCCTAAGTAAGTTTCTATGTAGCATGATCCTTTGAATATTATAGCTGCCCCAGGGCTTACATGGCTAATAAAAAAGTGTTTTAAGGGGCTAAACTACTATTCAGAGAAGTTTGTTGTTGCCATTTCCATTCAGTCTAAAAGAATGTAAACTCACTTGACTTCACACATGCAAATTAACTAGAGACAGAGAAAGAATACTTTTTGGTATTAATAATTGTTTCTGAACCATCTATATCCTGTTAACTCTTACTCTTTTTTTTAGAGAGTGATAGCACTATATAGAATTTTCTTCTCATTCTGTGTCCAGGGAGCAATCCGTGCTGTGCTTTTTATTTCTTATCTTTTTCTCCCTCCCCTCCACTCTATTTTTGCCTTCTTCTCCCTATATTCTGAAATCATCCTGCCTTTAAAACACTAAATTCACTTATACACTTATTCTAAATACCACAAAGAAGTGATATATAACATCCTAAGTTTATTCTTTTTCTGACATCCTACATTTAATATGATATCCTCCAGAACCCTCTATGTTGCAGCTAATTTCATGATTTCATAATTCTCTACAGCTCTGTTGTATTCCATTCTGTATGTATAACATTTACCTGTTGTTGGATCTTTTGGTTGATTCTATTGTTGTAATAAGTGCTGCATTTATTAAAGTTTATTTGTCTTTTGAAGCGAACAGTTTTATATCCTAGAGATAGATTCACCAAAGTGGAATTTCTGGGTCATATGGTAGCTCTTTAGTAAAAAAATAGCCATATTGTTTTCCTTAGGAATTGGGCCAGAAAACATTTGTCTAGCAGTGGATAAGTTTTGTTTTCTTCACATCCCTGTCAACACAATTGCTCCCAGTATTTTTGATATGTGCTAGTCTCACTAATGTCAGATATGTCATTGTCCTCTTGATTTGGATTTCCCTAATAATAAGCAACTCTGAGCATTTATCATGTGCCTCTTGACCATTGATTGGACTTCCTTGGAGAAGTTTCAGTTCATTTCATCTCCCAATGTTTGATGGAGTTTCTTAATTTTTAAATTATGAGTACTTTATCTATCGTGCATTTCAGATGAAAAAATATACAGAAAATAATTTTATTTCCATCTAAGCATTTCACACATCTCCCACTCCAATTGCAGGCATTATCTTCAACCAGGTCAACTGTTCTGAAATCATAAATGATCCCAACTAAAATCAACTCTCAAAGAGTGTTCATATGACTTTAATATATAGTGATTGGATTATTACTTTCTTTTACTTAAACTCTCTTGGTGACTTTCCAATATATTTATTATTTAATCTAGACTCCTTAATTCTTATAACATAACCAAATATCATAATTCTATTTAAATTATTTTTAAGTTTATCATAGTTCATTTGACTTACCCAAATATTCTTACTTTTCTCTTTATGATTAAAAAAAAACTCCTGTGGTGGTCTTTCAGCCTCAGGCATGCAAAGCATATTCATACTTTAGGATTTCTGCACTTTTCCTATCCTTCTTTTGTAAGAATCCTACAAAGTAGAAGATTCATCTGATATCATAAATCTTAAATTGTCATCCCAAAGAGAATAATTTCTGTTCTCCTGTCAAGAGATATAAATCTATATTTTGCTCCTTGATGGACTTTTACTTCATAGATCTTACTCTCTCTGATCTTATGAAGTTAGTTTTTCTTATTAAAATTTGGGCTTTGTGAGACAGTGATCAATTCAAATTTGTTTATTCCTTTGTTATATATAAAGAGAAACAAATATAAATGTTGATTATATTTATTCAAATTTTTATGTGTTTATCATATATGTAAATATAAAACTAAACAATCTTATGATATGTAGTATCAACCAGTCTAAACTTTGTTTGTTTATATCAAATGCTCAGATTATTATGCACACCCACCAAAATAAACATTCAAATAAATAAAAGCACAGAACTCATAGTTCATTGCTAAGATATCACTTGAAACACTTTGCAATTTCTTATCTCAAAACTATGTCATCTTTATTTCCTAGTAGTTACATCTGTTTTATACAGATATTGTACACAGAGATGTTCAAAAAATATATAGTGAGTCAGAAAACAAGTCTCACATTTCATTGCTCTCCATAACAGCCATCTAAATTAGATTCTTTGCTGTTGTTTTGAAGATAATTATTCTGAGGTTCAAACATAGTGTAAGGGTCTTAGGAGAAAATTATGAGAAAGAAACAAAACAAAAAGCTCACATTCCAATCATTTCAGAGATGAAAGAGGGGGGGTAGTTTGAGAAGATTAAATGTCAGATCAGCAGATGCTGGGAAGAACTGAACATTGACAAATGGATTTGGCCTGAAGATAGATTTTGATAGTTTTGAGCAGAGTAGTGTCAAAAGAAGAGTGGCATTGAGGAGGGAAGTTATAATGAGAAATAAAGAAGAGAGGTAAAAGAAGGATGGTGTAAGAAACAGAAATAACACTTCAATATTAGACCTGGTTTCTTGGACATAGGAATGTAAAGTAAGCAAGCATATTTAAAGATAGTAAAGAGGGAGAAAGCTAGGCAGGGGAAAATATTGGATGGCATCTCTTTCTGTCATAATGGAGAATGGGAAGTCAGGACAGAAGGGGAAATGAATGCCTGGTGACTATTAGACATGATGAGGCAAAGGAAAGATGCATTAACATTCCCTAAAATCAGTAAATCTGGGTACTTCCAGAAAAAAGTAATATAGAGAGACAATAAAGATTCATGTGATGTGGACCAGTCCATGGTAGGAAGCTTGTCACAATAAGAGCAGTGAGATCAGTTAGGGTAGTAATGGGTCCACTATGACAATGACAGTTGAAAATCATCACTAGGAAAAAGAACTAGGTGCTGAATAGGGATAAAATGATATGCATGGTACTCCTTCATTAAAATCAGTGCAAACCACAGTGTCAAAAGGAAAACAGAAAAATAAAAAAAAGAGAGAAAGGTATGAGAGAAGCTAAATGCCTGCCTCCAGTGGTAAACTGGCTACATTGGTGTGAAAAATGGGCATGTTAAAGGGTGGTGTACATTCTATGACTGAAACTCGTTCATAAACGTTCTTGTAAACTTGGTGCTTATTTATAGTAATTCTAAAAATAGAAGAAAAAAATCACTGTGAAGAGTAAGTTATGTTTTGCTGAGTCCAGGAAGCATGGGTATAGGTGATGAACTGCTAGGAGTGAATGGTATCAGAGTGAGAAGCATTGCAGAGATTATAGTTAAAGACAAGCAGCTTATAGAGGAGTAGAAGAACAGGATCCAGTAATTGGAGTAAATAAAGTGTCAGGAAGTAAAGTCATCAAGGAATTTGATGTTTGCTTATGATTTTATACTTTTCTAAATATACAGTGTTGAGTGAATCATTTCCCTCTCTCAGCCTTCATTTTATTTCCTGTTCAAGGATTGCTGTCATCTATAAAGATGAAAGAGATGGCATATCTTAAATTCTTTCAAGAGTTCAATAAAACTTTTAAAAATCATAGATAAGTGGCCAGAGTGGTGGCACAAACGATAGGACACTTGCCTTGCACATGCTATCCTAGGATGAACCGCGGTTCCATCCCCCAATGTCCCATATGGTCACCCATACCCGGAGTGATTTCTGAACGCATAGCCAGGAGTAAATCCAGAATGTCACCAATTGTGGACCCCTTCCCTTTCCCCCAAAATAGGCAAAAAAAAACCCTCATAGATAATATGGGTAAGAAAAAGTGTGAGGCTCTTACACAGGTTTTTTATTTCAAAATGTAAGAATCACATGGAAATATGACTTTTTTGCTTTTTTTTTTTTTGGTTTTATAACAACAATATAACAAGGGGGCAGAGAGATATCACAGTGGTAGAACATTTGCCTTGTATGCGGCTGACTCAGGATGGATCCGGGTTGATTCCCAGCATACCCTATGGTTCCCCCAGCCTGCCAAGGGCTATTTCTGAGTGAAGAGCCAGGAGTAACCGCTGAGGGCTGCCGAGTGTGGCCCAAAAACTAATCAATATATCAATCAATATATTACATTTTTAAAACAATAACAATAAAAAAAGGTCCTACCCTTTCTCTACTCCTTGATCTCTGTACTGCCACCACAGGGTTATTTTAGTATGGTCGACAATAATCACTGGTTTATATTTTATTATATTGTTCCTGAGAAATAGTTTTTATTATTTTTAAACAATGTTTTATTTTTATATTTTGGTTTTTGGGCCACACTCAGTGGCACACAGGGGTTGCTTCTGGCAGACTCGGGAACAATATGAAACGCTGGGAATTGAACCAGGGTCTATCCTGGATCGATCTCTTGCAAGACAAACACCCTACCTCTGTGCTATTGCTCTGGCCTCTGAGAAGTAGTTTTAAAATCATATTTCAGACCATTTCTCCTCCACTCCCATGAAACTCTGATAACATGTTTGCTTTAATTAGTCATCCATCAATGAATATCTTGATTTGAATCATGCTACAATAAACGTATGTGTCAAAATCCCTTACATTATTTCTGTCAGTCTCAGAGATTCAAATTCAATCCCTCTGGTTGAAACTGTCAGAATTTTTTTTAATGGGGGCAATGCATAGAGTATCTCTGCTCATCTCTGCTCAAAATTTTTCTTTCAAGAAAGATTTGAAGTACACTGTATTGTTAACATTATTAAGTAGGAAAATTCCTTATATATAGATTAATGGAACATTCTACAACAGAACTCAGTGAATAAACAGGTGGTACTCAATAGTGCAGGTTGCATAGGCAGAGAAAGAGACATTCTGGAGCATGTCTAAGTGAATAATTGGTATGAATGGATGATCTCTGTCCTTCATCAAATGTAACCAGAGCACATAGGGTCTTAAATAACAGCCTGGAATGTATTCTACTTTGCTCTCTCCAGAAGATTGCTTTCTAGCATTGCCTAAAGAGAGAAGCAGGGGGTGAGCCATTTTACGCATGTTGATTGAATAATGCAGTTGAATGAGTCAAAAATGAGTCTTAGACCCCTCACTGTGATCTGAGAAGGGCCATCAGGACTTGTGAGGGCAGCGTGTGAATGATGTCCAAGTGTGAAGGTGGCATGTGATAATGCCCAGGTGAGAAAGGAAAGAAATTTCTAAGACAATTATTTTAATGAACAGGAACACTGACTGTTAAGCCTGTACATTCTGCTATCATGAACCAACCATTGAAGTCTCAGAAAGGGATGAGTATTTTCTTTTATGGCAGCCTTTGTACTTCAATCAAAGCTCACTTCTAACAAGTTCAAAGCATTTTTTATGAACATTTTCATACTGACTTTCAACTCAGTTAGGGGATAGGGGATAGTGTTATTCTCTTCTCAGTGATAAATGGTGAGCTGAAATGCAGTGAGGTTAAGTGGTGTGTTTAAGGCTAATCCTTCCTTCTGTGGAATGGAACCAAGACTTCTGACTCTCAGTCTTCACAGTTGAGTGAAGTCTCACCCCTGCCCTTGATTCTCAAGTTTAGTCTATAACAGTTCTTAAAAATAAAAAGGTATCTGTCAACCATGGAAGATGGACATTTCCAATTTAGCACAACCAACTACCTCAATTGAGTTTTCTGTCAGGGTCATAATACCATTGATTCACAGCACATGAACATTCTCCATATTTTATATTCTTTTTATCGCTGTTGAAAACCTTCCATAATTACACACACAGTGTCAGAATTTCATCTGGTCTTTGGAGGAACCCATACTCCATGGTGTTGTATAATGGTTTCATTCCTCATCAAGTTTCTCTTTATTGCCACAGAAAGTGAGCTATAAAACAGCCTGATTCAACACTTAGTTGGTGTCAAATGTAACTGTGGTGTTATGTTTTTTCAAGTACAAGATACTTTTTCTTTCATGGGTAAATTATTGAGTGATAGTGTTAGTTTGAGTTAGCGGTACTTTCATCTCTAAACTTTAATGAGTGACTCCAACCTCAAAGAATGTTAGTCAATAGAACAACAGATTAGATCTGGTTATTTTTTCTTTTGTTTTATTTGCTCAACTCTAATGGTAAGACATGAGTATAAATTATAAAGTGTTTCAAAGAGAAGAATATAGGATAAATAGTAAATACTATTTTTTCATAATACCTTCCTAATTTTTTTTTATCCTAACAAGATGTGTTAGAATCTTTTAGAACCAGATTAGCTATATAAATCTAAGTGTTTTTGTTTTGGGGCCATACGCAATGACACTCAGGGGTTACTCTGGGTTATACACTTAGAAATTGTTTCTGGCTTGGAGGACCATATGGAATGCCAGGAATCAAATCCAAGTCTGTCCTGAGTCAGCCACATGCAAAGCAAACGCCCTACCACTGTGGTATCGCTTCAGCCCCAGTATATAAATCCTATATTTTATGGATCCAGAGACACAGTACAGTGGGTAGGGCATTTGTCTCATATGCAGCCAACCTGGTTCTATCTTCAACATCTCATATGGTCCCCAAAACTGCAAGAAGTGATTCCTAAGCATGGGGCAGGAGTAAACCCTGAATGCTGCAGGTACATCCCCAAAACAAACAAAACAAACCAAAATCGTCTGATATTTTACTTGTACTATTTATTTGTATTATTTATTACTTGTATTATTTACATTATTTGTCTTTGCCATGAATTATCTAATTAAATCCCCTACATAATTGGACATATAAGTTGTATAATACTTCAATAATTTAAAATAGTACAAATACTTCAAATTGTCCAGTTTTATGTTCATATGGAGGAAACATTATATAAACAATTCCTAGGGTAAAATACACCTCTCAAATTGAGGGGGAAATAATAGAGGGCACCAAAACCAAACAGTTGTATGAACATTGAGTAGAAATAAGAAATATCAGACTTGAACACCAAATTCAAAGCCAACTACAACAGAATCAATACATAATCTACAGCAGGCTAGACACAGAAGGGAACACTTATACTAGCAGCCCTGGAGTCAAAGGAGGGGCTATATGGGATGCAGGCTGGGAACAGGGGTGGAGAGAGGACAACATTGGTGGTGAGAATGCCCTGATTCAATGACACTATGTACCTCAAATACTACTGTGAATGATTTGTAATCCACTTTGGTCAAAATAAAAATTATTATTATTGAAGAAAAGATATTTGTAAGATATGTATTTGTATATATATTTATATGTGGATATGTAGATGGATCTATATATAAAACATATTTCAATATGAATTGGATCTATTTTGTTTTAAGATTTTTAAGCAAACCATAAACATGCAAACCCTCATTCTAAGTTCCCTCTGAATCAGATATTTCTAGAATTTTTATTGTATATATATTTTAGTTTAATTTTTTTAAGGACAAGCAATTCTGGTTTTTTGTTTGTCTTTTATTTTCCATTTTTGATGTCATACCTACCCAGCAATGCTCTGAGCTTACTCTTTGCTTACTCTTTGCTCTGTGCTCAGGAATCACTCCCAAATGTACTTCAATGACAATATGTAATACACAGAATTAAAACAGAGTAGGCTACATTATAGTAATACAAATACAAAGTACCCTACCTTCTGTATTATTAGCTCACTAGACCTTCACTCACTTAATATTGAATTGTAACTCAGGGTTTTGCCTTCCTGTTGGCTTGTCAAATACATATGGCATATATCTTCTTTATAAACAATGGAAATATTTAAGTTAAAAGTTTATGAAGCCAGATATATATATATATATATGTACTATTTTTATTACTCTCAATATAGTAGCGAGGCCAATATCAAATGTTATTTGTTGCATGTTGCTCCTATGACAAACAGTGGCAAATTTTAGGCAAGTCACAGATTTATGCTTCGTGGGATGGATATTTTTAATTGACTGGTACTTATCAGGAGGATTCAAAGTTCACCTGAGCAGAGTCCTTGCTGTCACATGACCAGGATTATTAGAGAACATTTGGAAAACAGTTTTATATGGCAAAGAACTTTCCAATTGGTTGCATTTCCATTTTCTCTTTTGATTATAATTATCAACAATTTTGCATTCCTGTGTTATTTTTTAATAGCACTAGAATTTTTAGCAGTGGTCTGGCCACCTGACTGCTTTGATAACCACCTATGGTCTTACTAGAAAATAAAATTGTAAGAAAGAAATGAGTTACTTCAGCCATTCTGAACAGCTTCCCACTTTTAGCAAATATATTACTTGGATAAGATTTCTCCTAAAAAGCCTGAAGGGATATGAAGCAATCACCAATGAACCCTTCCTTATTAAAAACTACATAGAAACAGGCTTTGTCACAAGACAGTGCTCTCAGTTATTGGGATATTAGTATGCCTGCATAGAATAATTAATTCACTGGCTATGAGTTTATTGAATATTTCAAGGGAGAAAAAATCTTTCCTAGAAAAATATATAGAGGGTCTTAATATAATTCATGTTACTGACATAGCCCTTCAATATCAGTATGTGCCACATGGTAATCTACCAGGTCAATTTGAAGAGTGACCAACGTTAAATAAAAATATCCCTGCATGTTCTTAAATGGACAGGTTCAAAAAGTTAAAACAAAGCATTCAAGTTCTTCTCCTCAGGCAGTGAGGACTGAAAGCGAAGGAGAAAATACAGCCTGGCTGAATTCAATAGGAACTATTTGAGAAAATGAAGGGAAGGTAACAAAAGCTGGGAAATGGAGTATATTTAAATAAAACTAGCAGAGAAATAGAAAACTTTTGATTACTAATGGATAGGTGAGCACCGCTTTGGGGTTAAGACATGTAAGATGATCAAAGTAAAGAGCTGGGGAAAGCAAGGTTTTGAGAGGATCCACTTCTGTCTAAACTGGGTGTATACACTTTAATCATACTTAGGAATTTTTCTCTTTGTCTAACCAATCTCATTTCCTCATTTCCTCCCTGTCCCTTAGTAGTTATTTCAAAATGATCTTTTCTTATTTACATATTTAACTCAGAGGCAATATTTTGAGGGAGTCCTGTGGGATAAAAGAGGTTACTATATTTGAGAATATATCTTAAATAATTTCAGAGTTTATTTTCAAGAATGAGGGTGCAGTTAGAAGCAACTATTTACTGTTGGGGTGCCTAGGTTAAGATCTCTCAGCACCAAAAATGTTTATGTTCATTTTTTTTAAAAAAACAAATAGTCTTGGTTAAGTCAAAAACACTCTGCAGTTCCATTTTATTGCTTGTGAAGTGGTTATAATTATTTAGCCACTCACAAGATTGATCATCAGGAGTTAGAAAGTACTTGGCATAGTGATCTATTCTGTATGAAAAACAGCCATTATTTTATTTGGGATGGGGCACATGCAACTATGCTCAGGGTTTACTCCTGCTTTATGAGATCACTCATCATAACCTGATGGTGATTAGAAGACCATATACAGTGCTATGAAAACTGGAGCCAAGTTGATAGGTTCAAGGTAAGGTCTAACCTCCTACTTTACTATCTTCATCGCCCAAAAAACCAGTCTTTGTTTTTCTGGTTCATTGAGGTCATTGTGGTTGAATGTTCCTCTCTTGTTCTCAGTCCCCAAACAATGAAAATATTTTATCATCATAGAATCAATAAATGGACAAGAAAACAGAAGGAATTTGTTAACTGTTGTGTTTTTTAATGTATATATAATCATTAAAATTATTGTAAAACTATCATTAAAAGTATTCACAGAACCTCAGTAAAGATGGAAGAAAAATAGAAATTTATACCTAATGAACTAAGTCAGACAAATTGAAATTAAAATATCAATAAATAAAAGTATTTTTACTAAAGAAAGTTTATAGAATTAGTAGGATATGGCCCAAGTGTTTCAAACAGCTGGATTAAAAGATTAGAAGGGACATATCTTAATTTTCATGAAATTGCCTTGAAGTATGTCTTCCTCTGAAATGTCACTCCAGTATCACTTCAAAATTACAATATAAGAGATGTTACTGTAACTGTTCCTTCTATTTAGCAGTATAGAAAGTTGGAAATGATCCCTCTGGACAAGAATTGGGTACTGAAAGAAGGTAAAATGATATGCATGATACATCAGGAATGACACCAGTTTTGTACTTCTCTCTTTTGGATCTCCTAAACCACTGACTTAGATTAGATGGCTTCCATTCTATTCAGGATACACTTGTAATGCATTGGATAGAAGCACCTTTGGATTGAAGCAACCTTTGGATTGGCCTCTTACCTTACCTGATCTCCATCCCTGGGTCTCAGGAAGAAACAGTTTGTTCTTTTGTTTTTCCACTACTGAACTTTCTGCTTGCTGGTCTTTGTACTAGGTGCAGAAGGTTTACTGTGGAAGTTCCTTAACCTGTTTTATCTCCTTAGCCACGTGTGGAATTATTTCCTGGGTTCGGATTTGCTTCCAGACCAGAGTCTTCCCAATCCTCTGGGATTGGGCATGAGGTTTCCGTTACACCTGCCTCTCCATTTTTCAATGTTTTAAGCCCTTGCTTCCACCCTTCATGAGACTGAAGAATCTGCTTTAATAAGAAATTGCATTCATGGCTCATAAAGACCAATATTTAAAACTACATATTCTAAAAGAAATAAAGGGGAAGGAAGAGAAGAAAGTTTGCCATAGAGTCAGGCAAGGGGAGGACAGTGGGAAAGAGGAAAGGAAACTAGGTACATAAAGAACAGGAAATGTACACTGATGAAGGGATGGGTGGTGGTCATTGTATGACTAAAATTCAATCATGAAAATCTTTGTAACTCTGTATCTCACAGTTAAAGAATTATGTTTTTTAATTAATTAATTATATATAATTTTTATTTTGACCATATTGGATTACATATCTTTCACAATAGTATTTTAGGTACATATTAATGTTGAATCAGGGGAGTTCCAGTCACCAAGTTTATCCTCCCTTCACCCCCGTTCCCATCCTAAATCCCATATTCCCCACCCTCACCCTGGGCTGCCAGAATAAGTGGTCCCCTCTGTGTCAGCAAAGGTTGTTATTCTTGCCAGTTTTCTAATCCATGAATATGTTCAGGTTATCTTGAGGTAGGAAATCATGTGGTGATGGAAATTGAACACAGATTGAATGAATTCTAGGGATGTGTCATAATTGCTTGTATTAGCACTGTGGCCTTAATTATTTCTGTCCTTAACGTAAGAGAAATTATGATTTTATATCTTGCTGAAAAATATGTAGCCAGTAGGTCATTCTCTGTAAAGGTAATTGCACTTAAACTAAATATTTCATTTAGTAGATGACTATGTTGGGATAAAAAAATCAAATATTTATTTTAAAATTAAAACATACATGTCCTAATCATATTCAGCCATTTATTGGATATGTGATTTTACAAGTTACTTAAATTATCTTAACAAATGAAGGACTATGTCTATAGTTTATATGAAATCAATCAAAATGGTACATGACATCACGAACTACAGGGTACCTGAATTTGAGAAGGGGGCTTCTGGTATTGCTGTAAAAGAGACTAAAAAATGTGTTCACATTTGTCATCAGATTGCAGATATCCTGGCTAAACTGCAATTTTCAGAAGTTCTCCAGCTATCAATATAGTAAGAGAGGTCACTGGTAAATGGAGATTCTGAAAAACTAATGAACAAATTTTTGCAAGAATCTCAGGAGAAAAAATTCATTTTAAACTTAAAACATTTTTTTTTTTTTGGTTTTTGGGCCACACTTGGCGTTGCTCAGGGGTTACTCCTGGCTGTCTGTTCAGAAATAGCTCCTGGCAGGCACGGGGGACCATATGGGACACCGGGATTCGAACCAACCACCTTTGGTCCTGGATCGGCTGCTTGCAAGGCAAACACCACTGTGCTATCTCTCCGGGCCCAACTTAAAACGTTTTAATGATGATTTTTTATATGTTGTGTGTTTGCTCACTGGTTATACACAAAGTATTTTTGCTCTGTTTCTATAAAGCCAGAAGTTGAGGTAAAATAATTTCCTAAAACTATGCAAAATTAATATGGCTTACCTTTAGGGAAAATATCAGATCTATAGCACTGGGTTTGCATGTACATGAATGGCAAGCCTGAATATGCTTTAAGTAGGGCAAGACTCTCAATTTTTCAGAAACTGTTCAACCTCTGTAGAAATTTGAGTGTTTGCTTTAGAGACAAAATAATATCAGCACATATATAATATGTACATATATGATATATACTTTCACATATATAGTTATTCACTAAAGGATTTGACATAATTATATTATTACATAAAGGGGTGTATTCCATATATAACTTGCCATACATATATATTGACTATTGCATGTATCTAAGGACTAAGTCCATTTTTAGAAAATTTTGATTTGCAACATTCTATGTCTTAAAAGTCCTGTTACAACTATTTTCAAACATATCCTTCCGATCTTACCTGCAAAAGAGCAATAATTTTTTATAAAAGTCACTTTACCTTTTTTTTTTCTCATACCTCTCTATTATCTATTTCTGCAGTAAACATCCAAAGATTTGTTTTTGGATATATTTAATCCTTTGCTTTATTTCTTTATAGTCTGCATCTGAGTGAGATCATCTGGAATTTAATTTTTGCTTTCTAATTTACTTTGCTATGTTTAATTCTTTTATGTTCAATGAGTGTTAGTTAATGGTTCAATTTCTCAAGAATGACGCCAGTCTTGCACTTCTCTCTTTTGGATCTCCTAAGCCCCTTCCTCTCCCTTTCAATTTTTAAGCCCTTCTTTTCATCCTTCACTAGACTAAAAAATCTGCTTTAATAAGAATTCCATATCTGGCTCATAAATTCACAACACCATGCAAGGTACTTAGTTCTTAACAGACAGGCAACAATTATCGTTGATGGTTCATTGAAGGAAAAGGAAAGACAACAGAATTTGAGGTATTTTAGATATTTTAAGTTTTCTTTCAACATTTCTGACTTCATTTTTTTATGATTTTATTGGTATATAAAGGCTATTCCTACTCTAAAATTGTTAAAGTAATAAAAGAGCTAAATACTCTTTTAATTTTATTTTCATTTTAAGGTCAACTTTACTGGCCGGGCACAGATACTAATGTCTCTACAACCAGGATATTAGTAACATATTATCTTATCTCTGTGGATTTCTGCCAGAATTAATTAATAAACATGCAGAACTTTAGAAGAAAGTCAGAAAGAAATGGGAAATATTATTACATTTTTAATTGCACTTTCAATTGTAATAGTTTTGCCACTATGCATATTTTGCCACCGAGTAATAGTTTATTAGTGTTTGTTTAAAAAAGTTTCAATTTTACATTTTTATTCCCTAAAGAACTAACTTTCATTTTTAAAAATTACTTTTCAACTTTTTATCAAAACCTTTACAATTCAGTAGAATTGATGCTGTATATATAGAGTCAATGCAGCCTTAGAGTATGAAAATGAATTTTGGATATATCTCCCAAAAACCTTCAGGGCTAATACAGAGATATCGACAAGTCCATGTATCAGAGCTGCCTGATACCAAATGAAAGAAAAACAAATATAGCATTAATTTAAAAACTCCTGTTAAGTATACCCTAAACATAGGAAATCCTCAGTTACTCCTGGCTCTACACTCAGAAATCGCTGGCATGCACGGGGGACCATATGGGATGCCGGGATTTGAACCATCGTCCTTCTGCATGCAAGGCAAATGCCTTATATCCATGCTATCTTTCCGGCCACAGTACTTTTGTTTAAAAAAATCATTATGTTCTTAAAGGTGTTTTAACACTCATTGAGTACTTTCCAGTATGTACCACGTGTGACAAATGCTCTAAAACTAGTTAACAAAATTATCTTAGGCTTATTAGCAAATATTAGGGAAGACACATTGAGCTCCTCTACTTTGGAAAGATAGTAGCATGCAGAGCAGCCTGACTTCTGGACTCCTTGTTGAAGAGTTAGACTATTTGGTAGTAGAACATTTCCATAAAGTTCGTCCTCAAATCTCTAACATGTGGAAAAAATAAGACTCCCTAACCTGACACTCTTAGGGTTTCTCTATCCTGGATACGACTATTGTAGATGACTTCTAGTATATTTCCTTTTTAGTCTGTGAGAATCACAACTCCCAGTTGGTCTCATGTACAACAGAGTTAGCTGCTATTGTTTTCCACAGTCCTATAGTGTTAACCTTTAAAAATTAATGTTTCTAATCTTTGCTCACCTCTTTTTATAACCAGAACACATCTTTTTAATGCATTTATTTGAAGCTGAGAGAGCAAGGTTGTTCTGTGAAACTGCATTATGATATGTGACTTTTAATTAATTGCAGTCTGTCTTATTATTGTCTGTGTCCCCAAGATTTCACCCCTTTAAAATTTTGCAGAAATCTCTTGACATTTTGGTTTATAATTTTATATGGATTTAATGAGTTAAGTATGTTTTGACTCTTTTTAACATATTATTTGTTTCCATAGGCTTATCTTGGTGGCCTATTTTTATTTTAGAATACTGTGTAAAAAAAAACAAATTTGATGTTTTAAAATAAGGCACATTTAGCACTTTATAACTATGGTGGTTAAGGTATCTGAGAATAACTTTGACTAGGATGTCCACCAAGAACAGCATTTTTATTCTAAATATTTGATAGGGTAAAATATGTCTAACTTTTCACTCCTATATTGGTTGGCAGCATTCAAACCCCGTGTCTATAAAACCCATGATAATGAGTTTCTTCAAAGTCAACAAGAGACAAAGGGAGGTTCTAGAAACATACATCTGATATTTGACAATGGAATTACATTCACTGCATCATCTCCCCATAAATTTTCTTGGTTGAGTCAAGGACACAGCTTTGAACAGCTTAGGGAAATAGATTACAAAAAGATTTGAACTTTAGCAGATAGGATGAAGAACTCCCTTAAACAACTGTCTGACACTTGGTACTTCTACTACTCTAATTCTTGGTATGAACTAAGGTATATATTTTAAAACTTTGATTCTGGGTCAGGCTCTTGTTTTTAGTTTGGATTATTAATCTTTCTCAAACTATCATAAGTGAAACAAAGCTCTATCTAACCTTTGGTTCTCACAATAAATTCTTAGAAAGTAAGTACTGTACAAAAACTATACAAAAAACGAAGTACACAGAATTGAGCACTCCTAATCTAACAGCACAGAGATAAATGTAAGCACTTAGTTTAGGAAGTTAACACTTAAAGATCTATGATTTTGGAATCACTCTGTTTACTAAAACTAATAATTAATAGAAATAGCTGAGCAAATGCAGTTCTGCTCAAGGCTAAATGATAGAAATCCTTGCTGCCTAGAATAATGATAGAGATGACTTCCCCCCCATTTAACCTTGAACAAAGAACTCAGTGGGATAGATATTGGCATTTCTGCTTAGTTAATTGAAAATAGCTGCCATGTTCTATTTGGGATAAACTATCAGTCTGTTAAAATTTTGATTCAATAATATTACTGAAATTTTTCTAAATTAAATTAGTATTTTATAGTGGATAAGCAGTATTCATATTACAATTTATTAGAAATTGAAACAAAGATTTAATTATTGTTATTGAGGACAGTATTTCAAAGAATCAGGTCTCAGACATATGTCTTTTGTAATACGTATTTAAATATTGTTTTATAACTTGAAAATATTCTAATAGTTTCAGCTACCTTCAAATTTCAATATTTTATGATGCATTAAAGGGAGTATTTTTAGCATTGAAATTCATCAACATTGGTGCCGAATTAACATTCTATGTCTCAGTTTGATCGAGAATTCAACTGGAAAGACATTTTCCTCTCTGTGGGATTAGTGTGTTTATGTTTGATATTATAAATAGGATACAGATACAGCCAATTGCAAATGGCTTCTTCCAAAATTACTTTTCTTGATTGGGATAAATGAAAACTCTCTGTCATTGTGATATAACATTAGGGCAGTAAACATATGTCTTTATAGAAAACAAAATTAAAATATTCAGATTATTGAGCATTGTAAAAGAAACTGTCTTAAGAAAACTTTGTAGTTTAGCCATCTAAAGTCTGGTGGTGATAAAAGGTGAAATGGAGGATAATTCTTTCCCAATGGTTAAATCTCCACTATAATATATAGGGGTGATAAAGGAAACTAATTTTTATTGTAGTATTGAGTTAGCTAAATGGATCAAGTAAAATTTGTTCCTAACAATTCATCCATATTTGCTACAACTTACTACAGTCATCCCGATTTCATTAAATTTAGTATTTATGTATTTGATATATTTAGTATTGGCACTGCATCCTTTATGAATTGTAATATGCCTAAAGTTTCTCTAAAACAAACAAAAAATAAAACATTCTGCACAATGTTTTTATTCCAACAATTGAGTCACCTAGAAATTTTACATTAGTTACATCTATTACATAATATTTTTAGTTTTATATCTTATTGGAAATGTACATATATATCAATGATGTTTATATTCATATACTGAATAGAGAATGGTCAATAATGAAGGTCAATAGTAACTAATTTTCTTTGTATTACATCTCATTCACCATTCAAAAAATTAAGGTAGGCAGTCCCAAGAGTTAGTCTATAATGGATTCCTATATGATTTAACAGATGATTTACTAATTTTAACTCTGAGATTCCAAGGTTCCACACACTGTGATGTATTAAAAATAAGCCAGAGACATGGAAAGCAATGTGCCTTCTCAGCAAGCATTTACACATTACACATCTTATGGACAAAATTATTTACATAATTGTGTATTGAAAATGTATAAACAAAAGCTAAACATGTTTTTTTAATTTTTTTTATTTTTAATTATGAGAACAAGATGCAAAGAAAGAGGACAAGGTAAAGTTACAGTGGAAGGACAATCACCCATAACATAATTCTCAGAAGAAGTCCTCTTGCTGATATCTTAACTTTGAACTTTCAGCCAAAGAACATTAAGATAAATAAAACAGAATCCATGTACAATTACTTTGTCCCTCAAGTCCCCAGATTGTAACATATTATAATATTTCTTAACAGCACACAAGGCAATCTAAAGCCATAAAACTTACGTAACTCCTTAAACATTAGAGGCATAGTATATTTTACATTTCCATGTACATGCATATTAGCTTAAGTTAACCTCAGATTTTAAGTGTTTTTTTTTTGAAGGATTAGAGTCAAAGGAGCACAGTAAAAATGGTGTTAGAGTAGCAATTGTTGTTTGCATAGGCCCACCAAAATATGAGGGGAATGGAAAGGAATAACCTTGGCCTAAATACAAAGAGACCCGACCCCTGAAGTTTCCTGGCATAAGACCAACTCTAGGCTCCAGGCAAACTAGTTTGTCCAATCCAAGACATTGTCTGTAGTGCCAACACACTTTCATTTTTCACACAGTCTCTGTTGTTGGTATCACGTTTCTGTATTAAAGATCCTGGAATCTGCATATCCTACATTGAAGTCAGGATGTGGAGAGTCCTCTTGTTTCACCTTACCATTAAAGGGCAATGCAGAGAACCCTGTCCTGTAAGCAGGTCGTTATTGTTGTTAAGTCTTCTCAGTGTTAAGGGAAGTCTCTTTTGAGCAGGTCGATGTCTGAGAAAAGCTAAACATCTTTCATCATTTCTTTCAATTATTATAATATCACTTTGTTCAATTTGTTTTATAAAATATTCTGGATAAACTAACCAGAGCTCTTTATTTAAATAATTGTTGTACTTTTGAATGTAATGAAATGATTTGCGGATAACATCACAGAGTTGGAGTCCCCCAAACTATATAGTATTAGAACAAGGTTTGAACTAAGGCCATTCTAAATGCAAAATTTTCTCTCCCAAATCCCACTCCACAGGAATATTACTTGAGTTTTTATATGTCTTTGGCCTTGTTTTGTGTATATGTGTTTATATACACATGAATCACACAAAGCATTCTCCATGCTTTTGTCCTTCCCATTAACCCTGTAAGGGCAAGAAATCAGGTTTCGAGTTTATATTCTGCACTTTCACTGGTCTTTTGCCTTGTGCCAAGGGGAAGATCTTGAATCTTTTGCTTAGTACCTGAAGGTTCTCTTGGGAACTTCAGATGAAACAAAACAAAGTCTCAGCCCACGCCAGAGACAGGCACATCCGAACAATAAATTCTCTACAATAAAAGTAAAAACCCCATTGGCAAATCCCAAAGCTTACCCTTTCATTCATGTCATTTTTTGTATAGAACCTCTCAGACCCAGCTGGCTTTTTCATCCTCACTCTCTTCTGCCTTTGTCTGCACTTGAAAAAAATGAAAGAAAGCAAGCAGAGGACACATACAAGCCTCTGATTGACTCAAAATAAGTGAAAAAGAAATGAACCTTGTTCCCTTTTTAAGATGAGTCAACCTTTCTAAAGAACGGTCTTTTGAAAATGATGTTTTGCTAATTATAAAGAGAAAACTCATGTTGGCTTTAGAAAAATGTGAAGACTCTAGAAAAGCTATATAAAAGAAATTTAATTACCCAATTTATCACTATTAAGTTTTTATATTTATGTACAAAGTAATTTTTCTGTGAATGTAAAATATAATTTGAATTGCACTAAACATAATTATGTGTATATATCCTCACAGAATGCTATAGACACACTCTGGCCAATGAATATGCTTGTTAGGAATAATGTGGAATTCCACATATATAAGTTTGTGTAAATATGCATAAATTGATCTAACCATTTCAATATTTTGCTATCATAAATAAATGAATATTTATATGAAAATGAACATCCATATTGATAAAAACCTTTAAATTTTTACATGTATTGCCAAATTTTATTGATCTTATTCACCCATTTTTTCAATACTTCTATCAGTCAAACTTAAACAACAGAAAAGGGCTACATCCAGCAAATGTACAGGCAGTGATTTTAACTTATGTAATTTTATTAATTCACCATGATATACAGATTTAAAAATTTGTTGATAGTTAAGTTTCAGTCATGCTAGGTTCCAAACACTCTTCCTCTCACCAGTGTTTATTTTTAGGAAAAGTGTATCAGTAGTTTACACAAATATTCTATACATTCGTTGTCATTCTTACTATGTGAGAAACAGTAAGGAAGTATCCAGGAGTTGACTGTTAGATTAGGAAGTAAATTTCTATTCACTCTCTTATCTTTAATTCACCAGTTGTTCTCCTTTCAGCTCTCCTTTTTCTCCAGTTTAACTTGTCACTGTCTTGTGTTACATTAAATCCAGTAATTCTTTTCATGGCCAATATTTTGACTTTACGTTTTCTCCAGACAAAAATCAGCAAGGTTAACAGCTAAGGACTGGAATTCAGTATCAACAGACTAAAAGAAATAGATGACATTTGGTAAATCCTGGTAGTGAAAACTTTTATGGGAATGAGTCACTTTCAGAAAGATTTGATTTTAAAAAGAGTGTTTATTCCATGCAATCTTTGTCTGTTGCAATTGTCCTGGATATGGAAGAGAAGGTCAAAATTCTTGCTTCTAAGGAAACTAATTTTGAAAGATGAGGATTCAGTGGAAATTAAATTAGTTTGCTTTTACTCTAAAGGACTTTGAAGATTTATTTATAGAGACCAAATACCATTGTTACCTATTGTATTGCATTTTTTTCTCACTGTATCAGAACTCATTTGTCTACATCAGTACACAGTACCTCTCTTGTTCTTAGGTAAATTCTACAACACAGGTTCCTTGTCCAAATTGTTTTCATTGTGTCTCTAACATTTTTCAGAGCACTTCAGTTAGCTTTGATATCAAATAATCTTATTAGGATTTATGAGGTAAAGAATTATCAACTTTCTCTGACTTTCTCTATGACATCTTTTGTATATGATGAATGATGTACTGATTAAATTTTGTTTTGTATATGGTTTTCAGGGTTTTTTTTGTATAGGTTATTTTTTTGGATTCATTATGTTCTTTTGAAAGACAAAGTAATGAAATTTAGTGAAAAGTTTGCACGAACTTAATGAACAGCCTAAAGGTCAATATAAATAACCATTTATCAATAATTTGTTCACTAACTGGAGGCTAATTATAAATATGTCAATTCATGACTTTTGGTCCAAATCTACTTACTGAATTGGACATTTTCAGATAAAATCTGCTGACATTTTGTCTTGAAATACTCTCTCAATCAACATAAAATCAAGCCCATGTCAACTGTGTTTAATATAAAAATTTGAATGAAGAAGAAAAACCATTTTGATGGGAAAAAAATCTGAGATTTACAAGTTAAGATTCAAATAGTCTTTTCTGTTATAATGAAATTGAATGATTGCATTATATTTTAATGGAAATAGAAATAAAATTTACCTTATAAAAAGAATATAGTTAATTCAAATACAATGTCAATACTATCTTCCAAGTCCTTGGTTAATGAGACTCATCTTTCCAAAAACATAATAGTCATGTTAGCATTTCTTCTATTATACATGCATACTTTAGTTGCTTCTTTAACTTTCTTACCATTTCTGCTACTTATAGATGCATACTTTAGTTTGCTTCTTTAAAATTTCCTTAGTTTAGAGAGTTTAGAGAGCAGTCATGAATGCAAAGTCAAGGCCAGTTAGGTATGACTGTAAAGGCCATTTATTTTCATTAAACATGACTTCAGACTACTTGGAATGGAGCCTAGATATCTTTTTAATGGAAAACTTTAATGTTTTCTTTTACCTAGTCTCTGTTAATATTAAAACTGTACTCAGGCAACACTTTCTTCTTGGAATTGAGCCTCCTCTCTGAGCCCACATTTAAAATGAATTCTCTCAAGAACTATTAACTGAATACATTTGTTAACTGCCTGTAACTCTAATGTTTGTAAGCCAAATAAATTTCAGTCCCACATAATTGATCCCTACTTAGTCAGGAAGTTAGCACTGACATAAGCAAATAGATCCATAATAGATGTAGTGCTAGGTAAGGAAATGTTATAAAGAAAAAAAATCAGTGTAAATAATTACAGTATGGTGTGGTGAAGGGCACTGTAGTAAAACTTCATGGATTTTTTTTTTTGTTATTAGATGGTATTAGATGGCCTGAACACAATGCAAAAACAAGCTGTGAAAACAGAAATATTTGGTATACATATATATAGAATAAAAAATTACAAAAATACAGGGACCCGAGCCAGAATCATGTTCCTTGTTTTTGATAAAATGCCAGAGGCTTAAACAAGTAGAGTGGAGTATTTGGGGATAAGAGTAGAAGAAATGAGGGGGAAGGGGACGAGTAGAAGAAATGGATATAGGAGATAGAGTTTTTTCTGACTTAGAACAATTTGAACCAGGGACAGAACATTCAATGGATTTATGCTTCTATATACAAAAACATTTCATCTTTATTTTTATTAGCTAACTAAAATTTGACATTTTATTTCATCATGCAATATGCCAAATTATTATTAGTATCATTTGATTTCATAAACAATAGACTTTAAATATTTTATATAACAATTTAAAAATACTTTGAAATATGATTTATGTCCTTCACCACTTTGAAATAAGCTACCTTTATTCCTGCAATAATTGTGACCTTTTAAATTTTTGTAAATGTAATAGAGTTGCTATATAATTTTATGCAGCCATTTTTTCTCAAATTTGACATATTCAAAAAAAAGCATTGTTTTGAAGTATCCATAGTTTTTGCCAGACTCCCAAAATTGATCAAGTGCCCCCAACACATAAATTAATATTTTGGATAGTAGTTATATAGATATATAGGTATTAAACAGAAATATTAATATGATTTAATAATACTTATATCATATGACATGACACTATATAAGTAAAATGTATAATAGTTTTTACTTTGTTAAACTTTTATACATGTGTATTGTGTATCCCTAATGAATCATGTTGTAAAGTTCTTACTATAATTTCAATGAAGTTGAAGTTAGGTAGAATAAGGTAGATGGCTGTTGAAATACGATATATTTATGAACATCTAAAAATTCTCAAAGTGCCCAGAGCAAACTCACCTGACAAGAAGAATTCTCTGTCTTTATTTCTTTATTTCTTCTTACCATTACATTCTTTATTTCTCTTACCAATGACTGATGATTACTTCATTTTTAATTTCTTGGGCTTTTCTCTCTTCTGTTCTAATATCCCTCTATTCTGAATCCTGTTTTTATTTATTCCCTTCCTTGCATTTATAAATGTACATAAAATATCCCCAGAATCATGAATATTTTTCTTAAATTTCATTCTCCCACCTTTAATTTACATTAAATATCTCTTGCATTAGAGAGCATTTACTTGGTACATCTGTATTTAGAAGTGACAATAATAGAGTTTTGCCCTCTAAAACATACACAGAACAATGCACTCCAAATTTTCATCTTCTAATTCCAATGAAATGTGTTTATTCCCAGTTCACAGTGACTTTTGAAATAATATCAATACAATTATCAATAAAAATAGTGTGAACTAAAATTAACTTGATGTTTTATTTTTTGTGTTTATTTTAAATATCTAGGCAATTCAATAATATGGAGCTATTTTTTTACCCAGTTTGCTGTTTTAATTTTCTCCTTCACTGAATGTACTTTCTCATTCTTAGTGAAATAAATGCCTTTCATATTGGATTTTATTTTATATATCTTTTTAAATTTAATTCTTTCATTGAAAGCATTGTGATTTACAAAGTTCTCCATAGTTGGGTTTCAGATATACAATAAAACAGGACCAATTCTATCACCAGTGTTGACCTCCATCCACCAATGTTTGCAGAGTGCATTCTATACCACAACCATTTGTTTGCCCACTGGCCTGCCAGTAGAATAGGCCCATTTTAAATTTTGATTGTTAAAGTTTGGGTCTCTTGACTCCATTGTTATTGTCTTTGGCTTGAATATTTATTTCTGTCCTTTTTTTTTTATCTCCACTAATGCAACTGTAACCACTTGGCCCCTGGCTCCCATCCTTTTTTATTTCCTCTCCTTTTTTTTTTGGTTTTTGGATCACACCCAGCAGTTCTCAGGTGTTACTCCTGGCTCTACACTTAGAAATTGCCCATGGCAGCTCTAGTAACCATATGGAATGCCGAGATTTGAACCACCATCCTTCTGCATGCAAGGCAAGCTTATCTCCATGCTCTCTCTCTAGCTCCTTATTTTCCCCTTTTTAATGTTTTAGAAAAATACAGAAATATGAGGTAAAACTGCAATTCATCTCCCAAAGGCTCTATACAAATAAAGGAGCCCTATCTAAAAGATAAAAAAAAAGTTCACAGGTTTGTTGTGTTTTATTTTATTTTATCATTTTGCATAGGCACAGTAAAAGTTGGGGAAAAGAAAAAGATAGAACCTTTGTCCTAAAAAATGAGTGTCCCTATCCATGAAGCATCCTGCCATAAGACAAACTATAGCCTATAGACAACTCTGTTCTCTAACCTCAGAGTCTTTCTTCCTAGTCCCAAGTAAAATTCTCAATCACAGTTGTCATAGTCAGGCTTCAGTAATTAGAGATCTTGGTTTTTGCACAGATTCTATGTCAATGTCAGGGTATCATAAAGCACCTCCTCGTTTCAACTCACCCTTAGGTGGCAAGGCAAATAAACCCACTCTGGAAGTAAATTGTTGCTGTTTCCAAGTCATCTTTGTGTCATATGGATTCATCCTGGCTCAAGTTATTGTAAGGAAAGCATTAGGGTCTTTGTCAGAATTTTGATTCCTGGTGCTTGTACAGAAAACTGTGCTGGTTCCAAAATTAGGGGTGAACAGCCAATGTCTGATCAAGTGAAGCCTACATCAAGTGATAATGAGAATGTTCAGGGTAAAAACACCCTTTGCAATAAAAAATTATGAGTTCCTATTCCTATTAGATAATAACTTCTTCATAAGCATTTCCCCATTTAATGTGCCTATGCAAAAAAATGCCATAGAATACTATTTTGAATATTGTGGTAAAAATAACAAGCTAAACAATCCCTGTCCCTGGTTCTAACAAAAACTTAGAACCCAAAAGAAACCTATGTATTAGAATTTCCTACTAAACAAATCCAAAATAGGGGTGGGTAAAACTACATTTACACAATTACAAAAAAATACACTATAAGAATTGTACCTATTAAGGAATAAACCTAAAAAATATACAAATATACAGAGGAAATATACATATCCCCTTTAAGTCTTTTAAAATAGTCTGGGTGTGGGTATAAAATCTAGAGCACAGCTTCAGCTAAGGACTAGGTTTTGTGGAGTCTGAAGAGTGACTCATGGCCATCATAGATCAGGAAATGTCCTCAAATTGAGGTTCTCTCAAAAGCCGGTTCTGGTAATGGTAGCGAGCAACAGTCCAAGATGAAGGGAGGTGGGAAACAAGGGTTCACTGAGAACAACTCAGCAGCACCAGTTGCAGCAGCTTTTCCCCAGGAGCCTAGGCAGGAGGCAGACTGGTATGTTGTCCTTTTACTTTGGGAGTCAGCTGCAGCAATTTAGGGTTGGGGAATATTCCAGTTCCTAAGGAGTTAAGAACTGAGGGTAGTGGCCTGAGAGATAGCATGGATTTACGGCGTTTGCCTTGCATGCAGAAAGATGGTGGTTCGAATCCGGGCATCCCATATGATCCCGAGCCTTCCAGGAGTGATTTCTGAGCATAGAGCCAGGAGGAACACCTGAGCGCTGCCGGGTATGACCCAAAACAAAACCAAACAACAACAATAACAACAAAACTGAGGGTAAAAAGGGTTAACTAGAGAGAAATAACAGATCAAGCGTGAGAGAGCAAAAAGAAAAGGATTTGTAAAGTGGTGAGCAGGGTAGAGAGAAAGAGAAGGACTGTATAATAGGGGGAAGGACAATATATAACTTTCTTCTGGTCACTGAATACTTTTACCAAAATTTGTATATCATATGTATATTCTTAGTAGTTCATTTTATCCAAGTATGTTCTTTTATTTCTTTTGTTTTGGGGCCAGACCTCGAGGTTCCCTGGGATTAATCCTAGATCTGTGCTCAGGGATCACTCCTGTCAGTGCTCATAGGACAATATGTAGTGCTAGGAATTAACCCTAGTCAACTCTGGACAAGTGCTCTACCCACTGTATTATGACTCCTATCCCCCTAGGGCAGGAGTGTTTTATGTTTGTTTTTGTTTTGTTTTGTTTTTGTGTGTGTGGGTTTTTGACAACAATTAGCAGCACTTAAAGGCTACTCCTGGCAGGAATTACTTCTGGCAGGCTCAGGGACCATATGATAGGATGCTGAGGATTAAACCTGGATCAGCTGCATGCAAGGCAAATGCCCTACCCTTGTGCTATCACTCCGGCCCCAGCTCCAAGTATTTTCTTAAACAACATTCTATGATTTAGGGAGATTTCTCAGAATGACTGTTAGCATAGTGTTTTGCACAGAATTTTTATATTTTCATCAATGACTTTTGATGAAAAAAGAACACATGAGTGAAAGGAAAAAGGCATTGGACTATGCCTTCAAAAACATATTATGCCTGGGCTTGGAGCAGTGGTGCTTGCGGTAGGGTGTTTGCCTTGCATGCACTAACCTAGGAGAGACCATGATTCTATCCACCAGTGTCCCATATGGTCCCCAAAACCAGGAGCAATTTCTGAGCTCATAGCCAGCCAGAAAAAATCCCTGAGCATCACCAGGATGTGCCCCCCCCAAAAAACACAACAAAACAAAATGCATTATGCCTAAACTCTATAAATGTACACACAAATTTTATGTACAAAATTTATGCGTACAAAATTTTACGATTTTAAAAGTGACTCTTAAATAGCTTTTGTTAATAAAGGACATAAAAACTATTGAATAATATACAAAATTATTTAACTTAATATACATTGCCTATAGTAAATATACTCAGTTGCTAATTGCATAGCAGATTATTATAAAATTATTTTAATTTAAGTCCTTTATTTGTCTATTTATTCATAGATAAATCAGACTTTATATATAATTAAGTATATTTAAGGGTACACCTTATTCAAAGTGAAACAGATTCTTTATGCTAATGAAATATGTCCTATGGCTAGATGGGGAAAGAAGAAATTATATACAACAGATCAATAAATTAAAATGCAAAGGTTTTCATTCTAGCCCAAAATTTATTATTATTGCTAAATAAAATTTTCTTTGTCTAAAACAAGTATTGCAGTAAAGAACATGTAATTTTACCAGTTGTTAATCTTTTGTTCTTTATGGATGTTCTTGTCTTTCAACAGCTGTCTTTCTTTCTCTGATGAATACTTATGTGTGTATACTTACCTGTGTTTTAATATTGCTCTTAATTGAGAAAGTCAAGCATATGTTTAAACTGTTGAACCATAAGAGAGAAACTGTGTTGAGACCCCACAAATTATTAATATGACTAGGTCCCCAGAATCTTGTCATTATCTCCCTTATCTTCCTAAGAAATTGTTGCCCATGTTTTCAAGTAAAGTATATTACAAAATAATATTTTCAAGTGCAGGAACAAACACCTAAAGAGAATTATCATAACCTTAATTCTCTCTGTAATTTTTTTAGTTCATTGAGCAGAACTGAAGGGTTCCCTATCAGAGCCAGAAAGTACAGTAATTGAGTCTATTTTTCACTGAAGATCCAGCCCAGTATAAAAGCTAATTTGAGCAATAACATATCCTTTAACACTTATCAAAAATATGCTTTGATAAAATGTATACTATACATATTACTATATATGTTCATTATCTTGTAGCATGCCGTTGTCCAATAAAACAAGATTCCTCAAGAACTATCACCTTGGGTAAATTTTGAACAAATAAATACTGAATCCAAGACTACATAAAGGAAGGTGTATTTATTCAAGGTGTTCAAAGTTTTTGTACTTGAAAATAAGTGATGAGCCTCAGTTTTATGAAATAAAATTCATCTACTTGCATTAAAAATGCAAGAATCAATTCATAATCCAAAGACTCTGGTCTTACTTTTGCTTAAAATTAAGCAAGGCATTTGATGTAAATTAAGTTGTCTAAAATAGATAGTGACAGAAAAGACATTTTTCAGATTCTTAAGGGAGTTCATAGACCTGACATATTTAGGTTGCTATGTTAATATTCTAGGGATGCTTTGAAAATTACTGCTATGTGGGTGACTTAATACCAAAGAAATGGCCTCTTAAAATTTTGGAAGGCAAAAATCTGGTCAAGGTGTTATGTGCTCTTCTTTGTCTATGGGAGTAGAGTCCTCTTTCTTTGGAGCTTGTGAAAGTTAAATATTTTATGGTTTGAAGCTGCCCCAACACTTCTGTGTCATTATTTGTTTTTTAATTTTGGCTTTTTCTTGGGGGAGGGATCACACCTGGGTGCTAATGGGTTACTCCTGGCTCTGCTCTCAGAAATTGCTCCTGGCTGGCTCTGGGGACCATATGTGATGCTGGAATTGAACCAGGGTCAGTCAAGGGTTGGCCACATACAAGGCAAACATCATACTGCTGTGCTATCATTCCTGCCCCGAATTTGTCATTATTTAATGTTAAGAGAACAGTTGCAGGTTGACTACTTGGGGTAGAAATTTTAGAACTAGAACTTAAGCGATAGGAATAGAATAACGAAGGAATATACATAAGTACTCATAAGTAAAAATAAATAAGAGATAATCCTTTTAAGATGGCACAAGAGATAGAAGAGAGGCAAAGGGTCTGACTTAGAAAAGGCAAGCCAATTAAAAATTTTCGAATTTACAAATGTCATAGAAAAAAACTGGGCTCATTTGTGAAGAAAGAGAAAATGCTGAAATGTTAGCGATTGTTAAAATACAAGGCAGAGTGAAATCTGACTGGTGAACATGATTTCTTTCTGAATAAGTTGCTTCTGCTTTGTTAAACATGTTCTATATTATATCTTTAGAAAAGCTTCCTTTGTTTCTATTGCACAAAAGTCCTTCTAATTATTACAGTACTGAGTACTATCCATTCACAAATTAGTTACATGATGTCCTTGACCCAGTAAAGTTCTACTTTTGCCGATGAAAGAAAGAAATACAACTTTGAATTTCATTGGACCAAGCTTGATGCTGTTGACAGACAGAAAACATTCTGGGCTGAGGGTCTGTGACAAGTATTGTGCAATTTTTACACTTGATCTACCTAAAGAATTTCAATTAGTTTCCATCTGTGAAATGTGGAATTAAATTCTTCTGAATGCCCTGAGCTCTCTCTAAGCATTAGGATCTGTTGCCAAAGTGATAGTTCGCTAAAGAATCTAGACTGTATTGCAGAAAATAAGTATCTGGTGAAACTTGAAAGGATGTTACTGAAGGTCTAGCCAAGCTCCCATTCTATTGAAAGAATAACCATAGCACAGAGTAGTAAAATAACTCATTCAGACTTAAATAATGAGCTGTTTCAATTCAGCTTGAATAAAATCTCTTTGCAATTCCCTGAGCACTTCCCATTAGATTTTTCTCTGGCATTTATCCAGTCATTACTGTATGTATTTCTATTATATGAAATGAAATATGTACAGACCTCTAAGCCAGTTGAATGTCCTGGAAAACAAATATGAGTAATTTTTGCCATTGTCAACTAGCTGGAAAGGACCTCCCATTTTAATAAAGATGTTATAGGATTGTATGTTGATTATAAAAGGATTTATTAAAAATAGGAGCAAGCATTAGAATAAAATTGACAAATAGAAAGCAATTTTAAAATGGAACTACTGTAAATTGCTTATACATTTTGCTAGTATGCTTTTGCATTTAATAAGCATTCTCCTTTCAATAAGTATACATTTAGGTTTTCATTTCACTGATATCATATATGACTTACAAAATTTCATTATAAAAAAGAGATTAGATTCTGATAGCTTGCAAATACCTTCTTCACAGTAAGGTGTTCATTGGATTCTAAAAATGATGATTTAAAGTGACTCATATCAGACACTTGACTCCTTTGCACTCTATACATGCTAATCACCAAAATAATTAAGTCGGAGATAGTTCTGAGAGATATGTTGAAGAAAGAGTTTGAATGGAACTTGGACTTGATACTAAGCAACATCTTTTCTCATTCTGAGTTTTCTATGAATCCAGTGGCCCTTCCTATCTTAGGACATCTAGGAGTTAACAAAAACCATGTCTACATCTCCTATCAAATCCTTCTAAAAACCTTCAAAATATAATAAATCTGAAGAGGTTGCTTACATTGCTTAACTAGGATCTTAATCTCTTCTGTTATTATTATAATTGTAAACTAACCCAAGTGAGTATCTACTGTGGACCATACTCAACATACATGTTTCTCTGTATATTCAGCATCTTTTGGGAAGTGGGAACAATTTCATTGCTTCTTCTGGAGGGGATCATTATCTGGAAGTGCTTTAAGTCTTACTCCTAACTCTTTTGTCAGGGATCATACCTGACTGTGTTTAGGGGGCCAGATGTAGTAGTGTTGAAGATCAAATCAAGGAGAAAGCCCATCAAGGCAAAATATTCAAAACTAGACTATATAGGTGATTAATACTCATTTTTCTATGTTCCAATTTCACTGACATGACATTTGGAAACTTTTAAGAGGTAAATTGGGCCAAAGAACGAATACAGAAGGAAAGTTGCTTGCCTTTCAGTAACTGAACCTAGTTTGTTTCCCTGCACCTCACACCACCCACCCACTTATAAGATTCTTGAATATGTATACAGTTTCTGAGTAACATCATATGTTGCACACACAATATATAAATAAATATTGAACTTAAATTGTGATCTCCATTGTAGGGAAGGTGAGGTCAACCAAAGAATATGAATGAGTAGAACTGTTTTTCCATTAACAAATAAACTAACACATAATCAAATTGTTTATAGAAAGTGCAATACATGTTGATATGCAAAGAAAACCACAAACTCACAGTTTTGACTTACAGGGCAGCTTTGTAAAATGTATCACTGAGATTTTCCACTTAGAAACTAAGACAAGAGCCATTGACATACCACATTAGATTAATAAAGTGTACTCATACCCACAATTGATATTCACGGAGATAATATAGCTTGCCAAGCTCTGCTTTATGTGCTTTGCTGGCACATGGACATTTACACTGTACAAGGTAGTTTCTACTTCATTTTCTACTTTACAGCTGAGGAAACTGAGACAGAAGTTAATTTAACTATGTGAAACTTTTTCATGCAAAGCAGGCAGAATCATTTCCTATTATCTTCTGGGACAAATGAATACAAACATTTTGCTTTAAATCTCATTTCACAGTTCCTGGAATCAGAAGTCGTGTTGTGTTTCTATAAATAAAAATGGAATACATTTTTTAAAGGTCTTGGCATTTGTTATGTTGAGATTAAATAACCTGTGATTCAATCCTTTTTCTTTCATCACTTCTAATTGGCCTGTATTTCTAAAGTGGTGAAATATTACTTTAAATTAACAATATAGAATCATAAAGTTATGAAAGGGTTGGGTGTTGCTCCTAAGGAAAATATACTCAACTATTTGTGAAAATTCATACAGGAGTCCATCCCAAAATGTCTCTCATTCAACTATTCTCTGTATCATGCTTTGTAATATGCTATGTGAACAAAAAGAAAGTCAATACACTTTATCAATCAATTTATGACAAAGATATTTGCTTATTTTAGAATCCACTTCTGGTAACTACCATTGCTTTATGAAAGACACCCGGTTTATATTTTTAACTATATTTAAAACAATAGACTTGGTAAAAAAAATTAAAGAAGCAGGTCACTTTGAAAAGTGTTTACTATTTGATCTGCTAGATGTGTCCACATATTGTAGACCTTTCCATAAAATTTTAAAGTAGCATGTAAAGAGGCAAGTGGGTGTTGTGAGAAATGATGAGGCTGATTCATATGATAAAAGGACACTGGTTTATTGTCTTGAGAACTTCATTGATAGAGATCTGAGGAAACTGTAGATCAAAACCATAAGCTTTAGGACTAATATAATCATGTGACCTAAACTTTAATAAAAATATTTTAATAGGTGCTCGCTTCGGCAGCACATATACTAAAATTGGAACGATACAGAGAAGATTAGCATGGCCCCTGCGCAAGGATGACACGCAAATTCGTGAAGCGTTCCATATTTAAAAAAAATATTTTAATAGGGGTGAAGAAAAGGAATGGGACAAGAATATGCAGGAAGAGGGAATCTGGTTCTGATCATGAATGTGGAGTTGTAATGTCATATCCCTAAAATTCTATTATTATAAATCACCATACAGTAATAAAAGTTGAAGAGGAAAAGCAGCTAATCCTTATGTAAATAAAAAGAAACAAGAGACAAAAAGTCCATGTGTTCCTGACCATTTTCTAACTGCAACTCTCTCAGTTTATCTAATTCAAGAGAGTTCTAGGAATAAGATCAATATTTTTGTTGATTTACTTCTCTGAGTCATTATCCATTTTCCCTGGAATACTAAAGTTACTACTAAATTACTCTTCTCTCTCACCGTTTTTTATCCTTATCCCAGGACATACAAATCTCTACTGCTGGAAAAAATATGCCAGAAGGATGCTGTCACCATTACATTCCATACTCAAAAAATATAAATAAAGGCAGTACAATACTACAACTATTTACTATGTGACAGACATTAGGCTGAGAAGCATGAAAATATCAACATGAGTAAGAATTAGCTCTGCCAACCAGAAACTGGGCAGTAGTTTTGTACTGTAGTAGAATAGAGACATGTTGAACTCTACTAATACAGAATTGGAGGACATTAGTGGAAATGAAGTCCAATGTACAGAGCCAAAGTGAACCAGGGAGTGAGCAATGATTTATCTCAAAGCTCAATGATAGTTTAGTGTAGTTCATCTTGGGTCTTAATCTGATCTTAATCTGATCTTTCTAGACCCAGTCCTATTTTCATCGCAGAAACTTTTTTCTTTACTTTGTTTTGGCCCATAAACTACTAAAGGAATATTCATTAAGATTTTTTTGGGGGGTGGAGAGATAAAGATAGCATAGCGGTGTTTGCCTTGCTGACCAAGGACCTAAGGTGGTTGGTTCAAATCCCAGCATCCCATATGGTCCCCCGTGCCCGCCAAGAGCTATTTCTGAGCAGATAGCCAGGAGTAACCCCTGAGCACCGTCGGGTGTGGCCCAAAAGGCAAAAAAAAAAAAAATTTTTTTTTTTAATCAAAGCTAATTTTAGAAATGAAAGTTACAGGTTAATATAACAATAGGGACACCTGAACATTTGTATACAAGTTTTAAGATATATCAAGACACAGATAAATTATTTAAAAAAAAAAGACACAGAAAAATAAAGTGAACCTTCAGATGCGGCTGCAGAAAGCTACTGAAATGTTTGAAAATCTGATCCCTTCTGTCCACTTTCACTTCTAGGTCTTTCAGGATGAGGATTCTTGCCTATTCCAGTCTTGTATCCAGTAGCTAAAAAATGTTTAGTCATAGAATTCCCCCATCCCCAACTGCAACTACAAATTATGACTTAGAAAATTATTCCACAAAGCCTACCAAAATGTATGATCCTATTTTCATTGCCACGAATTCAGCCACATCTCACTAAAGGATTAACATCCAGTGCCTTCTATTAATTGCATAGTGAAAATGGGAACAAACTCTTAAAGAGAAAATGGAATATATTTTAAAAAACCAAACAAACCAAATTCAATGAAATTGTTGGTGAAATAAGTATATTAAGTAAAGAGCAAATAATTTTTGAGCTTTTTGTTTTTGGATATTTTTCATAGTATTACGTCCCCAAACATACATGCCACTACTACCACGCTATTGAAAGAATTCACAGATGAATCATTTAAATTCATAAAGGTTCTGCTGCATTGTTTCCCAGCCAAATATTAACCTGGCACAGTGTTTTGCATAGGACAACTTCCCTCTCAGTATGTTTTAATTTTTCTTTATCTCAAAATTTCTTATTTCACTATTCTATCAATTTATTCTCAAAAAGAGTGATATTTTATAAAATTGTACTGATTCACTTGATATTTTTTTTATTATCTGGGTCCCAGAACTGTTTCTGGAAATGCTTTGAGTTTATGGGGACATTTCTGCAATAGCTGGGAAGAAGAAAAGGGACATAGAGAGGCTGTGGTGCTGGAGACTGGACTCAGGGCTCCACATTGGCATATTTTCTACCCTTTGAACAGAGACCCTTGCTTGCAAGGAAACCATTTCTAAACCTGGTGTTTTTCCTAATTCTAATGTAGTTGCATGTCAATCTAACAGAACCCTTCTCTTCACAAAACGAACTTGCTTTATTTCCCATGCTTTAAAGTCGCATCATTTTCTACATATTTCTGAAAAGTCTTGATAGACTATATATAGTTTAATGACTTCTCTTTCTGCTGTTAATCATTTGCAAACAGAGTCAATTTGGGAAATACATATGCATAGGTGACAGTCAATAGACCATTAACCCTTTTTATTTTGGGATCACATTGTGCAGTGCTCAGGGGTTACTCCTGACACTGTGCTAAGGGGTCATACTCGGTGCTCAAGAAACCATATAAAGTGCCAGAAATTGAACTTGGGACAGCCATTTGCAAGGCACACAACTTAACTGCTATGCTGTCCCTTCAGGCCCCCATCAATAATTCTTAGTGGATCTTAACTGGACTGTTTCCTTTGTTCATTCTTTTGTATTTTATTATAATAAAAATTAAATCTTAGATACAGTTATTAATAAGCACACATAGAGGCATTTTAAAGTTAAACTGTACTGTGGTAGAATAATTGCTATTGTATGTATGTATAAAAGCCTGAGTTTGATATATGGCACAAAAAAAAAATACTTCCTATGAATTCAGGAGTATCTCACCAGTTTCTGCCTTTTAAGGTAGTTTTTGTCAAGCTCCTTAGAAAGAGTTTATTCCTTTGACTATTGGAACTTCATTCTATTAGTTGAATTCTCCCTAAAATATGTCTTCAGAGGGCTTTTTTGACTGGGATTCAACGAAAATTTGAGACATAGAACATGTTTCCAGACTGAATTTGTTGAAGCATAGGCTTTATTTGTCAGGTAGTAGTTGTCTTTGTGTCCTGTTAAGCAGACCATATGTTTGTTTTTAAAACAAGACTGTTTGGAGCCAGAGTGATAGCACAGTGGTAGTGTGTTTGCCTTCCATGCAGCAGACCTGGGACCACCCAGGTTCAATCCCTGGCATCCCATATGGTCATTCTGCCAAGAATGATTCTTTTTCGGGGGGGTGGGGGGATGTCTCATATGGTGACGCTCAGGGGTTACTTCTGGCTATGCACTCGGAAATCACTCCTGGCTCGGGGGAACATATGGGACGATGGAGATCAAACCCACTGTCCATCCTAGGTCAGCTCCTGCAAGGCAAACGCCCTAGAGCTTGCACTAGACCCCTTGCATGCAAAAGGATGGTGGTTGGAATCCCAGCATCCCATATGGATATGGTCCCCCGAGCCTGCCAGGGGCGATTTCTAAGCATGGAGCCAGGAATAGTTCCTGAGGGCTGCCGGGTGTGACCCAAAAACCAAAATAAATAAATAAATAAATGATTTTTAAGTTCAGAGCCACGAGTATTCCCTGAGAGCCAAAAGAACTGGCCCACCACCCCCACCACAAGAGAACTGGCCCACCCCCCCCCACCACAAGAGACTGTTTTGAGAATAATTTGCAGCAAAATTGAGCGTCATAGTTCAGAGGTGTTTCTGTGTCTTCCTCATTTTGTCTGTTGTAGCTTCCGCCATTTACCAACATCTTCCTTAAAATAGTACATTTTCTGTAAGTGATAAAACTACAATTACACTTCATAATTACTCCTACAGTACATAGATTACATTGTTATTCACTAAGACTGTTGTACATTCAATGCCGTAGAGTCAAATAAGTAATATCACATAATGTAACATTAGGATTATTGTTCATGTAGATTATGTTCACTGTCCTAAAAGCCTCTGTTCTCTCCCTTTGCTATGTTCTTCTCAAATTTGCCAGTTTTGCTTTTGTCAGAATATCATACTAGTGCATTACTATAGTATATAAGATTTTCTCTTGATCTCTTCACCATTGACTTCCTCTGTGCTAAACACTATCAACTCTTATGAATCAAAGTTCACCTAAACTAACTTGGCTTGTTCTTTTCTTGTCTCTGTCGGTGCCTTGCCCTACCACCAGTCCTAGCCTATTTTCTCTCTTCTCTACTGTGCTCGAAAGATTAAATCAGCCACATAAACTGAAGGACTCCTGATTTATTTTTGAATATGCTTCCCCCTTATCTTATCTTCAATCTAAAGCCAGCTCATTGAGCTCCTAACTCTCAAATACAAATGTTAAATATATACTTAAAAAGTTACATCCTATTTTAGATATCAATCTGCTACTCACCTAGATGTCTTCATAATGGCTTCTCAAATCAAAGTTGCGTGATAAATTCAGATTGTGTTGTTTTGATAAGTCCAGAGTTGTGTTCTCATGTTGCTTCAGCACACTTTCATCCAACCACCTCACTGAGTCCTAGTGATGGATGCTGTGTAGGCCAGTGTTTCTAAGCCAGAGGATGTTGATTCTTTGTAGGTACCCAATATATGTCAACTGAGCCACAGGCACAAATCATACAAATGGGGGACACCACACAAAAGAAGGTGAACACAGGAAAAAAATCTAAGTCAGAGGGACCATTTTGGTGGAAATATTTGATAAATAATGCTTTAGATAGTTTTTATCTTATATGTTATCAAGAGAAAGACTGACAATTATTAGTAGCACTTTAGTAATTAATAAAACTGAAGGGTTAAGTACTCAATAATTAAAAGGGTCACATCACACAACATAGTGCTGAGAGTTATAGTTTACATTTGCCAGCTCTGCGACCTATTTCACTGTGAGACTTGTGCAAACTTAAATGTTATTATTTGGTTTCTTTTTATCCAAAAGTGTACATTTTATAATTTGGAGTAAGAGGTTAAAAAACTTCAGTTTTTTTTCTAATCACTCTCACTAATAAGTAATTAGTAGTAGGCTCCCTAAAATTTATAGCAATATTAAAAGTACACATTGCCTAATTTCTATCTAACATCTATTATGTATAGATGTTGCAATTGATTTTACTTCACTAACTACAATTGTTCTTTGCATGTGAACTAGAACTTTCTTTATCAAACAAAACCATCTGTGTTACTGTTTGCAATGTAATAATACTTGCTGCAGAATATGTGGTCGTATAGAACGAAGTGAGAACATGAGTAAAAGGATTTGTTTATAGATTCTGAATTTGCCACTTCTCAATCTTGGTGTCATTTTGTCAACCCACATGATCCCTGATTGTTATATTTCTAATGTCTAATGTGGAAAATGAAGCCATATTTTCAGTGTGGTTACAAAATTTAAGAAAGAAAGAATGAAAATAGTATTTATAATGGTACCTAGCATGTAAGCAGGACCCTGTTTAGATTGTTTCCATTGAACATTTTATTTAAGTGAGCAAATTCACTCAGCCTTGTATTTAAACAGCAATTAGCATACTATAATAAATATTTTCTGCTTAAAAATATGCATTAAATTGGCTTCATCTCTTAACATAAAATGGAAATATAAGTAGTGATGAATTATGACACTAAAGAGATAATAACCTTATCTACTCTTTCTATGTTATCTTGTTTTTATGATTTAATACTTGCATATACAAATTATACATGGAGGCTATTTATGATAATATTTCTTACAAACCACTGGTCTGGAAAATTGATCTTTGTGAAATCCTCATTCTTATATATAAATTATTTATACATATTTGTGTTTGGTGATCTCTTGGTCCAAATTTTAGCCCTTGAATTGTTGGTTTAAGCTTCTCAACCGTAAATCTTTCAAGGATTTTTCCTCATTCTAGTCATCTTTAGTGCTTAGTTTGAGGTATAGTAAGAATCCAGTTATTGAATGTACCAAGTCATAGACTTTGCTTTTAAGAAATTGAGTAGACTCTATGATTTGATACATTCAAATAACTAGATAAGTCGGAGGAAGAAATAAGCCAGAGGGAGAGAGAGATAGACACAGAATACTCTCACTCATCTATTGATTTTAAGAAAAATAAAAGACATTCTTACAATAATTTTCATAGACAAAAAAGAGGAGAGCTGGAAGTTCTAGCTCATGACATGAAGCTCACCACAAAGAGTGATGAGTGCAGTTAAAGAAATAACTATACTGAGAACTATCATAACAATGTGAATGAATGACGGAAGTAGAAAGCCTGTCTAGAGTACAGGTGGGGGTTGGGGAGGGAAGAGGGAGAGTTCGGACATTGGTGATGGAAATGTTGCACTGGTGAAGGGGGATGTTCTTTACATGACTAAAACGCAACCATAATCATGCTTGTAATCAAGGTGTTTAAATAAAGATATTAATTTAAAAAAAGAAATTGAGTAGACTGAGACAAAGCACCTGCCATGCAGTCAGAAGGCTTTGAATTCACTTCCCAGCACCTCCCTCACATGCCTGACAAAAGCCCAGCGCACAAATCTTTAGAATTCCCTGAGCCAGGACCAAGCATTCACATCACAGCCAAAGGTGTGTGAGCCATACAAGCCATTGTGGTTGCAACAATAATAAAAAAAAAATGAAAGAAAAGACGTAAATTAATTAATTAAAAGGTCTTCAAAAATTAAAAGAAAACAAAGTTGAGGAGAGAGAATATCATGGTAAATTTGAATAAGCCTCTGGAATTCACTTAATTATAGGGGAGAAAGGACTCCCTATGTGTATCTGGAGCCCTGAAAGACATCTGAGGAAGTGATGCATGCAGTGATTTTCAAAAGATAAGGAAGAAGAAAGTCTTACTAAGAAAAGTACAGTCATTTGGTTAAATCAATGGAGATGTCTTTTAGTTAAATCTCAAAGGTATGTAGATTATAACATTGGCTATTGAGCAATAAAAGGCTACAATAAAAGGCTCACATTTCCTTTACAGCAAAATAAAATCACTTGCCAAATGAAGCATGTTCATCATTTGAGAAAATTGTACACCAGCAGAATGAATCTGATTTATTAGCCATGATTTATGAATAATTTTCTTTACACTGAGATGCTCTATTGTTTTTGTTTTAAATTCATCATTAATATAGTGGAATGTTTCCACCAAAGACCTATATCTAGACAAAGTTAAAATATTCTATTGTTAGTACAGTTAATTTGTGAATGTGAGTAGTTAGATCAATTGCTTGTATGTATGCTCCTATAGGAATAAGTTCTATTTCAAGTCTATAGATAAATGATGAATGCACGTTACCTGAATATCAATGCTTTGCCTCTTGATATTTTGGTGCAGGTACTCTGGAGCTAAAAATCGAAAGTTACAAACTTAAAAACTGGTAATCTTTCAAAACAAGTTCTCCCAGGAAATTTTCTAAAAATTTAGCTCTGTTGCACTGGATAGTGTATATAAATTTATTACTTGGTGCCCTAAAATCTCAAACTTAGTCATTGAATAACAGCAATACCAACAATATAAACAAATAATAAATAGGAAAACAGCAGAGAAAGGCAGACTTTGGAAGTTAGAATGGAGTAGTTTTTAATATTTTACAATAAGCTTCTTAGATTCACTATGCATCTCAAAAAGGTATGCAGTATGTTCAAAGGTTTTATCATGGTAAGAAGCTGTTGATAATAGTAAAATTTTAATGCCTTGGGTGTGAAACACTCTATATAAAATATGATTGTTTCAGAAGTAGAAAGAGGAGTTTTAAAGTGTATATGCCAAAGGTATTTTAGAAGAGTGAATCAGGGGCATTTTCCCAGAACATGAGTTGGAGTATGGAAGGAGAGTTTGATGGTAGATATTTGGTGTTAATATAAGGTGTGGTGTCTCCCCATGTGGACCTAACTAGTTCCTCTTAGATAGATGTTCTTAGTACTTAAAAACATAGTGTTTTGCATGGTAAAGCAAAGGTATGGTTGAGAAGGGGCATTTGTTTTGTATGAAAACAGTCTGGTATATCTCTAACACCATGTATGGTTTCTATGAGAACCTCAGGAATAACCCCTGAGTGAGCACCTCCAAGAATGATCACCAGGAGTAAGCCCTGAGCACTGCTGATATGTCTGAAAAATAGGGATAAAATAAAAGGAAAGAAAAGAAAAAAGAGAAGGGAGGGAGGGAGGGAGGAAAGGAAAGAAAGGAAGGAAGGGAAGGGAAGGAAAGGAAGAAAACAAAGGAAAGGAAGGAAAGAAAGGAAGGAAGGAAGGAAGGAAGGAAGGAAGGAAGGAAGGAAGGAAGGAAGGAAGGAAGGAAGGAAGAAAGGAAGGAAGGAAGGAAGGGAGGAAGGAAGGAAGGAAGGGAGGAAGGAAGGAAGGGAGGGAGGGAGGAAGGAAGGAGGGAGGGAGGGAAAGAGGGAGGGAGGGAGGGAGGGAAGGAAGGAAGGAAGGAAGGAAGGAAGGAAGGAAGGAAGGAAGGAAGGAAGGAAGGAAGGAAGGAAGGAAGAAAGAAAAGAAAGAAAGGAAAGGAAGGAAGGAAAGGAAGGAAGGAAAGGAAGGGAAGGAAGGGAAGGAAGGGAAGGAAGGAAAGGAAGGAAAGGAAGGAAGGAAAGGAAGGAAGGAAGGAAAGGAAGGAAAGGAAGGAAAGGAAAGGAAGGAAGGAAAGGAAGGAAAGGAAGGAAAGGAAAGGAAGGAAGGAAGGAAAGGAAGGAAGGAAGGAAGGAAAGGAAAGGAAGGAAGGAAGGAAGGAAAGGAAGGAAAGGAAGGAAAGGAAGGAAAGGAAAGGAAAGGAAGGAAGGAAGGAAGGAAGGAAGGAAGGAAGGAAGGAAGGAAGGAAGGAAGGAAGGAAAAGGAGAAAACTGAAGGAAGGGAAAGGTTGGAAGGGGAAAAGGGAATAGAATGGAAGGGAAGGGAAAAAATGGGAAGAGAATGAAAAAGAAACAGAAAAGAAGAGGAGGGGAGGGAAGAGGAAAGAGTGGAAGGGAGAGAGGGGAACAGAATTAAAAAATTAAAAATTAAAAAGAAGGGAAAGGAAAGAAAGATCAGGAAAAATGAAGAAAAAGGAATATTTGCTCTTGTCCATTTTCTTGGCCTCCTGACATTCTATGGGTTGAACAATTTTGGCACAGCAGCACAGAATTTGGAAAATGACTTCACTCTACTATGTATGCTACAGTAACAGATAACAATACCTTCCATGGCAGTAATGTTAAAAAAAAACTTATTTTTACTTTCTCTGATTTTGGAAAGAGTCAGAAACCCTTATACATTTCTATTTTATTATTCTTATCCAGCACTAAATAATCTTTTATCTCATCATTGTTTTAAAAAGCCTTTCAGAGAAACTGGAGCAATAACACAGTGGTAAAGTGTTTGCCTTGCACGCAAACACAGAATGAAACTCACTTCTAAATCAACATCCCATATGTTCCTTAACCTGCCAGGAATGACTTCTGAGTGCAGAGCCAGGAGTAACTCTTGAGCACTGCCAGGTGTGACTCGCCCAAAAAAACTTTCAGAAATATTTTTTTATAATTTTCATTAATGAAATGGTAATTCCCTAAATAAATTACATATTTGTTAATTGATTTTAAATATTAGAGGTGCAGGGATTTTTTTATGAACTAATTTTTACCCCCATGAATCTGATATAGGACCTGAATGATAGATTATACAGTGGGTAGGGTGCCTGTCTTGCCTGTGTCTGACATGGGATTCATTCCTAGCTTCCATGTGTTCCCCTTTTGATCATACTGTATAATCACCTCATATTATCAAGTCACCAGAAGTGGTTCCTGGGTTCAGAGTCATGAATAAGCCCTGAGCATTGCTGCAGAAAGTCAGGGGAAAACATTAACAATTACAAAAAGCCTAATATAACTCCTAATATTTATGACTGTACTGTACTTTATTCCTTAATTTGTATTATTTACTAACAAGTATGTAGAGGGACTCTGGAAATAGAAAAAAATGGTATTAGCTGTAGTTCTATCTATTCTGAGTATAAATACTGTATTTGCCAGCGTAATTTTGCAATTAAAACATAGGTTTAGGCCTATATTCGCTGTATCAGACAGAACGTTCCTGTGCTGCAACTGTATGTACCACAGTGAGTCAATCACAACAAGCAAAGGTTCAAAGGTTCTACTGTAATAGACTTCCTCTCTGACTCTGGCCAATCTGAGCAAGCTTTTGACAGTGTAGATTCGGTCCAGAACATTGTCTAATTTGCATGCATCAAAAGCCTGCTTGGATTGGCTGAGTTAGAGAGGCGGTCTGACCAGCCTTGCAGTGAGTGATTGGTGCAGGATCGAGTTGGAAAATTCCTTTTGTGGCAATATTCAGACAATTTTCGTTTAGCGGCATATTGAAACATTTTTCGGGATATACTCGACGTATAAGACGACCCCCGATTTCGGTTGACTTTTTTTTGTTTCAAAAGTCATCTTATACCCCGGAAAATATGGTACCTTCTTTAAAAACAATTAGAACATGTAGCTTTGGAAATTTTAACATAATAATTGAAATAACTCAAAAGCAAAGCTAATAAAAGCTTAGAAAATATTTATTACGTGGGTTGGAGATATTGCTAAATGGTTTGAGAATATGTTTTGCGTGTTGCATGACTGAATTTAAATCTCAGAACCACATAGTTACTTGTAGAATGCTGGCACGGTACAAGCACATAAAAATTATTCTCTCCTACTCATGGGTATATAAGCTTTACAATCCAGTTTTTATATTTCATATTCCATCTAAACTCTCACTTTCTTGTCCATGAAAGATATGCAATGAGCTAAAAAAAAAAAAAAAAAAAGAATGAACAGGGTTATTCATAGTAGAATTACCAGGAATCTTCGTGGGGAAACATATAGGGCAGTCATCTATAAAAAGAGCCTCTCACATTACCAGCCTCTGTGGACAAGCATGCTTCATTCATGCCTGTATTTTAAGAGTTGTTTTACACACACACACACACACACACACACACACACACACACACACACGAGTTAATTTTCTTCTCCAGAACTTGATTCTTAATGGAATCAATTCTTTAATGGATGAATTGTAGAAATATGTGAGAAGAAATGAGCAGGCCCAAGATCAATCAAAATGCTTTGCTATTTTCTCTCTGAATTTGACAACTATTTAACTTCTTGAGGCTAAATTCTGTAAACTGTATTTAAAATGAACACTAATATTATTTGGGGATTATTTGGAGGATTCAAGCTAATAACATCACTTCAGTGCCTAGTTAGGACCAAGGCAAATTGCTAGATTTTTTTTATCCTGAAATGATATAGGCTCTCTGAAGTAATATAAGATACTATCATTAGGTAAATACATTAACTAATTACACAATTACACAAATAATTGCATAAATACAATAAAATGTGTATGCTCTGTTTAACAATAAAAGTGAACATTACAATCGCTTATTTCTAGGGAGTTTCAAAGATGCAGAATACTTTGACATTCAAATTCTGCAAAAGCACTACTAGGTGAGAATATGGAGATTTAATAATGACCAATCTAAGATGCATAATAATAAATAGTATTTTAATATTATTCATAATTCAATTGATTCAATGGAATTTGATCTTGATTTTACTATTCTAGATCTAAAGTTAACTCCACTGCAATTAATGTTACTTTAATGTTTGCATATTTCAAGCATAAAATATGCATTTTTTGATTGCTTGGGAGCTATACCTAAAGATATTTAGGAGTTACTATATATTCTGCACTCAGAAAAGATTTTTGATGGTGCCAGAATCAAGCTTAGGTTGGCTATATGCAAGGCAAGCACTCTACCTGCTGTCCTTTCACTTCAATTTCAAGTACAGAAATTTTTAAAAAGATTTTTTCTTTGAGTGTGATTTTGTGTAGTGGGGAGGTGATCTAAGCAGTACTCAGGCTCTGTAGTCACACATGTTCACTTGGTCTTGTTCAGTATGGCTGTGGGAAATGCTCAGTGTTCAGTGCTTTAGCCTAGAGACAATATAGGACCATAGGACTCCATATTGTTTGTAAGGATAATGTGGTGCTAAGGATCATATAGGAGACCTTCAAAACAAAAGGCATATAATCCAACTCTGCACAGTTCCTCTATCTTCTGTCTTTTTTGTGTTTGTTTGTTTGATAAATTTCTAAAAAACTATGTAAGCCTGCTTCATTTTTTCTTGCACATTTTCTGGAAATCTCTTGGTCAATGTTAAATTTTCTATATATTTTGTAAATATTCCTTTCCCAAACTTTTATTGATCTTGCATCAGATCTTTATAGAAAATGTTTAAAATTCAGCTTCTTTCCTCATTTCAAAATATGTTTTATATATGGAATCTATTCTGCTTAGTGAAATAAGTCAGAAAGAGAGAGAAACGCAGAATGGTCTCACTCATCTATGGGTTTTAAGAAAAATGAAAAACATTCTTGCAATAATAATTTTCAGAGCAAATGAGAGAAGGGCTGGAAGTTACAGCTCACCTCATGAAGCTCGCCACAAACAGGGATGAGTTTAGTTAGAGAAATAACTACACTTTGAACTATCCTAATAATGAGAACGTATGAGGGTTATAGAAAGCCTGTCTAGAGTACAGGTGGGGTTGGTTGGGGAGGAGGGAGATTTGGGACATTGGGGATGGGAATGTTGCTCTGGTGATGAATGGTGTTCTTTGCATGACTGAAACCCAAACACAATCATGTATGTAATCAAGTTGTTTACATAAAATATATATAAAAAAACAAATAAAGAACAAAATGTGTTTTAGGGAAATAGTATATCTTTCCAGTGCTAATTACCAGAAGAATAAAAATTAAAACTTTTGGTGGGCATTGGGCAAGAATACTATAAAAGAATATTTTTATAATACTTACAAAGTTCTGAATATAAGATACTATTGGGTAGGAGTAAGAAAGCTGACATTCGGTTTATGCCTTAAATGGCATATTAATTTATTAGAAAAAGCCTCCCCCTAGCCATTTACTGAAAAGACTTTTAAAAGGTAATTTAAGAGACAATTGTAATCAGATCCGTACTCGTAATTATTTCATATAAAGTGTCTTCCTTTGTATGCTGGATCTATGCAAACTAATAGACTTCTAGCTTTCATGGTACCCACAGCCTTATTTTTAGTGTTCACGTTAATTCACCAGGTGATTTTGATGGCAGAAAATCTCACTAAGGGAAAATGAAGACCAGAGTATTAAATTCCTAAAGCACAACCCATTCTTCTTATTAGCTTTGGCAGTTTAATAAAAACAGCAGCTAAGTACAAAACTCCTCAGAAATATTTAGAGCAGTATGAGAAAAGAGGCAACAATTCTTAATGAGCCAACAATCTTTCCCAGGCAGCTCATCCACTTAAGATAACTTTCCTACTTATTCACAAGTCTTTAGAACACTCCAATATAGGGTCCTTTATTAATAGTTCTCATGTCATCCATTATTTAGGGCGTCATTCAACATTAATCACCAGAATGTCCACTCTCCTAAAGCAATTCACCTGAGAGTTTAAATAACTGTTTGACAGGAAGTAGTTAGAGGAAGAGCTTTTTCAACTATTAGCCATTTGAGCATGAATAAGGCTCTGTTTATGAATTAAAACCAAAAATAGGTAAAAAAAATTCATTGGAGTTTATTTTGTTAGAGAAAATTTGTACCAAAACTGTCATTTACAATATTGGTAGAAATCATATTTATTGATGAAGGATTAAATTCATAGTTTTAATATAAATAAATATGACTTGGATGAAAGTTTTACATTTTTATCGACATCCATTATATTTCTAAAATGGACAAATTCTGAGAGATATAAAGGATTGAGTGTCAAACCATATTTGATATATAAACATGCATACTGTATAAGTATAAATATGTAGTCAATTACCTAAGATGCTATTATTAAGTGACAAAAATGAGAAAATATTGAGTAACTAAAAGAATGAGTCCAATGTTTATGGAAATAGCACTATAAGTGAAAGGTGACAAATCAGGGCTGTCACTGTAGTAAAATGCATACATAAGACAGGCTTCCCATACAATACTGGAAAAAGTGAAACTAGGAAAGAATAACAATCAAAGCACAAAACAAGCCCCAAAGACAGACAAACATATGAATATGGGCATGGATATGACATGAAGCAAAAAACTTGGAAGGATGATGATTTAAAGAAATTGGATTAATAACTTAGAGAACCACATTATACACTGCTTGTTTTGGAAGTATGCTAATGAGGAAATTAACAGATGTACATAAAATTACATCTATTCACCTGGTGGGTCTTAAAATGGTATGGTGACATTGTGACTATGGAAAAGAAACATGAACTTTTGAAAATGGAAATTAGTAGCTGATTGAGAAAAACATCTTCTGAAAACTTCTTGTCATATTATTATTGAAAAGGTACTTTGCATAGAAAAATGTTTCACTTGTGATTTAATGTAGAATGAACCTAAAGATAAAAGAGACATTACAAAAGGACATGTATTTCTTGATATTGTCATTCCTGGGGACTTAGCCTCCACTAGAAATTTGATTTAGGGACATTGCTGCATGAGGTATTATAAGGTCGAAATTCTGTGAAGATTTGTGGTAGTTTTACAACAGAAATGTTTATGTTTCTAAGTTTATTTTTTGTATAAAAATAATACATATTTGGAGCCAGAGCAATGGCACATTGATAGAGTGGTTGCCTTTCATGCTGCTGACACAGGACTAGACCAGGGTTCGATCCCCGGTGTCCCATAGCCAGGAGCGATTTCTGAGTGCATAGCTGGGAATAATCCTTGAGCATCACCGGGTGTAGCCCATAATAAAAAAAAAAAGTATGATATTTTTTACAATTCAGTCAACACATTTAAACAAGAAAACAAAATATCCATTTTATATCGTCCACAAATAAATGCTGTATCCAATACTTGAAAGAAGTATGACTTCCAGTAATTTTTCTTTTGTAAATTCTTTCTTTCTTGCATTCTCTTTAGTTCATGTTTTCTCTGCTAATCTTTTAAATTTTAAAGCCTTTATTCAAATATCTGCTAATTTGCCACGTTAAAATACTGAAAAGTATTTTAATACTAAAATAAAATACTAAAATATAAATACTAAAATACTAAAAAGTCCTAGTCATACAGCAGGACTTTCAGAGAAATCTCCATTTCCTGCAAAATTCAAGAACCCTTTCAGGAGACAGTCACATTCTGACCAGTCTCTAAAAATAAATATCTGAATAATTTATTCAGAGTCATAGTACAGCATGAAGGATATTTGCCTTGTATATGGCAGACCCAGACTGATTCATGGCATCCCAGATAGTCCCCAAAGCCCTACCAGGAATGAATGCTGTGTGCAAAGCACTTATAGGTATGGTCACAAAATAAATCAGAACAAAAAAGAATAAATGTTTTCTTGTTTTGCTTGTATTTGGTTTTTGTTTGGGGATTCAACTCTGTGATACTCAAGGCTTACTCCTGATTGTACACAGAAACTTCCTTGGCTGTTATTAGGGAATGATATGCATGATCAGAATGATACACAGGTACTGTATGGAAGGTAAGTGCACTACCCAGTGCACTATCCCTCCAGATTGATGGTACATCTTTTATTAATAATGTATAATCATGCAGACTATGTAAGGGCATGCAGTAGGGAAGAGCACAGATTTCCAATTTTGGCAGCCCTAGTAATATTACCTTCTGACCTCACCTCCCCAACTACTGTGATGTGAATTGAACTTACTGCTTAAACCAAGCTTCAATTTTCTCATTTATAAAACATAAATATCACATCTCTGATAGGTTTTTAAAGTAAATTAGTTAATACATGTTAAGAGATGCCACAATGCCAGTTTTCAATTATATTTAAAGATGAACTCTCTGTAACATAATCTTTAAAGCACTGAGTTTCCGGGACAATAAGATACTTAAAAGGTTACAGAATATATTGCTAACAGCAAGAAAAAGAGACTGAATCAAGGTCTTATACTCATTCAAGTATTTATTTCAATTTATTAAAAATATAAAATGAACAAAACATATTCCAAAAGCCTTCTATCTTCAGAACTAGAGTATGGGAGTAAGCATAGAGAAATCCTCCTTGTATTATTCCTCCTAAATCAGTATATTGTGGTGCTCTCAATCCCAGAGTGTACCTCCATCCCTGATGTACTCAGAAATATTTGAAGATAAAAAGAATCAAAAAACAATAGTGTCCCAATATGATCTTGTTTCTTAAAAAGGAATCTTAGTGTGACTAATTTGGACTAGCACCTTTGACGATTGCAGCTCTCAGAAATAATTTATTATCCTGACAGGAAAAGCAAAGTTAGGATAAAATAAATATTCAACCTGGCCTTTAAAAACGTCACGGAAGCTCATCGAAGAGTCCCCAATCTTTACTTTCTATCTAGATGAACCTGCTTGGTACCTGTCATGGAGTGAAGTTTATCAAGACAGGACACAATGGAAAAGGGCAAATGAATGTTAACATTTAATTAAAGCCACACAAAGTGAATGGCAAAGAGTAGGTCACTTGTGGAAAGCGTGGTGTGTTGGTGTCTGAAATAGATAGGCTGGGAGGGCACAAAAGAGAATATCTGTGAAGGCAGTTAAATTAGTAGCTCACATTTTTTGAACTCATCTCAAAGTTGTTTCTTTTCAAGATAGAAGAACTAAGAAAATGAGTTTGACCTGAACAGTGGGTGGGGATCCAACCAAGTGGTTCTCAGCAAGAGTTGGAATAGAGACTCTTCACACCTCTATTACTCAATATTGCTTGGAATAAATTACTCTGGAACTCAAGCAAACAACTGACCCTTTGCCCCTGAATTTCCTTTTCTACATGTGGGCTAATATTATAAAGTACACATGCCATTCTGAGTAAAACTAACTAAAGGAATTACTATTTTTAGAACACACAGTATTGCAATAGCATTTATTAGGACGCCCAGTTCTAGATCCAGCATACATGTAATAGTCTGTTTTTTACTATTTTTATTGAGGTATAAAATTTTATAAAATTATTAATTATATTTTTATGCATAGTTTATCTGTCTTCAGGTTGGTAATTAGTTAGCCTTTTGAAAAAATAGAATACTGCTTTAGTAATGAAATTTAAAATTTACACGATGCCGGGGCTGGCACGATGGCGCATTGGTAGGGCATTTGCCTTGCACAGGGCTGACCCTGGACGAACCTGGGTTCGATCACCATATGTCCCATATGATCTCCTAAGCCAGGAGTGATTTTTGAGCTCATAGCCATGAGTAACCCCTGAGCTTCACCGGGTATGGCCCAAAAAACAACAAGCAAAAATTTACACAATGCCTAAAAGCATTACTAAGAGCATGTAAAATAACATTATGTAAATATGATCAAAGTATTGATTAGAGACAAGAATCATTCCCATTTATCTAGAATAAGAAGTCAATAATAGAACTAATTAGCCATTTTAAGCCTTTTTAAGGTCATCTGGGAAATCTGATCTAATCAGGGCGTCTAACTTGCAGAGTTGTCAAATTAAATACCCACACAGCACCTAACAAACCAAACTATACTTTTCTTGGTTTTAATCTCACCAGCCAGTTCAGAAGTTTTCTGAAGCAGTTTTTCTGGCATATTTATTTAAGACTTTCTTTATTAATGGTTATCAAAGACATACAAGAAATAAAGGCATAGGTAAATGATCTCCATACATATAATAAAGACATAATCTTGTCCAAATTAGAGAAAGATTTATGAAAATAATTGAAGGTATGCCCATTAAGATGTGCATGGAATTAGATTCAAAGAATTTGATCCTATATTCATCCAACATACTAATATTCTTTCTTTTATACTTGAAAAAAGTTCAGCAGCTTTTAATTACAACCTCCAACTATGCACTGCAAATTATTTCAATGAATATATATATATATATATATATATATATATATATATATATAATTTCCTTTACATATATCCTGGAGGAAAGTTTACAACTCTTTCCTTGATCATAAAGAATAAAGCAAACCTCACTCATGGTAGTGAATTAATGATCCACTCTCTATTATGAAATTGTAGTCCTCTAAGATTAAGATAAAAGAGCCCCAATTTAACTCATTTTATATCTACAAAAATCATATGAAAAGCAGCTATACTTCATGATTATTTATAGGTCAAGTGAATTAAATGATGGATGATCCTTTATATTTTCATTTCTGAGAATGTTGTTTATTCTAAGCTAGGGTCTCTAGCCAAATATTAATTTTACTGACATATAACTTATAATATTTATAATCTAAAATTTGAAAAAGATTGGTTTTTATTTTGTTCCTGAAGGTTGAAGGTTAGATGGTGTTCTAATGTTCTACAATTTAATTTCATGGATTATGAGAACTTTAAGAGATATAAACACTGTCTAATTTTCTAATTGTCTAATAATTCAATCCAAATAGAATTATTTGTAGAACCTGGACCTTAGGTTGGGTTACCGAACTGGTCTCAAAATTTTCACTACCTTGTCCTGCAAATAACTTACAATGTCCAAATTCCACTAATATGCAACCTTATATAGATATGTGGCCCTTAAATACATACTGTCAAAAATATACAATTATTTTGCTGAGAAATAAAAATATCAAAGAAGTCCAATGACATTTTTTGTTAAGGGATTGGTTATATCTAGGATACCACACAGTTTTTACAGTAAATATTTTCCTTCTATTGGTCCAAATGATGTAATTGTGAATGAAGATAAAAGTATCTTAAAAATAGCATTATCTCGGGGCCGGGCGGTGGCACTAGAGGTAAGGTGCCTGCCTTGCCTGCGCTAGCCTTGGACGGACCGCGGTTCGATCCCCCGGTGTCCCATATGGTCCCCCAAGCCAGGAGCGACTTCTGAGCGCATAGCCAGGAGTAACCCCTGAGCGTCACTGGGTGTGGCCCAAAAACCAAATATATATATATATATATATATATATATATATATATATATATATAATTATATCCACTCATTCAAGTATAGATAGCCAAAACAAGTGGTATGTCATCATGATTGAAATGATTGGCCATCCAGTATTCTCATCTAGTACCTCTGGACAATTTAAAGCATTAGAATAAATGAGTTTTGCCATGAAAACCATTCTCCTGGGTGGAATACACAGGAACTTTTGTCTTCAGGGAAAAATAACAACAACAATATTTCATTTTATGTATAGGCTATCTTAGCATGATAAACATAAAAAGGACCAGTTTTAACAGGAAGCTGAACTTTAAATAATTTTACATGCCAAAAGAAAAAACTCATTAGCAAACATAAGTCAACCCACCATCCTTTTTGTTCTCTTTCCTTATGCAGTAGTATTATCTTTAAAATATATAAAGTTGAAAATTATTTGAGATGTGCAAAATAAATATAGATGAGACTGTCACATGGATATAATATGTTGGGGTTTTTAGAGAGATTCATGATTACTTTCTTGTTCCCTGAAGAGTTAAAGCCAACAAGATATGAACAGGGTAGTGTTCTGCCTTTCTGGTTCAAGAAAGCTGCAGAAGTGTGTCCACCAATCAGAAAGAAATCACAATATTCTTACTCAATTTGGACAAGAGAAGCTTTCTGTTGAAAATATTGTGCAATTGTGTAATTAATAAAAATGTGCAGAAAGCTCTTAAGAGTAATGTAGGCACCACTTCTGATTTATTCCCTGACATTTAATATTTCCATCCCTCTAACTTTTGATATATGTTTATCTTTCATTATCTTTTATTTGTTCTTGTGCCTTGAGTGTTGTCAAAACATGATCTGGACAACAGTAGTAAAAAGACTCATCAGATTCAACATTAAAGCTTTAGTTTAAAAAAATCATGGACTAGTAGATATTACTAGAACAAAGTGCTTCATAAGTTCTGATGGTAGTTGAAAAATGGGCAAAGGTAATCTTATGTAAATCCCCCAATATATTCTCTAGTAAAATATTAAGTATGTAGTGAATGTTAATGGAAAACTAGTAAGGAAAAAGTCCATATTTGTAATGAGAAAAAGATGGTCTAATGCATCTAAAATAGGTTTTTATTAGGTAATCTCAGATAAATCATTAATAATAATCACTTTGACTCAGTTTTCTCCATTTTAGAGTGGGAACAATAGTTTCTTGCTCAAATTATGATAAATTATTATTATTATTTTTATTATCTATAAAATGCTGAGTATTGCATATAACAAAATGACATGCACTGAATAATAAACACCCCAAATAAGTATTCATATATTCTCTAATCAGTCTCCATTTCCATGTGCTTTTATGCATCAAATAGTTATAAATTTGTGTTCTTACAATGAATTGTAGATGGAAACAAGTTCACTGGGTGACATAATTTCTCAGTTTAGAACTATACATGGTTGGGGGCCAGAGCAATAGCACAGCGGTAGGGCATTTGCCTTGTATGTGGCCAACCTTAGATGGACTCCTGTTTGATTCCCAGCATCTCATATGGTCCCCGGAGCCTTCCAGGAGGGAATTCTGAACGCAGAATCAGTAATAACCCTTGAATGCCACCAGGTGTGACCCAAAATCAAACACACACACACACACACACACACACACACACACACCTTTCCATGAATATTTTTGAATATTAACCTTCATAAAGGAGAATCAGAGGCAATGGCAGACACATGCTAAACTGGAGGTATCTTAAGTGAAAAAAAAATATGATTAGAAAGTTTTGCTCCTGTGTCATGTGCCTATTTCATACAATATTTTTAAGTTAACATTGCACCCAGTTTCTAAAATAAATACGTGGACATATATATACTATGTATAGAAGCTGGAAATTTTTTATATAAAACTTTATACATAGTTTTGTTTTGAGTCATACCTAGTAGTATTTAGAGATCACTTCTGAGGGATTCAAGATATCATAAGGTGTTCTGGGGATTGACCCAGGTAGACTGCAGGCATGGTAAGAATATTAGCCAATACATTAACACTCCAGTCCCTATATATATCATTCTTTATTATTCTTAAAATTTGAAGTTCTTTGCAACACATTCTTTGAAATCTTTAAAATTGTAATTGTGACATCATAACTTAGACTGGCAGCAATATAGTTTGGTTTTCCTCTTAGTAAAATGTGAGTATGTTTGTTTATGAGAATGATTATTCATATTTCATTCAAATATATATTTTTAGAACTATAAGTAAAAAAAAGATAGTTTAGAAAAATGTAGACTCTGGAGCCAAAAATATAGCATGGAGGTAGGGACTTGCATGCAGGAGGACTGTGATTTGAATCCCGGCATCTCATATGGTCCCCAGTATCAGGTAGGAAAGATTTTTGAGAGCAGAGCCAGGAGTAACTCCCGAGAGCTGCTGGGTGTGACCCAAAAACAAAACAAAACAAAAGAAAAATGTAGACTCTTCAAGGGGATTTGTATTTCTAACTAGTAACATAATGATAGTTCAATATATATGTGCCAAGTATTTTACGTGCCAAGCATTTTAATTGGTACTTTAATCAGACTTTCTAGATTTTATTTTGATCAATTATATCTGTATATATAAATAATGTTAATATTATATATAAAACAATGAGTATATATAGATTACATGTCAATACAAGCCAAACTAATATCAGAACTTGCTTTGGTATTATGTATTCACTGATTGATATATCTTATTAACTCTGATAACTCATTCTCATTTTTAAATTCTTTAAACACTCTACGTGAAAAAATATGTGTGTGAATTCAAAACTCTTTCTCTCTCAATGGGTTGTAAGGTTTATAAAATCTGAAGTATATGAAACAACTCTGATGATTTAATGGAATCTGACTAATTTTTACATGAAGTTAGCTGTTTTGTGGCTTAAAGTTATGGCCCAGGCATTCAAAAGTCTGCTGAGAACTACTAATGTGAAATTTAAATAAGTAATGGAAGTCGGGGATCTACATCTAAACATATACTCAAAAGATGCTTGCATAAAAAAAGATATTTGCATTCAAAAAGATACATTTGAAAAATTGTTCACTTGAGCTATTTTTTAGAATAATCTAATTTTGGAAACAAACCAGAAATGTATAGTAGTTACATGGGGGAATTGAGATATAGGCATAAAGTGCAATGTTAAGCAGCAATAAAAACACATCACTTTTGCTAGCTAGATTATTAATTATTCTCACAAAGATTAAAGGGGTAAAAAACACCCAAAACTTCCCTGTGTGTGATTTTATTTATATGAAGTCCAAAACTAAGAAATACAAATTTCTTTGATATGTCATATATAGTATAGGGTTGGTAATATTGTAGTCATAGATTGGCTAGAAAGCAAGTGTCAAACACATGGTGGTTTTGCATATATTTATGTAATATGTGAGTGTTTTCACAATTCTGCATGCATGTGTGTAAAAATTCACCAAGATATGCAAAAGATTTACATACTTTTCATATTCCTATCTAAATATTGAATTCAATTGAGAAGAATATATCTGATTTTTTTATTATCATACAATAAGAATTGTCTGCATTTAGGTTTACATATTTGATTTGTGTAAGGATATTCATAGAACCCTGCAAAGGTAATAGTTTTTCTTATTAATTTATGATAAAGACTTCAATAGTTGAATATTATTATACCAAGTGCCAAGACCTTCTATTGCATATATCTATTTTTTTCACCTTTGAGCCCAGTCCTATGGAGACAATCCAGATATCATCTTCACAGTATAAAAGGCTTGCTAAGACAGACATCAATATCGTGAAAAAAATGGTGAAAAACTCTAGTTCTCCCAGAAAAAAATTGTCTGGGGTTGATATGTTATGTCCAATAATGTCAGTGACTAAGATATGGTTCTACTATAGATAGGCAACATTATTTTCATCTTTATTCCCATGATAAAATTATATTATCATGAAGTATAGTAAAATATTAATTATGCAGATGCCTTACATCTTTTTACTTGGTGATATTTTATATCAGAGCAACACATAGTAAATTTCTTTTCTCTTATAATAAAACACTCAATGATTTTTATGCCCAGGAAAAAAAACAACACCTCAGAACAAAATCATAATGACAATAAATGAACGTATTTTCCTAAGTTTTGCCTCACTGATTAAGAATTAATCAGTTAATGTTTTGATAATATTAATAAATTAAATAAAATTTCTTAAGAGATCCAGGGTAAAGTAAATGATATAAGAGAGCAGGATAGGAGCCAGAGATCTAGCATGGAGGTAGGGTGTATGCATTGCATAAAGAAGGACGATGGTTCGACTCCCGACATCCCATAGGGTCCCTCAAGCATACCAGGAGCGATTTCTGAGCATACAGCCAGAAGTAATCCCTGAGTGCTTCCAGGTGTGATACAAAAAAAAAAAAAAAGAGAGAGAGAGAGAGAGGTGAGAGAGAGCAGGAGAGAGAGAGAGAGAGCAGAGAGAGAGAGCAGGGGAGAGAGAGCAGGAGAGAGAGCAGGGGAGAGAGAGAGAGAGAGAGAGAGAGCAGGAGAGAGAGAGAGAGAGAGAGAGAGAGAGAGAGAGAGAGAGAGAGAGAGAGAGAGAGAGAGAGAGAGAGAGAGAACAGGATAAAGAGGTCCCAAAAATGAGTTATGTGACACATAAAAAGAAATTAGATGATTTTGGAATGCTTGGGATCTGCTAACGAATTTAGTACTTTTATAGAGAGTGCTAACTCAACTCAGAGTCAACCAGCCTGAGTGATGAAGCAAACCTAGAGGTCCCTGAGAGTAGCATAAGGTTTCATATAAAACATAGGTTTAATAAGTAATGTAAGATTTCAGCACAGTGAAGAGTGAGTGGACTAGCGCTTCTGTAAGTCTTACTCCTTGTGATTCTTTATATTCTGATTGTTCTCAGTTGGAATCAGAGCACAAAAAATATCTTACTGATTGATGGTGAATAACGGTCAACTCTGAGACAAAAAAAAAACAGAAACAAAAATAAACTCAGCTAAATAAACTGTATTATTGAATTCTGTCTGTGACTTCCTGAATGCCAGTGAGTATTCCCATTTGTAGCAACTTGTGCTTCTTACAACCCAAATGATCAATAAGGCCATTGGAAACCAGTGACATATGAAAAATCTCTTAAAGTTAAAGTGCATTGACCGTGGGTCACCTCATAAGTGAATGTGAGCCTTGAGACTCGGTACAAAACTTTCCCCAATTCCTAAATCGATGGCTGTGTTGTCAGTAAATCATTCAAACAGCCAACTCTGATTATGTGAACTCTTCAGAGTTTTAGAAAGCTGCTGACATAGACAAGTCTTTATTTGTATTGCTAATAGTATTTATCCCTCCTTGTGCCACTTGGCCATCTTCTCCATCAGTTATCTTTAAAGAGCTTCAAGAGCATCTCAGATGTATTCACCTGCACTTTTGCCATAACTTCCTGGAAGAATGGCTGAATACATTTTTGAAATATGTGCCTCCTTGTGATCTTGAAAAGGTGGCTTCATTGTGATCTTGTAAAAGTGAGTATGAAGATTTCTTGGATAAGAGGAAAAAAGCAGTGGAATGAGTCAATGATAAATAGTATGATCTTTATAAATAGTATGATCCCAAGGAGGGAAATAGAAAATTTTTCTCTTAAGAAATGACACTTGTACTGAGATCTCAAGGTGAAATTTGGAGTAACACCTACTAGAACTCTTAGAAAGTGACATTTTGGAGACAGCTTAGTGTGTCAGGACAAATTTATTTAATAAAATAAATAATAATATACAATACTTCTATAGTGATAAACACACACACACACACACACACACACACACACACACACGACATGAATTTTCACTGCCTAACACATAGCTTTATTTATTCCTAAGTGGTAATAGGGGGCGCTGTGAACCACAACTCCTGAAAGCTGGCTGACTACTTCTGCCATATTTGATGCTTGATCTTAAGACTACATTTCTACACTACAATGGAAGACAAGAACTAGGGTTTGGTGGTCATTGTAGAATGTCCTTATCAACCTGGTTTTGGAAAAAGAGACACTTGCCCCACAGATATTCTCACAACTCTACCAGGACCATGGCACTTTATTAGGAACTTGAGTTTATGAAATTTTTTTACCCAAGACATTTTTTTTTCATTTTACTTTTAACAGGCCCTTAATAGATGCCTACCATATACGTTTTCACCCAGAAAGCTTTACAACATGAAATTTCACATGCCTAAAAAAACTACTGGAGGATCTATGGAGAAATTAAATTTTTAAGAAAATAGCTTGAAGCTCATAAACTCTATGGATTATAGATTAAACAGACCATCAGACACCAAGATTATCACTTGAATCTGTTAGAATATATCAAATTATTTTCCTCATTTACTTCTTTATTTATTTTTGGAACATTTATCTGCAAGTACTGTACCAGTGATCAATAAACCACATTTAAATGTAGAGAATATAGGCTAGGGAAAGATTGTAATAAAAAGAAATCTAAAGGTAATATGAACAAGAATTTTATTTATTTATTTATTTGTTTATTTGTTTTTTTTAGTTTTGGTTTTTCGGGCCACACCCGTTTGATGCTCAGGGGTTACTCCTGGCTAAGTGCTCAGAAATTGACCCTGGCTTGAGGGGACCATATGGGACGCCGGGGGATAAAACCATAAAACCGCGGTCCTTCCTTGGCTAGCCTTGCAAGGCAGATGCCTTACCTCTAGCGCCACCTCACCGGCCCCAAGAATTTTATTTTATATGTCAAATTTTATATAATCAATTATAAGAAACATGTAACTGCTCAGTGTAGCTGAAATTATATTCTTATAGATGAATAGGCAAAATAAAGGAGGTTAAAGTAGAAAATGTGGTTCTTTCTAAAAAATACATTCGATAAAGTAAAATATAAAGCAGTATTTTGGTACAATTTTAGTGTTTAAATTTCTTCAAATCTCTGCAATTTGTTGTCCCAAGCATATCCACTAAAATTAATGGCTTCTGCAGAAGCCTCCTCCTTAATTCACTTAAAAGCTCAGGACTTAACAATGTTTTAGTAATTATTGAGGAAGATGTCAAAAAGCTTCTAATAACTGGGCTATTCACCTCTTGCAGTTTTAAATAAATTTTACACTGCAATTTGTCAGCATTGTCAGCAACAGCAAATGGCTACTAAAAAAGAATTTGCAGAAATAACACAAGCAGTGGAAAATTTGAGATTCTACCAGACTATTTATTATTTGGAGTTAGCTGTTTGCTAACTGGTTTTTATAAGCTCGAGCATGACCCTGGAGCCACATCCCAACATGCCAATCATCAAATACATCCATTAGCTTATTCTGCATTTACATTTGAAGAATTTCCCTGCAACCTTAATTTTCCTTTTGGCTCAACTGTGACACATAAAGAAAGCTTTAAAAGGCTGTGAATAATTAAAGCAACAAATAATTAACTAATTGACCCTTAAAAATGGCTTATCCACAGTTCTAACAGCATAATTGCGGACTTTTTATTGGGCAGCTAAATTATGATGATTTATGGATCTTTACTATTTCTCTTCTATAGTAAACAACTGGAGAAATGAGTCTTGTAGTGAAGGAATTTGAACAGCTTAACCCTCAGTTCCTTTCTTTTTTCATCAACTAGATCTGCTTCTCTTCCCAGTTCCATGTCAGCAAATAGACTTTTCTACTGGGAAATCTTCTAATTTTTCAAAGAATCAGTTCAGATCCTTGATCTGAGCTTTTATAAACCCTAGGTCTATTGCTGTAACAACTAAGACCAGATAAATACGGAACACGATTAAGTAAAAATAAAGAATCTCCTGATTTAAAAAATGTTAATACTCTACAGATGGCAAATCAAAGTAGAAAAGCACACCTGTAGTTTTCTAAGTATCTTGGAGCTATATTGGACTTACCTTATCACCTGTCCAAGATAGGGAACCATGAGTAACTCATTCTGCATTTTACTCTAATAGCAAGTATCTTTCTGGCCAAGGCAGGATAAAATTTGATTTGCAAAGTGGCATAAGCTGTATTCTTCTTCATGTTGGTTATATCACCTTGCTTCTCTCATGGTCACTGTCCTGGAGCTACACTATCTCAGCTGAACCTGAACTCTTTGTTTCTCATTCGGGGACTTGTGCAAGCTTTTACTTTTTCATTGGTCATCTGCATCTGCAAATATTTTAGGTTTTTACTGATATACTACTTGCTCAGAGAACCTGAATTGATCCATGCTCAAGCAACTCTCAATAGCTCATCCCTTTATGTTCATCTCTAGTTATTTGAATTGGTATACAGTGGGTTTATAGTCCTATCTCCTGTCTATTTATTTAAAAATATTGTTTTTTCTTTGAGTCTTTATAGGTGATATATTATCTAAAATTAATTAGCACTTTTTGAGCAAATAAACATTGACCAATGCTTATATAAATGTTTACTATGTAATAACTAACTTTATATACAAATATATATACCTATTTAACATTAATTTCTCTTTTAAAGATATTATTCAACAAAAATAAATAAAAATATAAATAAATAAATAATAAAAGCATTTTTCTCCAGTTCCAAATACAAGTGTAATGAGAGATAGCTCTGTTGACAGGGACAAACCACACAGCATTCAGGAGAACTTGGGTAGTAGCAAGTTTTACTCCACTTTACAGAGCTAGGAATTATCAAAAGAAGAACAGGATATTTAACCATGTTTAATTCCATATGACCAAAAGGATTCAGGACAAAGCCAACAGTATAGCAAGACCCTAGAACTTTCTGAATGGAAAGGCCCAGACAGCACTTAGAAGTTGTAATAGATATCAAGGGCTACAAAGTTTATTTACTCTCTGGCCTTCAGGGGAGAAGTTGCCAACTTCTGACATAAAACAAGTACCACTTGGTAATGGAAGAAATACACATTGCCTATCAAATAAAATCAGTTCAGGATCATTGATACTAACAGAGAAAAAGTAAGCCAACAACCACTACCAAAAACCATATAATTATATCCTTAAAGAAGTCTCTTAGGGGCCAGAGAAATAGCTGGTACGAATGAGGTAAGTCTTCCTGAGCCTGTTGGGGGCAATTTCTGAGCATATAGCCAGGAGTAGCCCCTGAGCACTGCCGGGTGTGACCCTACCAAAAAAAAATCTCTTATTTGCCATTTTATGGTTCCCAATTTACCTGTAAGTGAAGATTCAATTGGTGTGAGTTTGTCCAATGAAAATGAGGAATCTATTGGATATTAAAGTGAACTAAAATTTATTGATAAAATGAGCCATTGAAGGATGGAAGAATAATTCCAAATAAAGAGACTGTCAGAAAAATACAAAATCTGTGCAGATAGAACCTTCTTGAGTAGACAAAAGAATAAACAATTTGATGGCTCCTCTAAAAGTTAAAAACAGACTTGTCATTTGTTCTGCTAAATTCATATATAAGAAAGAAAGAAAGAAAGAAAGAAAGAAAGAAAGAAAGAAAAGAAAAAGAAAGAAAGAAAGAAAAGAAAGAAAGAAAGAAAGAAAGAAAGAAAGAAGAAAGAAAGAAAGAAAGAAAGAAAGAAAGAAAGAAAGAAGAAGAAGAAAGAAAGAAAGAAAGAAAAAAGAAAAAAGAAAGAAGAAAGAAAGAAAAAAAAAGAAGAAAGAAGAAAAGAAAGAAAGAGAGAAAGAGAGAAAGAGAGAAGAAAGAAGAGAGAAAGAGAAAGAGAAGAAAGAGAAAGAGAGAAAGAGAAAGAAAGAGAGAGAAAGAAAGAGAGAGAAAGAGAGAGAGAAAGAGAGAAAGAGAGAAAGAAAGAAAGAAAGAAAGAAAGAAAGAGAGAGAGAAAGAAAGAAAGAAAAAGAAAGAAAGAAAGAAAAGAAAGAAAAGAAAGAGAGAGAAAGAAAGAAAAGAAAGAAAGAATGAATGAAAGAAAAAAAAAAAGAAAGAATGGTCCTAAAGTCCTAAGATACTTATTGTTATATTTACACTTGGAACAAGACAAGGGAAGTTCAATAGTACCAAGATTCTGTCCAGGCTCAATAGATAGCAAAAGAATATGTGGCATTTAGCTCTATGATAAGAATGGTATTGCCACACTCCTGAGTCCAAAAGTAGAACATTACATCCATTTGGATCTTTTTCAACTTTAACAAGTTATGGTTTTGGAAAGTTTGGGGTTACTTGAGTTTTGACACCCTATTTTACTTTCCTGTTAGTCAAGAGGCCTGAAGATTCCCTACTTATCACTGTGTTGACCCAAGAGGCTACCAATGGTCAATTTCCATCCACCCAGTATGTTCAGACCAGAAACATTATCCCCAGCTGATAAAGGGGAAAGAACATGTCCCAGGCTTATTAGCAGTGACACTTTATTCCATTCTAACCATGCTTATAGAGGCAACAAGAACTGGGAAATGTACATGGTGGCAGGGCCAGGAACATAGTAGAAGGATAGCCAAAGAAAAGTGAGATGCCAGGAAGAAAATAAACATTGGAGCTCAGGAATATTTAGAGAGAAACACAATAGACAATAAAAGTAGCCTGAAAGGCTGATAGGTAATTTCCCTTAATCAGAGCTATCTGAGAGGCAGGAAGTATGGCCAAGACTCAAGCCTGAGTATAACCACTAATCATGGGGATATGGTGTTTCTGTTTGTGCTGTCCTTCACCATCTCAGAAGTTTTCACTTTAAGGAGAATTCTTGGAACAGTTACTCTACAGGATTCTGTCTGCCACATGGTTTGGAAACAGCATCACATGGCTTTCTAACACATCACTTCATTATTTATTATGTACTAAAACATTGTTTGATTTTACAGACTTATAGAAAGAATCTTATTTTGTAGAAGAATCTTATTGTAAATCAAAAATTTTAAGGGTATGTGACCCCCATATGGAGTCTCAGCTAAAAGTTATTAACTAAAATTTAGATGAACTTAGAACATAATGATTTAGAGTAGTTAGAATGAGACAAGTCTGTTGTGATTGTTTGGATGGAATGGGTGGGTCTGGTATGTAAGAGGTAGACAGATTTGGGAGAGTGGGAAGACAATATTTGATCATAGAATACTGATGCTTCAAATGTTTGCATTCCTTGAAAAAAGATGTTTCTAAAATACATCTGTTAAAGTACTAATAGCATTGTAATGAGAGGGAGAAACTTGAGGAGGTAAAAATATTATATGAGTGGAGACCCACAGTAATACTAGTTTCCTTACAAGAAGAGATAAAATTTCACTTTCTCACTCTTGGAAAGATTTTGGTTTGAGGCCATACCTAAGTGGTACTTTAGATTTGCTCCTGTTTCTAACACTCAATGACAGCTCCTGGTCTTGCTCATGGGGACTATACTGCAGGCTGGCAACCAACACTAAAACAAAATCTATAACAAAATCTCTGAATTATCACTAAATATGCTTATTTCATAGTAAGAGGTTTGGATAAAAAATGAAGTCATATGCACAGTAGGAAGAGCACCTTCAGTGTAACGATCTTCAGACTTTCTATTCTCCAGAAACAGTGAGGCATAAGATTCATTTGTGGTGGCCTCTCTATGCAAGTCATTTCAGCAGCTAGAATAGTCTAAAGATATACTGAATTTTGGCTGGAGAAGAAAATTCTGATTCCTAATAAAGATATAATTAGGCCATATATTATTTTATATTTATAATGTCTATTCACTTTATAGAAAATCAAAGCATGCAATCTTTTGTCTACTAATTTTCTTATGATATCATTTCATCTCAAACATGCAGCTATTTTATTTTTTAAATTTTTTAAAACAAATTTATTACATACATGATTGTGTTTGGGTTTCAGTCATGTAAAGAAACCCACCCATCACCAGTGCAACATTCCCATTGGTTCAAAACCAGATAACTTTTATAATTACTCATTTCAATAGTGTTTGCTCAGAAGGGAAAATAGTTTGAGATTAATTAATTATGTTCTCTAACATTAATGGTATCATAGACTTAAGAAATTCAACATTTCTTTGAAAACTATTTACCTGCAAGTATCCTATTGCAAAATGCTCTATGTTACATTTCTCTCCTGAACTATGTTCTAAGTATAATTGGATGATTGCTTATAATTTTAAAAGTCTAAAGTATAAAATTCAAAATCAATTTATATTCTTTAAACTAGACAGCAGTGTATGTAGCTCAGTAAAAATGTATGCCTGATAAATATGAGGACTCAGGTTTACTCTCTTCTAGTACTACATTCCCTAAAAACATAATATAAAGCACTGTGAAATTAATGAGATTTAGGGAGATCTTGGCATTATAAATTTTGGGAGTATACAAATAAATTATATATGGCTATTATATAATTTTAGTAAAAGACAAATATCAAAATAGTAACAGAAATATTTTTGCTAGTCATTAAATGTCTAACATGTACCAGAGCATAAAATCTTTGCTTTACATGCATAAGCATTATTAATCTGCTAAATCATAAATTTAAATATTATTATATTTTACGTATCTTAAGCCATGGCTTTGGGACTAATCCAATTGATTCAAAATTGGTTTTATCCATCATTGAAGTGCCTAAATTGATCTCCGGGACAAACCTCTCTTATCTGAGAGAGAATGTCATTTTTCAAGAGTATAACAGCTGTTTCATTATAGGATATACTGTCCTTAGTAAATGTGGATCCTGGGTATGGTTTCATAGTTAACTAACATTTTGGTTATTGTACATGTGACCACAGATTTCCACACGGGGAAAAGCTTTACTTTAGGGAAAAGCTCCCTAAAGAATTAAGTGGCACCAGTAAAACAAATTGGCCTATGTCAGTGTTTGGTTTTCCTGTAGCATAATAAAGCATCTGAATCTATCTACCCACTTTGCATCCTTATATAATATGAATTTGCTCGTGTGCTACCACTAGTGAGTCTGGAGAATAAACACACACGAGCAATTTCAACCTATCTCACATTTTAAAATTTCTGTAAACATGATTTCTTTTTCTCTGTTATCAAACACACAGCACTCTCCAATGAAAAGGTGAATCTGAATGTCAGATAAATAATAGGTTTTTTGTTTCCGCTATGTTTGTGCATGCTATCAAATTCTATCTTTGTTCAGAATTCTCAGTGCTTACTGCAAACAATTCTCTTTTGGACCATTTTGCTTCTTACTGTAATAAATGACACAGAAATTGAGTACATAGAATTGCTTGGGAAAAAAATGATAGTACCAGATTGAATTTCAGGGTAATGCTATTATTTTTGAAAGGCACAATTCTTTGATCTACCAGGATTTGTCTTTCTTTCCCTATCCAGGCAAGGATTACTGCTGACAAATTGTAGTTTCTTTTCAAAATATTTACTTTTTCTTTTCAAGGTTTCCTTATGATATACCTTTGAAACTCACAAATAAATGCTGTGAGGAAAAACTACCAGAGCAGCTGGTGCTATCCAATGTAATTACATATTTAATTTGCATGCAGCTTGGTAGGTGGAAGAATATGTAAATAAATTCTTGTTTCTATTTGCCCACTAGGGTTTCTTTTCACAGTTCTTTTTCTTATTTTTAAGGATGCAAATAAAGTCCAGTGTCTCTAGTTTACTTTTAAAGCCCCTGGAGTTAGAATGGTTGGATGACAACTGTTGCTAACCTTTTCATTGTAGTTACTGTTCATACTCTCTAGTTTATCATTGAATCTTCCAGCACCTGATCCCATTTCTGGAACATGGGTGTTTTTTCTACCAACTGCCAACTTCATTCTGAAAAGAAGAGAAATAACTTGTACTGAATTCTAGAAAACTACATAAATGCTTCCATACTTCTTTTCTATAAGGGCAAAATCTTCCTATACATTTGACATCATGATACCTAGTACTGGAAAGGAGAAATTCACCTTCATGTTTTTCTATGGTAAATGGAGAACATCTGAAATTTACAATAGGCATCTCCCATGGAAATGAATGATATAAGGGAGGATTATAGGTTGAAGCTATGGTATAAAAAGATGAGGAAAAAAAATCCCTGTATAGTTCTTTTAATTGGGCAATTGCAGTTTCAGAAAGAGCAATATCAAGATTTGTAAGTAGGAAATGGCCAAAGACATTGATACTTGCAAAGGAATTCAAAACTTTTTCTCTAGGATTTAAGAATTGTTTCCTCATGAGCTATGGGATGAGATCATTTAGTTCCTTCAACATACACTAGGAATAAGACTGACTAATTTTTTTTGTAGTCAAGTTTAGACTCATAAAATAATGTTTGAGTGTCCTTGGGTCAGCTAATATCCCATACTCATGAAAATTTCAGAAAATCAGAAAGACAAATCCTTGGAAAAAAGTATTTTATTAGATCTTGATATTGAAGAGTTAATGAAACAGTGTTTACTGAAACATAGCATCATGTACATACATTTTCTACATGTAATTAAAGAGAATAGAGGAGTTGAATTAATTGAATCTCAGAATGAGTGTTTTTATTGCACATGCCAAGTGCTTGTGTGTTTTACTTTCATAGGCTTAAAGATGGCACAATCATATAGTTAGCTTTTAAAGACCCATTACTTCAAATTAAAAAGATGTGCACAGAATATTATGAGAAGCAATCTAGATAGGCACAACAACTGGCTGTTAGCGACAGCCTATTTTGCCCTTTAAACAAATGTAGACTTTAACCATTTATGTTTTATTGACATTACATTGAATGCTATATGACATTTTGCATTTAAGCTTAAAAGGCATTTGGAACTTGATGTATAGACAAAAGCTGGTGTAAATGGAATTGTGAAACAAACTGGGAGGTGATATTTTTCAATGGTTCTAATAGCCCTAGGTCTGGCTGTCATCCTCACACTAAATAAGTATTAATTCTATAAATATCCTTGTAATAATCAGGACAATTACAGAACATGTTTATGTAGCACCTAGCTTGCATTAAGTGAAAGCCCATGTGTTAACTAGCTTTTCTATGCTTTTTAATAGGTCTATAACAAAAATATATTACTTTCCCTTTTATTTAATAAAAAAGACAATTAGAAAAGTTCAGTTGCCCAAATACCACAAAGTGAGGTTTAAATATCGATTTAGGCCCAGGCTATTCTAACTCTCATGTTTACTTCTTATCATAGAGTGTTCTAACTCTTCAGACTTTTCTAGAGAGTTCAGCTGCTAGCTATATTCTGGGGAACAAAGGAATGACTTCTACCCTTAGATATTCTTTCTATAAATTAGTGCATAAATATTTCAAAGAAAAAGTACATTGGTAATGAATCCACGGTGATGTTGGTTATTTTTATGAATAAAAATGTAGGAGTGCTGGGGCCAGAGCAGAGTGTAGTGGCATTTATCTTGCACCTGAACAACTGCGGTCAATCCCATCATCCCATATTGTTTTCCCCTTTCCTACCGTGAGTGATTTCTGAGTATAAGGCCAGGAGTAACCCCTGAGTGCTGCTGAGTGTGGCCCCAAACAAAAAATATAAGATGCTCTGTGGATGGGATGTTAACACTCAAAAAAGAACTGAATGCTCTAACACATATAGAGTGGTGGAAATGAATCTGTCATTAAATTAGTTGCAAACAGCTTTGAAAACTACAGTGTCTTAAGGAGGAAAGAAATTGAGATGAGTCTGACCCAATAGGATGTGGGGTGGGAGGAAAACTGGGGACAATGTTGTTTTTGGGGAGGACAATAGTGAAGGAATTGGTGCTGGAACATTGTACACCTAAAAATGTCCAATGAATAACTTTGTAATTTGGTAATTCATGGTTATCCAATATTTTTAAAAGCACTCAAAATATTTTGATACCATTATATAGCTTAATTAGCTATAGCTAAATTGAAATTTTAGCCACTCTTTTGCCATATATTTTAGAAACACTACATATGAAATTATATGTGTACTATTGGTTAATTATACTATTACTATAACCATTACTTTTTTGGTGCCATAGATATTATAAAAGGTAAAACTAAAGTTTGATTCATATCTTTCTAAATTCAGGTATTTGTTGGAGGCTTATGGTTTGCGATGTCTGAAGCTATAGCTTTAGTGATTTAAAGAAGTAAATGCAGTACAAGTTTACTTAAGAAGTTTTGGCTTCAAAAGTTTGCTTTCCCTATGCTCATGTTTTATTTTTTCAATACATAAAAAACTGACTCCTTTTTTTTATTCGCTTTTTTCTAAGGCAGTTGCTGCAGGAATTTTATGGAGCAATGTTGTCACTAATAAGGCTCATGCTAAATATAAGCACCTAAACCAATGATTAAATATTACAAGACTTTCCTATTACTATTAACCATAGAAGTAATATTTCTTGCCTGCCAACTACGAGCCAGGTGCCACATGATTTGTAAAGGTTTTCTCTTTTTATTGTTATATTCAACCTTATAAGCTGAGAATTAATGCCAATGACCGTTAGTCCATCAGTATCATTTGACTGTAAAAAAGTAGTTGGAGACAAGTAACTAATTTCCAGAGACAAAGGTCAGGAAAGGACTTTACTAAATTTTATTTGTCTGACCAATGAATTCCATCATGATATTCATATGACTATATTTGCCCTCCTTTTGCTTATTGATTAGTTCTAGGGAATGAAGTGATAGTACAACAAGTACAATGATTATCTTTCTTGTAGCCAAACCCCAGCACCATACATGGTCCCCAGCCCACCAGAAATGATCCTGGAATGCAGAATCAAAAGTAAGCCCAAGCATCACCAGTTGTGAACCCCAATCCATCTCTCTCTGTCTCTTTCTATCTTTATTTATATACCTCTCTATGCATATTTCTAATATTTACCTGTTTATTTTGTTAGCTAGCTATATATCTAATACATCTAGATCAAACTCTGCCAGTGAACTGAGTCATGCTTTTGTCACAAAGAGCAGATAATTATGAGATATATAGCTTTTTCATAAACATCAGGTAATTTGTGTGTGTGTGTGTGTGTGTGTGTGTGTGTGTGTGTGTGTTGTAAAGAGAGAAAGAGAATAGAGAGTGAGTGCTTTGGGTTTACTCCTGGCTCTGTAGTCAAAGATTAGACTTAGCAGTTCTCAACAACTATATGTTATGCTGGGAATTGAACCCAGGTAAATAGCTTTCTTCCTGTTACTATATCTCTCTAGCCATATTTGCTCTCATTTTATTTCCTGTTCTCAGAATAGAAAGTGTGCCAGGATATATCAAACATAGAGAGCTAACTTTGCCCTAGAAAGAAGTTCTTGGGAAAATGAGAAAGGAGACAAGACTCTAACTGCCCTTAATGACATAAGTGTAGACTCGGTTCAGTGCCAGCATGTGAACTGTATGAAATCTATTCCTGACAAATGATTCTTCTCAGTCGTTTGAGTAATGAAAACCCTATTAAATTTTTCAACCAGTTCCCTCTGTTCCTAGCAGAGGCTATGCACGAATAAACAAAAGGAGTTTCAGTTAGGTTGGTACAAATTTTCCCAGTGAAAATGAATAAAGTGAGTTCCACTTTGCAGGTTACAATCCTTTGAAACCTTTCACCATTTCTCGAATACTCTTAATAAACATCAATGATCTGAGAATATATTTATTACTTAGGCCATTAGAAAGTCCATTTTAATTCTAGTATCTTTGTTCACATGTGATTAGCTTCCTGGAAATGTCCTGTTTTCTCAGTTTGGAATACGAACTTGTAATATACTTATAAAATAACTATTTTTAAAAAGTGTCATGCTTCAGTCTTAAGAACTGTCAGAAATGTACAATATACTCCTATGAATGATAACTTGGACTTCTATTGGTTTCAGCTGAGCTATTCCTTAGAGGTATAACAAAACAAATGAATTACTGCCATATTGCCCAGAAGAAAATGAAATGAGAAAATAACCCGCGTTGCCTTAAGCCAAACATATGGAGTCTAGAAAAAAGGCAAAATGCCCATGATACTATAAAATATGATGCCTTGTGTCCTGCTTTTTCAAAATCTTTAAGTTGGGCTTTTAAAATACTCCTTGAAAAGGGCAGGAGGGAAATTAATGTGTTTTGGTGCATGATATTATACCAGCTTGAATATTGTTTCAACACTTCTTTAATTGCTCATTTTTTAAAATAAGTTTGGAATTTTCCAAAATTTACCTATAGATGTTTAGCAAAGATAACATATAGCTTCACGATAATTTGTGTGATTACTCCCATTACCTTACCTCTACTTCGGATTACTCCGCACTTCCCAGTAAAGTACCACTAAACTACCCTCAGGTAATGAAGGGTTTTTATGGCCATGCGTAAGGTTCTTGTTGGAAATGGTTGTAGACTCCACAAGTTTTGCATCAATAAACAAAGTTGGGCTAAAAACATAATACAATTCTTACATAAAATCATTGCATTTTATGAAAGTTTCAATGTAAACAATAGGGTATTAAACTTAATAGAGAAAATTAAGAGCAAGAGAATAATCAACAGGAAGAAAAGATGGGTTATAATCTAAACAAAGAATATTAAGAATATGTAAATCTGAGCAGCCAACCACATTGAGATAGATTCCTCACTTGGTAATATGAGTCCAGGAAGGTAGGCATACCTGAATAATCAAGAGCAGTCACTGTTTTAAACCTTGATTTGAAATGTATTCAGCTTTGAACAAGCTACAGTGTAGACAAAGGATCAGAAAGGGAATACAGCACAAAAGAAGTGATCAAGAGATTGTGCTTAGCTAATGGAAATTGCTCTTCCTGATAATGGTACACAGAGCTGTCCTCTATCTGTCATTGCAGATGGATGAAAGAACTTTTGCCCTAATAGTTAGCAAGGTTCATGTGGATGATGATGGTTAGGTTCCTCTTACTGACTTCTGAAGTTTTTATATGCTCATATATTACGAAATCTAAAAAGGCATGTATTTCATCGCCACTTTCCAGATAAGCTGAGACAGACAAAAGCATGAAAATAGGAGTCAAAGAGAAAAATTAAAATAACCTTCCCTAAAAATTCCAGATGAATTCACAATGGTAGATATAAAAAAATTTCTCTATATCCTAAAATCCTTAGGGCCCACTAACTTAAATATTTAAATTCTTATAATAGAGAAAGCGTCCCTACAGTGAAAGTCTTAGGAAAATAAAGTTTTCTCCCAAAAGTTGAATACCATTTTAATTTTATAGAAAATTAATAGCTGATATAAAATATTAAGCAAATAATGATGTATATTTTGTTATATGCAATATTTATTGCTTTAGATGTAGTCACTTAGTGACTGTTGTGTATAATGAAGTTGTATTTATCTACATGTGCTAACCTAGTACCACCTGGTGGTCGCTAAAAATATTTCAGGAGAGGAGAAGACAAAACAGTTCAAGTTTCTTAAATTCCAATCTCAGCAACTAGCAACATAATTAAGGTGGGTTTACAAGCGCTCTGTGATTTGAACTCCTTGAAGAACTACCACTGAAATAGCTTGTCAAGCTGCTATTGCCAAGATTCCGCCCACTGTTTCTGAGGAAGGAATTTTAGATGAATTTTCCTCTGCTATAATTAAGAGATGTTTATTTTTTCATTTTCTTTTTCCTGATGCCAGACATTGATGCATGTGGTAGCAGAAAGATTGCAGAGTCAAGAATTGCAACTGAGAAATTAAGTGGAACATACATAGGTGTCAAAATCATTACCTTGGCCTCATTAATATCAGGTTATAGCTAATTGTGCCAACAGCCCTTTCCTGGCTCTCTGTCATTATGTAATAATGACTTTTTTCTTTCCATCTCTGAGTTAAATAGATTTTTTAGATCTAGTCCCCTGAAAATTTCTTATCGTTTTTGAGCACTCTCCTATAAAATATTTCTTTAACTAATGCTTATTGTCCACTATTGACAAATGCTTGGTCTGAAGGATTAAATGCTGAACAAGAAATCTAAGAATTCTACTCTCATAGTTTTCTTTTTTTAATAATAATTTCTTTATTCATGCACCATGGTTATAAACCTGTTTGTATTTTTCAGTCATTAAATGCATGTCCCCCTCTACTCTAAAAGTTTTTTTTGGGGGGGGGCATACCTGGTTACACTCAGAAGTTACTCCTGCTTATGCGCTCAGAAATCGCTGCTGGCTTTGGAGGACCATATGGGACACCGGAAATAGAACTCAGGTCAGCCCTGGGTCAGCTGATACAAGGCAAATGCCCTACCACATGCTATCACTCTGGACCCTAATAATTCTAACATAGACAAACACACTGCTATAATTACTGCAGTAACTGCTGTTGCATCTACAATGGCTGCTTAAAATGCTACTACTGTGACCACTACAACTATTTCTACTACTAATTTTACTACTGGCACTACAGATGCTACTACTCATTTATTTCATAATACAATTTGCCAACTTAGTACACTAATTGGTGAACATTAATTGCCAGTAGCATAGAAAATAATTATCATTGATAATAATTATAAAATATTTTAAAATAGAAAAATTCTAATCACCATGGAAATAAAATAAAGTAATAGAGATAGAGAGCAATGTTCTGGGAGGAAAGTAGAGGGAGTTTCTCAGAGTATGTGGTCAAACATTTTTCAGAACAAAGTTATTATATAAGGGATAATTCATTCTAAAAAAGTCAAATGGGTGGGCATAGAGAGAAAGAGGCACAAGGCAGAAGAGTAAGACGGCAGAGAAAATAAGCAGAAGGCAGATCAAATAGCTTCAGAGAAAATAGAGTCAACAGATGTAGGTCAGAGCATGAGCGAAAGTTGGAATTTATTGAAAAAGCGTAAGGAAAGTAGATGTTGATCATGTATCAGAAATCCACTCCTGCAGAGCATTATATGATAAATTTATAGATAAGAAAATATGTGTTTGGCTACTACCAGGACTATTCACTAAAGATTTTGAGCAAGAGAATATAATCACGTGCATCCCCTGGATTGCTGCTACTGAAATTTGTTTTTTCAAACTCACAGCTTTGCAGTGTTTCTTAGATTATGGACACCTAGGAAGAGGTGACCTGCAGACACTCCAGATGTCCTTGGCTTGTTTTCTCATGGAAAAGCCATAAGTCTTTCTCTTGAGTATTCTTTTCTAGACATTACTCTCTAATTGTTCTGAATGCCCACATTAAATAATTACAGTACTCACTCTGACTGAAGGCATTGACATAATTATCCCAATTTTGAAAACAGGCATTCCAACAGGGTGAAAGCAAATGTAATTATGATTTCTTGCTAGAAACTGGAATTTGGCATTTGCGAAAGCAAATGTTTGACCTGAGGGTACTATTGTACAGATGATAGTCATGAATCTCTTCTGTGTTTGTTTTATTAAGTTTCAAGATTTGACTATTTGATAAATAAGGTCCTCATGGTGAACGTTAAAGGACAAAAGGGAAGAATTATTGTGTTCATAGTAAAGTATTCAGAAAATCGAGTGCGTTCTGAAGAAGAGCAAACTTACATGCTTCTTCAAATACATATAATTTCTGAACTTTGAGTTTCTGCTTGTGCTTTTACTTGTTCTGACTTTGGGCTACCTATTCACTTGAAGGTACAAACCTAATTTGTGTTTTTATTACCATAACATTGATAAAATATGTGTCAGATATAAGTGTCATATGGATAAATCGGATAAATGGACGGATTAATTCATAGCTGGATGGAGAAATAGATGAATGCATAAATTGATGGAAGAATGCATAGATGGATGCTTGAATGGGTAGGTGACAAATCTTGGCCTTATATCACAAAAGTGAGACTGCAGAGCAGAGGTGGAAGTTGAGAAGAGATGGAATGTAAGAATGTAAGTAATATAAGTAAAGGGCAAGCTAGAGGAGTATCTTGGCACTTTGGCAGTGCTGAAGTGTAGTTAACTACTTAAAAGCAAATGCTGACACTTTTAAAAATGTAACTAAGTCAAATTATAATTATAACCAGTTTTAATGGTTAAAAGTATGTTTATCTGATGAAAATTAAAAGTTAAGAATGCACTTTAAGACCTCAAGAGTTAAAAAAAAAAAAGTAGAATAAAGTCCCAGAACAATAGAGCACCAGAGAAGGTACTTTTCTTCTCCTGTCCTACCCAGTAGTTATTCTTGTCACAATATGTAATCTCTTGAGTCCTGCCAGGAGTTGTCTCTGAGCACAGAGGCAAGAGTAAGCCCTGAGCAATGCCAAATATGGCCCCATAAAATAACTGATCACAAGGCCTCTGTCTTATGACGGTTCACCTTTTTTTTTTAACTTTGCTGTGATGTAAAAGGGAGAGGTATTCCAGAGCAAGTGTACTTTGATTTATTTTTATATTTTATCTGTACAATAATCTCTAGAGAAACTCACCAGTGGGTTTGAATCCCATCTTCCAATCAGTCATGTGATCAAAGGGGAGCAATTGGTCCTATCCTTTTCTTCATTTTTCTATAATAATTTTTGTATAAATGATATTAGATGTGCTTTATTAAGATAGACTAAAATAATTCTGCACAACTTTAAAATGATGGAAGTATTCAAAGCGTGTTTGAGGTAAGTGAAGCTATATTGTGGTACGATAAGTTAATAAATGCAGTATTAGTGTTCATTAGATAGGGGCCCCACCCAGAAGTACACAAAGATGCTTCTGGCTCTGTGCTCAGGAATTACTCCTAGCGATGCTTGAGAGACCGTATGCAAAGCAGGATCAGTCATGAATAATATTAATATTAATCAATAGATTAGGGTCAGCTTCACCAAGACAAATGCCTTAATCCTTGTACTATCTCTTCAGTTCCCTCATTTTCTTTATATTTATGATACATTTATAGTGACAACAAAAATGCAAATATTTTTGAAGGATCAAGTAAATGCAACGATATGAATACTAATTAAAATTTCTGAATTACAATCGATAGAAAAAAGACATAATTTTATTTCATTTAATTTCTTCTCCAATTATAAAAAAAAATAATGAAAACAGAAACAAAAAGCAGTTCTACATATAATACTATATCTTCTTCCCGATGAACTCCAGGGACAACAAGGGATTTAACATCAAATAGCTACAAGATAACACCTGGAAACCATATCTTTCTGTTTCAAAATGATTCCTGGACAAGAAGGGGAGATAGAATACAAATCTTCACTGTGTTAAATATTTATATTTTCCAACTGGAGAAACATATTAAAATGCTTGCACCGACTTTCAGCATATTTTCAAACTTCGGGTTGAAAATAAAATTAAAATCAAACTTTGAATCTGCCTTATGCCTCATGGAGCCCCTCAGACTAACCACTTTCATTAAGAGATAGGACCTTATTTTTAAGGCAGATAATTAAAATATGGTGTAATGAAGTTGGAAATAAAAGTGTTTTATGTTTAGTGAATCCATAGGGATTTGTAGCTGAAGTAGGTTGAAGATTTAACAGTGAAAAGATGATTTTGATAAACCTGCCTCGGGAGTGCTCAAAGATAGGCATGTTCATAGAGTGCTTGAGATAAGGTTAACTGCTGAATGCTAAATTTAATTTGAAAAAGTATAATAGTTTATGAACCATTGGGCATTAAGTCCTTATCCGTTCATTCCAATCATCCAAGCTGATCATTCCAGAAAGATGCTTCAGAATTTGCAGAAATTTTCAGAACCAATAAGTAACCTTTGATTAATTATAATTCTGCTCTAAGTCACTATGGTGGGATCTTTGTTTGTATCTGGACTCTCTGAATATAATGTGTATATTCCCAATTTTGAAAACATCATTTTGTGGTTAAAGTCAAAAAAGCAATGAACCCAATACCTACAATTTAGCAGATTGTATAAAAATGCAACAAGGGATAGTTCCTTAAAGACAAATACAAATGTACATGCTACAACAATGCTTAGAGGCATAAAAAGACATTGAATTATCTTTTCCTAAAGGAGATTGCATCTAGGTAGGATAGGCATTAGAAAGTGACTTTGTGTGTTATTTACTATTAGCATTCAATATCATCTCTTGCAGAAATTGGTGTTTACTCTAATTTTTCTAATATCAGAGAATTACTATTAGCATTCAATATCATCTCTTGCAGAAATTGGTGTTCACTCTAATTTTTCTAATATCAGAGAATTCTATCTGTTTATATTTTCTATTATTCTGAGTCCCTAAAAATCTAGCTGACATTTTATTCCCTAAATAAAATATTACTTGTTATTCTGTATGATTTATTTGAATATCGAATGATGTAATTCCATAAAAACATTCAAAGTCTTATACAAAAGAAATGCTCAGTGTATATTTCTAGTAATTAGCAGTTGAAGTGATCACTTCTTAATACTATTTAGATATATTTTTGAAAATTCAACTTTTATTGAAAACTATGTAGGCCCCCATAGGCACTTGTTAACAGGTTTTCAGGGAGGCTAGACAACTATGTTAAGTGAAGCTAGATTAAATTACAAGTTTGCAAAACACAAACTCTAAATTGCCTGAAGAACTTAGACAAGCCCTTGTGCAAATGTCAGCTAGTTCCCATATTCCCAATTATTGTGCAGCTATCATTGACAGAGCTTTTACAGAGCCAAGTATTTTAGAACTCTGTGTGTGTGTGTGTGTGTGTGTGTGTTTATGTATCTTTTCAGGAAATATAGAGTTAAAAGCAATTTTCTCATTTTATAAATAATAATCTATTAGTGTCTTGGTTAAAGGCTTTAATGTACAAAGAAAAACAAATTAGGATTCATCGCATGTTCTGTAACTTTGGATCTATATATTAAATCCCCATGCTAGAATTTTGTGAAAGTATCAATTTTTCAGGCTATGTAACTTGGAATAAAAGTTGAGCAACCTCAACTTAGAAAAAATGTATGTAGCATTTATTCAATATCTGGAAAATGTTAATTCCAGTGATTTTAGTATTAGTTTGCATCATTCTGCTAAGAGTATTAATGATTAAGTAAGAATAACAGAGATTTAGCACTGTCTCTAGCAAAGAGATTTATCTTTTTTTCAGCAAGGGAGTTTTTTTAAATCTACTTTTATTGAAAATTCTATAGGCCCCCATAGGTACTCATTAACAGTTATTTAATAAAGTATCGATCATTTTATACTGCACAAAATTTATTTTCTCTCTTACCCAACGGTTTACATAAAATTTACTTTGTAATGAATATGGTCTAATGTGGCTTATTTAATCACCTAAAAGCACCATTAGAAATTTGCCAAAAAGTTAATGGAGAAAATGAAAAATAAATACGTTGAATTATTTCAGTCAATATCTCAAAAGCAACTGATTTGAAAAACATCTCAGTATACAATTGATAGTTAACAAAAATATCTAGATTTGGTATATTAAAAAAGAGCTACTTCTTATTCCATAACATATTTACCATTTGAAAATTAAATGTAACCTCAATTGAATATAAGAGTTAGAAATATAGTAAGCATCTGATAAAAGACATTAAAAAATTTGAATGAAAAATCAAACTTATATAAAAGGAGAAATTTCCCACTTACATAAGTGGATTTCATCTGGTTCTCAGCAACAGTTATATTGTCATAAATTTCAAAATTAAATACTATTTTGTACATCTTAAAAATATCAAAGAAATTTATTTTGAAACATTGGCCTAACAATCATAAATCTAATTAATTTTGTTTTCATTCTATACAATTTTTAATATATAGTTTATCTTTGCACTATGATTTTTTAAAAATAGATGATTTCCTTCCACTTTTTTACTTGGTCTTATTTCAGTGATTACTTAATTTAAATGTAGATTAAACTTTGCAACAATGAATTATATTTATTGGCAATTGAAATTATCTCTTTTTTTTATTTTGACCATATTGGCTTACATACCTTTCACAGTAGTATTTTAGGTATATATTAACATTGAATCAGGGAAATTCCCATCATCAAATTTGTTCTTTCTCCCCACCGGTTCCCTTTCTGCAACCCATATCCCCAACCATCACCTTCCCCACCATCACCTTCTGGGCTGCTAGAGTAAGTGGTCCCTCTGTGTCTAGCTTACTACTAGTGATCATATATCTGTTTCCTGGTACCCTCCCTTGTTTTCCCCTCTATTTGAGAGGAGGAGCTAGATAGTTCGAGTTATGTGGTTTTGTTTGAAGGAAGGAAAAGCAATAGAATGGGGTAAAAAATCAAATAGGATGAAAATGGGCAGATTTCTTGAGGTTTTCACCCTGAGTATGAGAGAGGACAGGAAAAAGGTAATTGAAACACTGCAACAATACAGAAAGAAATATAAAATAAAATATCCAGTCAAATAAAATATCCAGTGAGCACTGCAGCAATAAAGACAAGCACCGCACAATAGTCTCGGTCCTGAAATCAAACCATCCCAGAGTGAGAAAAAGAAAGAGAAAGAGAAAATAAAATAAAATTGTAGACATCAACTTCAATATCTACACCAAAATAAAGAAGTCAAAAAAATCAATCAATAATTAAATATATAAGTGGATAAAAGGATTTTTTGTGCTTTTTTTTTTCTTTCCCCCCCTGCATCGGCACAGTAACTATTGGGGACATTATAGAGGGAATTCCGTTGGCCTAGGAAATACAGGGTTTCTCCACTCTTGCAGTTTACTGTCATGGGATTAACTATAGTCTCCTTACATGATCATTTACTCTCCCCTCGGTGCTTTGTGGTGTATGGAAGACTTCTGCTTAGTCATGGATGGTAATGTAGATTCCTTTCTGGAAGATATAGGAATTTATAATGATTAACTATCACTGTAACAAAATATATTGAAATCTCTGTTAAAATATCAGCCTAAATCTGTATTTCTAGAATGATTGTAATTTTTAAAATTTTTATTCAAACCACTGTGATTTAAAATGCTATTCATAGTTGGGTTTTAGAGGAATAATTGTAATGTTTTATAAATGTAATTTTTATCTAGAAAAAAATAGGATAATAAAATTGATGCTAAAGAAATATGGAACATATTTAATCTATGCTCATGTATCATCACCTAGAGGTTTTTGGTTATTAAATATAAAATCTTACCTTGCATATTAAGACAATTTCAAAAAATTTCCCTCTGCTTAAGGTGGTACTAAATGCAATTTTATATTTCCTTGAAACTACATTAACCTCAAAACTTTTTTCCTACAAATTCTGCTGATTTGAACTTATATCAGACTCTGCATACTACTCATAAAGTAAAAAAGGGATTGTTGAATGATTTTTCTAAAACTACTGGCAGTAAATTCTCCATATTTTAAAGTGTAAAATTCTTTAGATATAGGAGAAAAATATAGTTTCTATCAAACTGTCCTTCATTCATTTGCTTTTTTATAACTAGGAAATAAACAGTAATAATGTGATGGAGCAATAGTACAATGTTTAAGGCATTTACCTTGCACACAGCCAACTTAAATTCAATCTCAGTATCCTATAGAGTCCACCAAGCACTTGGTGCCAGGAGTGAATTCTGAGTGCAGACAGAGTAGCAGTCACTAAGCATTGCCAGCTGTGGACCCAGAACCAAAACAAATCGAAATTCCTGAAGAGCAACCATGCATATCTACATCTCCAAAAAGAAACATTTCTGGGCATGACCAAACTCTTCTCATCGGACTTGAGATTGAGAGTTTAATATAGGCAGAGAAAATGAAATAGAACCTAAACGCTTCCTGAAGAGCAGCTAAATCAGAAGCTCTTGGTTCTTTCACAACAGCTCTGCATTCTCTTTATATTATACATTGTCAAAGAGATAAGAGATTCCAATTCAGTGACAGGGCCATGTTTGATTAGAATACTGATTGTCTGAAACTATCATTAACAGCATTATAATTTATATTTAATTTTCATATATAATGTTATATATAATGTTATATCGCATATAGTGTAGAGTGTATATTATATATTCCATAATTTACATACATATTATAAATTATATATGACCCCTACATACAGATTTGGAAAAAAGGCACTCCTGAAAAAAAAATAAGATATATGTAATGTATAATTCAATATCCTCTCCCTATCAAAGTAAAACAGTGCTTTTCTCATCAAGCAAATAAATAAGTAGAGGCCCTTTGTGGAAGACTCATTATTGAAGAACAGTTATTTGCTACGTGGAAGGCAAGGTAGTAGTAAAGCAATGCGATGTGTAATGATGCAGTGATGAGACATTGATTTCCTGAACAGTTAGGTGGCTTCATTAAAGCACAACTATTCTTCCCCCAGGACCATAAATCACAGCATCATTTCTATCCAAGTATTTCTCTGCCCACACAAGGAAATGAGAAGGAAATTGTCAGGAAGGGTTAGAAATGGCAGTTTATCTTCTTTGTTGATCTTGGTTCCATTGTAAATCTTTAAAAAGTGAGCAAGAGGTTTTGGTTTTGCACTTTGCTCTCTGTGGTATTATTTGAATTTTTTCTTAGGTACAATCATTTGTAATTTTAGAGATATGCAGTAAATAAAAGTGACTATTGGTGTCGCATCACTGACAAATCTTTAAATGGCAGCAATGCTTGGGATGTCAATGTTGAAGAAAATATTAGAAAATAAATACAGTATATATCCTCTGTCCCATATCTGCACAGTGTTTGGAAAGAAAATATTCAGTATCAGAAAAAGGAAAGATTTTGATGTTGCAATCTCAAGCATTTGTGCAAATGTTTCAACAAGTGGTACACAGTGGTCATTTTTATAAATCCATTATATTTATTGCATGATAAAAATTTCAAGTGATTTTACATATACTGATAGTAAATATAAGTTATATTTATATTAGAAATTATATACTTATTACTTTATCTCAAAATTAATAATCAAGAATGTTTTATTGACAAAATTTTAATTTTTTAGTTAATAATTACATAGGTCCAATAATAGAACATCTTTATTTTTGGAGGGCTGCCCAATTAGTATTCAGGGAACTTGAGGTGCTTTTCTTATACCATTTAATAAATTGGCTAGATTGATTAATGCCAGGCAGTCTTGGGTTCCAGGAAGCTAACTTTCTTTTTTTTTTTTTTTTTTTTTTTTTTTTTGGTTTTTGGGCCACACCCAGCAGTGCTCAGGGGTTACTCCTGGCTGTCTGCTCAGAAATAGCTCCTGTCAGGCACGGGGACCATTTGGGACACGGGGATTCGAACCAACCACCTTTGGTCCTGGATTGGCTTTTTGCAAGGCAAACACCGTTGTGCTATCTCTCCAGGCCCTGGGAGAACCTAACTTTCATAGCTCTCAGGGGCCAGCTTGAACTCCTCAGGTGCTGCTGGGAAGGGATGATGATGGTTTTCGTGATCAAACTCAAGCCTGGTGCATGCAAAATTATTGTCTCTAAGCTCTGAACTTTCTCTGACTAGCTGTCTACCCTGAATATCTTTAGAATGTTTATAAATTTTGATGTGTTCCATCTGAATCAAAATAGTAAAACTATGCATATATTCCATTAAAAATTATGTGATTTTTCTACTTTTCTTTTTAGCCCTGTCCACCACCATTCCTATGTAATCATGAGTCTGTTAAATGAAGAAATTTAATTTTCTTTTTTTAAACTTTATTTATTGATTGGTTTGGGGGCCACAACCAGCAGTGCTCAGGGGTTACTCCTAGCTCTGCACTCAGCAATGGCCCCTCACAGGTTGGGGATCCATATGGGATGCTGGGAATCAAACTGGGTCCCTCCTGGGGCTAGGCTGAATGCAAGACAAATGCTCCACACTGTGCTATCTCTAAGGCCCCAAGAAGTTTAAATTTCAATGTTTGAATTGAAATTGAATAAATGAAGGTAGAATTCATGTTTTTATTTGGCTTCTTACATGCTGCATAATTATTTTGACTCTTTGCTGTGTGAATTAATGAGTTTTTTTAATTTTCAATTGTATACCGTGTGTGTGTGTGTGTGTGTGTGTGTGTGTGTGTGTGTGTGTGTGTGTGTGTGTGTATATACTTTAGTTTATATCCTTCTCTTCTTTTTGGATATTTGGGATGTTAGAATGTGAGGCTATTGTGAATACTGCTGATTTAAAAATGTGTATACAAGTCTTTGTATTCCGGAATGTTTTCTTTATGATGGGTAAATATATAGAATGTTATGGATAGAACAAATAAATGAATACTTAACAGTGCCATAAATTACTGAGGACATGAAACAAGTTGGCAAGTAAGGTGCTTGCCTTGCACATAGTCAACACTTGTTCAATCCCTTGCACCACTTAAGTCCACAGCTCTTCTAAGTGCAAGTCCTGAGCATAGGCAATATAACCCCAAACAAACAAAATTAAAACGTACAAGAAATAACTGAAAAGTATCTGAAATATTGGGCCCGGAGAGATAGCACAGCGGTGTTTGCCTTGCAAGCAGCCGATCCAGGACCAAAGGTGGTTGGTTCGAATCCCAGGTGTCCCATATGGTCCCCCGTGCCTGCCAGGAGCTATTTCTGAGCAGACAGCCAGGAGTAACCCCTGAGCACCGCCGGGTGTGGCCCAAAAACCAAAAAAAAAAAAAAAAAAAAGTATCTGAAATATTGTTGCATTTTACATTATAATTGGAACTTGTAAGAATTATGTGTCCTCAGCAATAGTTGTATGATCATACTTTTCATTTTGGTCTAATTTTAGGAATATACTAGTATCCTATAATTAGGGGAGCTTTCATGTTTGTGTGACTAATGATAATGTGCATCTTATACATGTTCTGACACCAATTGAATATTATTTAAAATGAACAGTCTATTCATAGTTTTTATCTTTTTTTTCACTGGGTTTGTATTTTTTTATAGGTAATTGGGGTACAAGTTGGAGGTTTTTCCTCCTATGTTAGAATTGTCTCCCTTGTTAGAATCTTTTTCTTCTTTGTTTTCTCTTTTTATAGAATTTTCTTCTATCACTGTAATGTTAACATGAGATTTGGGCTCGAGAAATAGTATAGTAGGTGCAGTGCTTACCTTACATGCAATTGACCTGGGTTCAAACACTAACCCACATGAGTCCCACAAGAGGAAGTCCTGAGCACTGCCAGGTGTGGTAGCCCCATAGTAAAATAAATAAAAATAAAATTTTATAAAGAAATTTTTAACAAGTAAAGTCCAGCTGAACAAATTTCATTAATATATGATGCTTTTATCCTAATTGAGAAAATCCTTATTAAAGCTATTATTCCCATTTGAGTGGGCCAGTTTTGTTTGGGGAGGTGCTTACCCAATGATGCTGAGTGTGGTTTTGGCTCTGTACACAAGGATCACTCCTTGCAGGCTTCAGGAGCATATGTTGTACAAGAGCTTGAACCCAGGTCAACCACATGCAGCCCAATCCTCTACACCTTGTACCATCTTACTAACTCCATACCATTATGATATTTTTAACTTTTTATTTTTTAAGCAGCGTTCTGTTTTCCGATTTATATTCAAGTCTTGCAAACAGCTGCTCTGGATTAATTCAGTGGGACCTCAAATGTCCCCTCCAGGAGTATCCCTGAGAACATAAGCCCTAATATCATTGGATGTGTATTTCCCCCCAAATAAAGCAAAACAGATGTGACTCATTTTAAGGTTGTTTTTTTTTTTATTTAGACACCATGATTACAAGATTGCTCAAAATACTGTTATTTATTTTTACAGCTAAAGTTGCTCAATGTTGAATTACAATTATAAAATGTACAACAACCTTAACCAGTACACACTTTTTGTTACCAGTGTCCCTAATTTCTCTTTTACCCTCCCAGATGTTCTTTCCCCTTCCCGTCTCTGGGGAAGACATTTTTTTTTCTTTTTCTCACTCTTCCTTTATTTTAGAGACTTTGATAAGGTAATTTTTGCATGTGGTAAGAAGTAAGTAAAGATTGGAGGTATTTTTTATTTATTATGCTCAGCCAATTGTTCTAGGTTTATTTCTCAGTTTATAGTTTTCTCAATTAATTTTATGCACTTTTCTTATAAATCAACTTTCAATCTTAATGGGATCTATTTTTATTTAATTAACCTATTTATATATTCTTATATCAACATTACACATACTGATAATCAAAGTTATATACTGTGTTGATATTAAATATACTTTCACATTTTTCAAAAGATCTTTAAGTAAACAATTCTTTGAATTTACATATTTTGGAATCAGCTTATATTTTGTTCTACAAAAACAAAAGCATCTGGGGAGTTTTGTTTGGATTGTCTTGAGCACATAAATCTTCTTGGGGAAATTTTACATTATTTAGTTTTCAATTTGTAATGCTATTCTAAATATTATTTTTATCAATTTAGTTTTGAAAATCAATATAATTATAAGTGACTTTTGTACTCATGACATTTCATATTAAATTTTATGAAAATTTCATTATTATTTACACAGTTGCATAATCTTAAAATTCAGTACTAATCCTTTAATTTTCAATCATGCTGCTTTTTATTATTTATTAAAAATAGTATGTGTTGCAATATTAAATATATATTCTCATTTCTTTCGTCAGGGAGAAAGAAATTATCTTACTATTTTAGCTTTAACTTTTTCATATTGATTTTCATGAGATTGAGAAAGTTTTCTTTTTTTTTTCACTGATATTTTGATTTCTTCATAAAAATAAAGGCTGGAACTTTTCTGTTTGTTTCTTTTTTGGACCACTTCCAGTAGTATTCAGGGATTACTCATGTGTAAGGGGAGACAAGCTAAAAACCCTAAACAAAGATGTTCTCCCAACTTCCTCTTCTTAGCAACTTTTTCCTTTGATATGTAAAGCTCATTGGGTAGTTACTGTTGTGTTTCTCTGAGAAATTGGTTTGAATAAAAAAGGAGTTTTGGCTTTTGACTCTGACAGAGGGGGCATGATGCAGAGACACCATGAGGATAAAAGCAGACTGACTCCAATGAATCTTTTCCTGACTGCTTGCTGTATTAGTTCTCTGCTGCTATCCTGCTTTTTCAACCCGTCCACCAAAAGGGTTAGAAACACGGTGCCTGGTGAGATCTCACCATCCATGATTTTTTTGTTTTATATTCAAGGATGTGCTCAGGGGACTATCTGGTATTGAACCCATCTAGGTCATGTGCAAGGCAATCTCTGTCCACTGTACTACCACTCCAGCACAGAGTTGGAACTTTATTTGGTGCTTTGAGCCAAAGAGATAGTATGGTGAATTGGACACTTGCACTGAAGGTGGTTGACCTATTTGGCTTTCATCTAGTGGACCCTAAATTGAGGTAACTTGTGAACATGGAAATATCTCATAAAGTATAATTACTATCCAGAAATAATGGACATCATGCATGTTCAGGCTCCCTAGTAACAATTTAATCAAAAGTCTTCACCAAAATACTGTGGATAAATAGAAGTACCCTTCCTGGCTAGGTAGAAACCTTTGGTTTCCATTTCAGGTGAATCTAAATTTTCACAGGGATTTTAACCTTGTTTGCCATACATACAAAATAGGATTATTATGAGGATTAATGGGACTATATAGGAATCTTTTATTTTTTTGGCACATATCATTCACTTAAAAATAGGAAAACAGTGAACAGGATAGCTTAGACAGTGGTTCAGTTGTATCTGTTACACGCTGATGATTGGTTTGATCTGATCATGGCACTATGATCCCCTGAGAATGGGGGTCCCCAAACACTGTTGAATGTGGCCCTGGGGAGTCTTGGAATCTGTCAAGGAGGTTTAGCTGATCCCTAGCACTAAAGGGTTCAACACTACCATATTTTTATTTTTTGCATTTTTATTGAATCCCATGAATCTAGTGCACATATAGATTCTAAATGGTCTAAGAATTTAAGCAAAGGTTTTAGTTTCATTTCCAAAGGATTAAAAAACAGAAAGAAAAGAAAGAAAATGTACAATAAGATCTATATAGCTGATAAAATCTTAAAATAATGTGTCTCTATCTTTTCATAGAGTTCTGTAAGTTCTGCCCTAGAGCATGTATTTCACTGATAAAATCTCTTTGTGGTCCAGCCTAGTGATTAGTTAAAAATTGCCCAGTTTTCTGATTTCTTAACCACCTCCCAATTAAGGCTTGGTAATAGGGAATATTATTACTATTGAATCCTTATATTGGTCTGAAATAAAAAGTGAAATTTAGCTAGAAGATAAGTTTTGGAAACTAGGAAAAACCAGCTAAATGGCACGAATTTATGTGAGATCAAGGCAAAATTTTCTGGGTTTAAAGCATTCATTACTCCATTGAAATAGGTGTTCAATAAAAAAAAAATAGCATATAGGTGACTATAGAAGAATAAAGAAAGTATGGATTTAAATATTACAGATATATTATATATGTATAGGTTTATTGGATTTCTTTCTCTTAGCCTTCATTGCTATACATTACAAATGAACATTCTGTATCTGCCTATTAATGCACCAAAAATCGCCTTTTTTTTCCTTTTTTCTTTTTGTCACACACTTGAAATCTTCAGTCTCCTAAATGATCAGGAGTTTCTATTTCTTAGACTGAAATCCATCATCAACAAATGACTCCTTCAACAATGCAACTTTCTTTTGTCCCCTCTGGCACGAAGAACCTTAATAATTTTTTATTAATATAGTGAATCAAGTTCAAAATGATCAGTCTCATTTCAGGCCAACAGTCAACTTCTGCTGGATAGGGCAATAGCATAATATTTATCAAAATGTCTTGGCATAAAGTCCACAACAAATCCTTCACTTCAACTTCCTCTCTTAAATGTGCCCTTGTGATTTGCTTCTACCTCCAGACTTTGGTTTATTGGACATTCTTTCTCAAAGAACACTTCTAATTGTCTGCCCAGAGGGAGGCAGGGTAGAGAGCAAGAAAATAGAAGGAGGGAAACTGAGGACCTTGGTAGGGAAATGTAAACTAATGAAGGGTATTGAACACTGTATAACTTAAACTCAGTCATGATCAACTTTGTAACTTGTAACTTCCTCCTTTTCTCTCTTCTTGTTTTCCTTTCTCTCTCTTCCTCTCTTCCACTTTTCCTCTTTATTTCTCTCTCTATTTCTTCTCTCTCTCAGACACACACACACACACACACCATTTTTTAAGATTGAGTTGATAATACAGGATTTCTAAATGTGAGATTTAGTCAATTTTGGCTTGCTTTGACTGAATAGAACAGAAAACTCCAAGTAATAGTAACTCAGATTGATAGCCATTCATGCAAAGGCAATCAGTAGCAGGGCGAAAAGCAAACAAACTAGCAAAAGGCTGGCTTACCATTTCTACCATCTCTGCCATCAGGGAATACCTCCAATTAACTTAGTCTTTCCCCATCCTGGAACAGAACTAAGGAAATTACAACCCCATGATTCTAGTCTACAGATAGTTTCTAAATGGTCTAAGAATTTATGCTAAGGTTTTAACTTCATTTCCCAAGGATTATAAAACAGAAAGAGAAGAAAGAAAATGTACAATAAGACTGATGTAGCTGATAAAAACTTAAAAATAATGTGTCTCAGTCTTTACAGAGAGCTCTATAAGTTCTGCCTTAGAGCATAGATTTCACTAATAAAATCTCTTTGTGGTCTAGCCTAGTGGTTTGTTTACATTTCAAGCATTGAAAAGGAGAAAAGACAAAAGGGCAAGAAAGGTATTTCTTCTACATAAGGCATTTTTTTATGGGACCTTTCGCAAAGTCTTACACACAACCTTCTTTTATAACACATGGAATTAAAATTACTATATGGCCAAATCCAGCTACTTTAAACCTAGAAATGTGAACTCTTTAAGCAGATACATATCCGTTCTGAAAAAAACTGTATTCTATATTGGCAAACAAAAATGTTAGCTAAAAAGTTATTCATCTCTGTACTGGCTTGATTAATAGGTTTTCTGGTTTTCTATTCAATATTAAAACATTAATAGAATAAGAATCCCAGCAATGGAAATAATACAAAGCCTTGGGAAATTAGACTGAAATACATGTTAAATAACTGATTTTATTTCTAAAATGTGTGTAAAGCACAATCAATAATGGTTCTTTTACATATACTTTGTGGTATATTTACTTTTGTTTTCTTTACTGCTTATATTTAATATGTAATCCCTTTGGCCCTATATTTCCATTAGACTTTGAGTTCCTTTATGGACAAGAGTGGATCTTATTTAGTTTCTAATCTTTAGTACCCTTCCACTGTTATAAAGAGAAAATTAAAACTTTGATTTTTGTTTAGAAGTACTGTACTTCTACTGAGTCATATTATTTCACTCTGTAATCTACAGTTTTAGCCAAAATGTGCCTTATTAATTACATTGAATACAAATATAAGTTGAATTATAAATTAACACACTTAAAATATAAATATTTATGTAATACATGTATACATGCTAGATGATCAATATTTGCAGAAAACTAAAAAATAATAAAATAACACTGGGTAGGGAATTCTGGGTAGAGATGGGTGATTAACAATTATAAAGAGAAATATGAAGGAGGAAATTCAAGCAAAAACAGAGAGAGATGAGGAAATGAGAAGCACAAATATATTGCGAATACCTAGAGAAAAATGCGGAAGACAGAGAAACCATCAGATGCAAGGCAAATGTTGGACGTGTTTGAGAATAATAATGAAAGCACTATCATGTTTGGAAAGAAAAATAGAGAGTACAGGCAAAAATAGCTGTTGATATAGAGCCCTATGGGCAGTTATTGACTGTTAAGGGAAGCTATTTGACATTTCAGAAGGATCACTCTATTAAATGAGACAGAAAAGCACATTTCTCTCAGTGGGCTCAGTTGGTGGTATCAGTTAGGAGCTCTTGCAACAATCTGGAGAGAGACAATAGTGTCTGTATAAGAAGATATAGGTACTAAAAGAGAAAAATACCATATTGTAAATAGATGTTCACTCCATCTTGATACACTATATATAAACTATAACAGAAAATGGGTTAATGATTTAGATATATTTAGTTTTGAAAAACTGCAGTAATATTTACACTGAATAAAGTTATAGTATGCTGTAAAATATGGTTAGGGAGTAAGAAGACAATGTATTATATGTTTTAGATGTGGGCATTTGTAGATATGATTCTAGGTATGATACTGGCATTCAATGGGGAGCTTTCAGATAAAGATAAAAGGTTTGAAAAGATCACAAAAGGGTTAATATATTTGTCAGTCAGGAAATCATGTGAAGATTTTTCAAAGAGAGTCTATTATTGCAGTTAATAAGGTAGGACATGAACTGAAATGTATTCCTTTGATTATTTATAGAGCTTGATTTAAACAATAAAAAATTCTGTCATATACCAGAAGGTGATTAGAATATTGCTGACTCTGCATGTATGGGTCACCTGTGGAATTGCAGTGAGAATGATACATGCAGTATCAGTGATAAGTGATTATACCCTAAAATATTGCTCTGGCCCTGGATTATAATTAAAAGTTAAAAGAAAAAAATATCAGATAGATAAACCCTTGAGTTGAGCATGGATATTAAGGAGATGCAAGTCATAATAAAAGCAATGGAACAGGAACAGAGTGATAATGCAGAAAGTAGGGTACTTACCTTGAACAAGGCTGACTCGGTCCCCTGTGCCCAGCCAGGAGTGATTTGCAGAACTAAGAGCCAGGAATAACTCCTGAGCACCACCAGGTGTACAAAAATAAAACAAACAAAAATTAAATGAAACAAATTCTTTAATATATAAAGAGCTACATGACATTGAGAAACAAGATAAAAAAAGGAATGAACATTAGTAAAAGTCCCTCTCTACATATATAGACATATAATAAAGTGCCCTATTCCATCTATACAATATCTTTTGTATTTCTATTTTTTTTTTTTTGGTGTTTGGGACACACCCGGCAGCACTCAGGGGTTACTCCTGGCTCTATGCTCAGAAATCGCTCCTGACAGGCTCAGGGGACCATATAGGATGCCAGGATTTGAACCACCATCCTTCTGTATGCAAGGCAAATGCCTTACCTCCATGCTATCTCTCTGGCCGCTGTAAAATATATTTTGTTACAAAGATTTCAGGATATTTTCTTCCCTATAAATACACCAAATGACAGATGATGGTGGTTCTGCAGTAGATCCAGGAGTGGGTAGCCATGATGGTTACTATGGAGGCTTTGATAGTGGCCTCTGAGGCTCTTGGAGGAAAGTAGTGTATCCCCATCACCAAGCTGGGCCACGGTCAAGGACATGAAGATCAAGTCACTGGAGATTTACCTCTTGTCCTTGTCCATTAAGGAGATGGATATTATCAACTTCTTCCTGAAGACAGCTCTCAAAGATGAGGATCTGATGATCATGCCCTTACAGAAGCAGACTCAGGCTAACCAGTGAACCTGATTCAAGACCTTCATTGCCATTGTGGATTACAATAGACACATTGATCTGGGGATAAAGTGTTCCAAAGAGGTGGCCACAGCCATCAGTGGTGCCATCCTCTTAGCCAAACTCTCCATCATGCCAGTGTGTGAGGCTACTAGGGGAATAAGATATGTAAACCCCACATTGTCCTCTACAAGATGACAGGCCATTGTGGCCCCAGAAGCTGCCGTAGACATCTTGCATCTCAACATCTGTTGTGGGGGAAAAAATCCTTCATGAGAGGAAAACGGATTACAATAGAAGCCAAATATGAAATATGAAATAACAAAACCACACACAGAGTATTTGAGTCAACACATCTTCTGGCATATGTGTGACAAGTCTAATTTTTTTTTTTTGGTTTTTGGGCCACACCTGGTAACGCTCAGGGGTTACTCCTGGCTATGTGCTCAGAAGTTGCTCCTGGCTTGGGGGACCATATGGGACACCTGGGGATCGAACCGTGGTCCGTCCAAGGCTAGCGCAGGCAAGGCAGGCACCTTACCTTTAGAGCCACCGCCCGGCCCCTGACAAGTCTAATTTTTAAGCAAGGGGTTAAACCCAGTCATAGGTATAGAGAAGAATGTTTACAATCACAAAGCAAAGTTTAACAATAAACAATACTGAAGCTATGGGTGTGAGCCATTAGAATTCTGAGTTAGAAAAGAGAATATTACAACTCAAGGCAGCTTTTTGCAAGCTAACTTCAAATGCAAAATAACGTATTATTAGGAAGTAGAAAAAATCTAGGAACATGGTCTGCACTGAGCTGGGCTCTACTGTTTTAGAGATCAAGTAAAGGAAGGAACCAAATCCCCTAAGATGTGGTTTCCATTTTCTGAGAAGCGTCAATACAGGATCTGTATTCTGGCTACACCCTTGATTACCAGAGACTGAAGCTACAATGACATATTTAAAAAGAGAAAAAATATTGCCTTTGCTTTTAGGTGCTAAATATTATCCAGAAAAGGGATTCTCTTAGTAATCTTTGGTGCTGGAATTTCTGAGCCAAATTATTTGATAGATGCCATAATTTTGCCTGAGTTTTTACAAAAGAGATATAGCCAAATAATGACAGAAAATGTAATACCAAGCATGGATTTATCTCTTCGGGAATTCCTCAACTATCTACAGTGGTCCTTTTGAGAAATTCCGTGGGGGTTATTTCAGCTCTGCACACCAGGGAAATCTGGTGATACATCTGGTGTGCTCAGTTCCCCTAAAATGGAGATGTTTATGCATGTTGTGGCAGGTAGCCTCATTCCTGCACCAGGGGTACTAGGCATCATCTCAGCACTTATGTCCAAGAAACTCCTAATGATGGCAGGGATTGATGACTGTTGTATTTCAGCAAAGGGCTCCACTGCTACTCAGGGTAATTTTGCCAAGGCCACGTTGATGCTATCCCCAAGACATGTTGCAATTTCAATCCCAATCTCTGGAAAAAGATCGTGTTCACCAAGTCCAAGTCTTACCAGGAGTTTATAGACCACTTCATGAAGACCCACACCTGAGTCTTCGTGCAGTGGTCCTAGGCTCCAGCTCTGGCCATCATGTTTTAAATAAAGTGACTTTTATCAGTTGAAAATTTTGTTTTCATGAAAATAAATAGTTTTGTGTGTTTGGAATAGAAAATGATAAGGTCTTAATGTACAGATAAAAATCAATAATAGCATGCAAAATCATTTACAGGTACAGTTACCCTTTAACAGAATTATCTGTAGTAAAATTATCTTTCAAATACACTTGCACAAATATGAAATGTCAAATGTTCTGAAAAGTTAACTGACACTTTTTATAAGAACATCTAAAATGCCCATCAAGAGAGAAGTTGTTGAATAAATGATGAGTAGCCTTTAGAAAGTTAAAAGAAAAATGATTTTCTTATTAAACACTGGCAGTGTACAAATATCTAGGTGATGTTGAATAAAGGTACATGACATATGTACAGAATATTGAATTTAGAAAAAGAAAGTATAAATAAAACTTATAAATTATTTGGGAGTACAAAACAACATTTTTTTGTTTCTAGTTTTCTATTTTACTTGGGTTTTGAATCATTCTACTTTTAATTTTCATAATTTGAGACTAAAAGACTATTGGATGTGATAAATATTTTGGATATGTTTCTCATAATAGGCCCTAAAGAAATATCAGTAGAATAGGGTCAACTGATGCCTAGGTTATCTTTTCTTTTTATTTGCCAAAAGTAGTTTGTATTCACTATTTTGTATAGGTTTGAAGCACTGATTCAGTGGAGAGTGAGAAGGAAAGATCTCTAATAGAAAAGGGAGATGTTACATTCCAGGAAAATCACTTAAGAATCTGTACAAATGGAAGGATGAGAGGTTTCCCGATATTCTTAACAACCCATTATTCAGCTGTAGTTAGAGAAAATATGAATGGTATAAAAGGTCAAAAATATAATGTGGTAGGTATTGACATTCCTCCTTTAGAGATTGCAACACTAGCATCCAATTTGCTAGTTGTGTTCTGGAAAGCTCCTTAGGTTTAGGTAAGGACCTGATTTAAGACCCTCATGATCAACATGTGTATGTAAATAAAAGATGCAGGAGAATTGGGAAGATTGTATAGCACATAGGGCATTTGCTTTGCATGCAAATGACCTGGGTTTAATCTCCAGTACCCAAGATGGTCCCCTGAACCCTATCAAGAATGATCTAGAAGATATAACCCTGAACACAGTCTCACATGGTCAAATATTTTAAAATTTATTATAAAAATATGTGAGAAATTGCTTACTACTTTACTCTAAGGGAAGGATATAACAAGAAAGTCAAAAAGATCTCATCAGAACTCAAAGATGCAGTGTCTGGTATCTTGGACTTGCTACCTTCCTAAACTCTGAAAAATTAATTTCTGCTGTTGAAACCACTCTGGCTTGGTTATTTTGTATGGACAACTATTTAGACTTAGAGAGCTATGACTGAATAGTATCATGGAAGTTTCTGAAGGGTGTTAATTATTTTTCTGATTTTAAACATCTTTTGCAGTGATTCTTGATGTGTTAGGTAGAGTATTTTAACCCCTATACCATAAGTACTAAGGACATGTACCATTCTCTGTGCTCAAGGATAGATGCCATAACTCAAAGATCCATCACATACAATGCAAGGAACTTAATTATTGTTTTCTCTCTGCAGTCATGTAGTTCATTATACATATTGAGGTATTTAGGAGTCATATATATAATGATAATGGCACTAGAATCAATAATAATATAACTTCCAATGAAATTTATGTTAGTGACATTATGAACATAAATTTCTATTGAAATAGAATAGTTTAAGTGTACATTCTTTAGTGTTTGAAATTCTTAGCAAGAGACTTTTCAGGGTGTTACTTGATCTTATAAGCAAGTAGATTTTCATATAGAAGTATGATAAGATACTCTCATGATAAGATACAGAAAGATCTTTACTTACATATTATGGAAAAAGGAATGTAAGTTTTATATTCACTGGTTTCTGTATCAACTACCAAAAATTTTGACTAGCTTTGAACTAGTCTTTTAAAAATTACCAAGATCAAGAGATTGCCTTGATTTCAGGCTGTTATATTACCCACTTATTAAAATTCATGGTTTAAATTTAGGCTAATGTCTCTTTCAGGACAAGATTAAACAAACTTGGATTTATATATTTCTGATTTGATTAAAATGTATGCTCAATAATTTTCTGATTGAATGGGTAGACATATAGCTATTTTATACTCACATTTTGCCTTGGAGCAATAATCAATTCAGTTGTGTTGTTTGTTCCTTTGAGCTCTTCCAATGTACACAGACACACAAACCAGTCTATTGCTCTCTTCTCCAAGATAAAGGGTAGAATATTTTATCAGGAGCTCAGCTTTAGCTCTGAGACCAGGTTAATCAAGGTTACCATCAAGACTTGACAATTCAAGGCCCCTCTAAGAAGGACAAAGGCAAGAGTGGCTTTACCATTGGTCCTTAGTTTCCAGTGTTGCCTCCTGGCTTATTTGTCTCTATGTTTAATCCAAATAATGACATTTAACAGCCCCATCTTCCTAAGTCAACACATATTTTTTCCAAATTCAACATGTCCTAAGAATCCCATTGATTTCTGCACTCCCTGGAATACCACAAATTTAGTCCATTCCTAGAACAGTCCTGTAAGTGGATTCTTTCAGGCTTTCTCCAAGTTCATTCAGGCTGCTGACGACCTACCAATTGTCTCAACCTATATCTCCAATGATTTCTAACAGGTAATTCTGTCCATCTCCATCTTGATATCTTAACAGATATAATACATAGACTTTTTAATATCCATGAATCTGAACAAAATAATATAAATGCATATGTAATTTGTTTTTGTGGGCATAATATTGATTATATAAGTTGGGTCTTGGTATGTATTTGTGTTAAGAAAATTTTTCAGCAGAACCTAAGAAATTAAAAATTAAGAAGCTTCTGTTTGATCAATGTTTGGATTTCCTCCTAGAAACAGTAGGTGTTTTTATTCCTACTCATTTTTCTCCTATCCTTTGGAGTGTTTTATTATATCTTCCAAAATAATTTTTTTTTTACTTTCCAGTACATTTTGTTTATTTTCTTCTCTTGAGATTTACTGCTATTCTTACTCCCCCAGGAACTGCCTCACAATGCCAAGGTTGGGTATATCTCTAATCAATGTTTTTTTTTTCTTCTTCAAAGAGATTTTGGGGCCAAATACTAATAAAACATTTGATATATATATATGACATCTCAGCATTCTAATATTTTCCCTGATCTTACTGTATATCAGCAATGCCCTCTTTCAAAGTTTCAAATTCAGTATATTGGAAATTTCTTCCACTTGACCTATTTCTATTTGTCTAGACAAATGTTTCTCATCTTTAAATATTACCATACAATTCTTTGTGCAGAAGCCGAGATTGAGGTGTGTGTGATTTCTCCAAGAGTCTCTTAGAGTTTTCTCAATAGTGTTCAATTACTCAGGTGAGATTTTTTGATTACTCCCATATTGTTTGAAAGATAGCATTTGTCCTCATGAGAGCTGTACTTCCTAGGAATAGACTTGGCAGATAGAGTATTTCAAAGAATAGTAAAATGCATAAGTACATGAAGGAAGAATAAACTGCTAAACCACTTAGGATAAATTCCTAATAACTTCCTAATTCATGCCAATGTCTTTGATCAAACTATATTTTATATATATAAAATCTTCTTAGCCTTTGACTCAATTTAGAATTTCAAGCACATTGAAATGTAGGAACTGGGACGTAATCAATTATTTCTTCAGTTTCTATTCTTGGGTAATTTCTCTTCAGCAAAGTACGTGGAATAGCTTTAGATAAAGCTACTGTAATATATTTCTAAGCTGACAACTCATCTTTTAAGGCAGAATACTAAAAGTCAATTTAACTCCCATCTTTCACTATATCCAAAGTGACATGTTAGAAGCAGTGCAATTTTTCCATTCAGCAAAGTTTGAGTGTTCATCAAAACATCATTTGTGTTGCTACTCAGAGATAAATAAAATAATTTGGCCAATTGAAGTGTGCGAGCTTGCTCAGTGAGGCTAAATTCTTTGTTATTTGCTATGATCTGTCACTTTACTTGGTCTCCTTTAATGTTTATTTCAGCTTCTTTTTTCCCTAGAGTATCACACTTTGAATTTCATCCACTTCTTTTTTTAGGAAAAACACTTTTGAAACAAAAAAGAAAAAATTCAATGAATAATTCATTGTCAAAGTTAGTAAAATAATTAGCAGTTGTTGGTAATATTCAATGGCAGAATGGTGCTAGCTTAGCATTAAATTAAACACAGTTACCATTATTGCATGTATAAATAATTACACAAGTGTATAAAAAGTATAAACATTATTTAGATATACACATATAATTTGTGTAGTGTCAGTATTCCATATTTTGTGATCATTGGCTCCAATACCGCTCTGCATTTTCATTATCTTTAGCAATTTTTAACTCAAGCAATTCTGTTTTTATTCTTTGAAAGTTGTTATTTGTAGAGGACAATTCTTTCCTGATAAGTGATGTTTCTTATATTAAGTTACTTCTTTTTAGCCTAAATGCCTATAATACTATGTAATACAGAGATAAGGCTATTCAACTAAGACTACCATTGAAAATCAAATAAATAAATTTTCCATTGTTATACTACAAGAAATTAATTGTGTTAATGTATTATATTGCTTTAAAAGTTGATAGTAATTTGCATTAATAGTCTTGGTTTTTTTCTGCCTTTTTTTTTTTGCCTGTTATATTTAAAATATTTATTTAAAAGATTTATTGCCTTTATAATCAGTAGAAAGTTGAACTAATCAGAGCAGGAGTGGTAGCACAACAATAGGGCATTTGGCTTGCACAAAGCTGTTCCAGAATGGATGTGGGTTCGATTCCTAACATCCCTTATGGTACCCCTAGCCAGGAGTTATTTTTGAGCATAGGGCCAGGAGTAATCCTCGGTGCGGCCAAAGTAAATAAATAAATGAATGAATAAATAAATAATAAAGTTGAACCAATCATCTCTGTCATCCGACATATCTGAACTCATTTTTCCTTATTTTTAAAATTTAGTCACTGTCAATTTACTAATTCATTTATGACTGGGTGGACATTGCTTCAACACTCCTCCCTTCACCAGTGTCCTTTTCGTTCCACCAATTTTCCCAGTCCTTTTCCCTCTCACCCACCAGTGTGCCCATAAGAAGGACACTTTGTTTGTGAATATGTTTGTGCTGTGGTTTCCAGTGCTGTTGCTGAGAGGGTTTCATACATAACATTATGCCACTTTCAGTACCACCTCCTCCTTTGGAAAGAAAACTTCCCTATACCATATTTGTTGCCACCGCCTGTCCTAGCCTCCCTGTATCTTACTGAATACCACTTCTTATGGTCTTTGTATCTATTGTCTCTAGGCATTTGTTATTCTAAAGTCATCTTATTTTATTTTATTTATTAATCTTTTTATTTATTTTGGTTTTTGGGTTACACCCAGCATCGCTCAGGGGTTACTGCTGACACTATGCTCAGAAATCGCTCCTGGCAGGCTCGGGGACCATATGGGATGCCGGGATTCAAACCACTGTCCTTCTGCATGCAAGGCAAACGCCTCAACTCCATGCTATCTCTCTGGCCCATACCATCTTATTTTATATTTGCTATTTCATTTAACTTTTAAATTAAAGAAAAGTTAATTAAATTTTATGCATCAAAAATTCAACAGCAATCTATCGCCATTGTCAACTTCTCCCCATTACTATGTCTGTGTTACCCCCCCACCCACCACACTCAGCCCTGCATATCTTGCCACATTTACACAAACATTTTTGAAGAATTAAAGCAATAATTCCTAAAATGGGAGAAGCCACCACTTGGGAAAGAAGGATGATTTGGGGAGGTAACAGTAGCCTATAATGCAATGCAGGTGTTAGGGATCTTTCTATTCATTTTAGTAAGCCTAATTATGTAAATTTTTACTATGTAGCTGGATCTATGTACATAGAAAGTACCAGGCAGAATGAAATAATGTCATAAAGGAAAAGATGCAGAATGATAACTCAAATATGTGGCTAAAAGAACCATAATAAGGGAATAACAAATGACCAAAGACAACAAAGGAATACAGTACTGAGTTTCCAGGGACAGAGGAAAAGTTCAGGGACAGGTAAGAATGAGGAGGGAATACTCCTGTGAGGAATGGGGTTGGAACAGTGTATGAGACCTTTTTGTTATAGTTCTATTGAAAATCATAGTGCCTAAAATAAAAATATACTTTAAATAAATTTAGGAAGTGATGAGTGCTGAAAGATTTTGTTTTATGTAACTAAAAGGGAGGAAATGGGTCATAAAAATATTTCCACCTGTAATATAAACCGTAACTACAAAATATTAATCCTACCAAAAGTCCATTTCTGAAACAAATGAGGATACAGGCATCTTTCTGAAATATTGAGATTAAAGGAAGATAAATTCTGTTAGGAGTTGAATTGAATCAGTGGCCAAGTTGAGGAGAGAAGGAACAACCCTCCGGGTAATTTGAGAAGAATTGAATATCACTGGCTAATAGAGGAAATGGATCTTTGTTTAAGGAGGTTCCATTAGGGCAGGAGCGATTGCATAGTGGATACAGTGCTTGCCTTGCATGCCGCTGACTTGGGTTTGAACCCCATAATCCCAGAGCATGCCAGTAGTAAATCCAGAATGCAGAGGCAGGTATAACCCCTAATCAGCCCTGAATGTGTCAAAACAAAACAAAACATAAAATTATTATCCAGCTGCAGAGAGTCCTAGGCAAGGCATCTAAATACACTCATAACTTTCTTCTTTTGCTTTCACACTGAGGATTTTCCCTAAAAGCCAGAGGAAATGGCTATATGCTACACCTCTGGTTCCCCCCACACACAGGCTGATGAGCAGTGTATGTAGAAATAGGTAGCAAGGGAAATAAAGGTACATCCCTCAGCAATAGCAGTCTGAATATGGGTAGAACAAAAAAAACCAAAAGATGTGTTCTTATCCACTTACAAGAATACTTCAAATTAAAACATTTCTTAGCTAGTTTTGAATAAATTCTTTTTTGTGTTTCACAAATTGTTCATATTAGTTTCTAGAGGAAGAGCATTCTTTTCACTCACAATATTGTCATCCTTTTTTTACTCCCCAGAGACTTGTCTTAACACACACTGTCTCCAGGATGGTTTTCTAGAATATGTATGATACGATGGTTTGTGGCAGGGAGATGCATTCTATCATTTTAAAATATGTGAGATTCTTTATCCTGAGTTAATTTGGTGTGGCATAGGTAAAACTATAAATATAGATTTGGACTACTAAGATATACATGTTACTCAGTAGTCCTTCTCTGACTGACAGCATCTTTTCAGTCATATACCACATTTTAGGAACTGCTCCCACCCAACTCCACCCTTTTACCTGCAAAAGTTATTTGAAATACAGACTTTAGAAAATGCATAAAAGACAAGATGACAAGACAATAATTATACATTCAAATGGAATGCTTTTCTAAATTAAATAAATTGAAAATTATAAGCAGACACTAATCTCTGTTCTAGGACCCAAATATTTACACTCAGCTTTTCAGTGAACTATTTCATTTGTTGTGGTAAAAATAAAATTGGTAAAAGTAGTAAAGGTATTACTCTAAGTTGTGGACATTGAAAACATTTCTTTTTTCTCCAGTCTGACTGCTTTTATCCATTAGTTTAGTTCTTCTGAGGATCAGCCCTTTTAATGCTATGATGATCATCATCCTGTTCATAGCTCTATTTGAATAACAATTGAATGAAGACAAAAGTGAATGCTTTCATTGCAAATTTCCATCTGAACCAGTTGGGACCTAAATTTTGAACATGGAGGAACGTCATTTTGTAAAGGCCACATGGTAGGCTTCTTCTCAGGTTCTGAGCAGGAAGAGAAGCCATTTTGTAAGAACCACATGGTGTAAGCCACATGTTAGGTCTTCACAAGCCTATTTCCATAGACCCTACCTGAACTATCTGGAGTTGGGTGGTCTCATTCTTTGACTCCAAACCGGAGCAAACCCTTTCCATCTGCATTTTCTTATGGTTTCCATTTTCCCTGCTATACACTGTGCCCAGAAAAGATCGAAAAACTCCATTGTATTTTAAGAACTCTGGCTTTTGGAGATGTAGTGTCAGATTTCTTTTCATTGTTAACCTAGAGCTGTATTTATCAAATCCTTGATATACAAGCTAGCTTTCTCTCTTCACTTAGGGGTGATATTTTTTCTCCATTTCTTTAATCTATTGTTATTTATGCTTTTGTTTCCTTTTCCTTTGGTAAGGATTTCTCTATTGCTTATAATACTCATGAACTTAGTTGTATTGGAACCAGGATGATATAAAAGGAGTTGGGGATCAATATTATTGTAATATGGGGTTGATGCTAGCAGTTGAAAATTGGCCTCATATTCAAACTGCAGAACTTATAAATGTACTGGCAAGCTGAGGGTGTGTATTTAAGAATTTATGGTTTTGGAATCACAAAGCTTATTTTATTTTGCATTTAAAGCTGACTCAGTTCAAAGTTTGCTCATAGCACTATTATGATAAACTAACTTTTATTGTCAGTCTTTATTAGATTTGGGGGGGTTGGTCCATCTTTTTAAATTTTATTATAATTGTACATATAGGTGATAGGAATCTGAATATTTAATATCCTCTAATGTATTATTTTTCTTTTCTTCTTGATGTTATGTATACCTATTTGCACCTCATTGGTAAAATGTTTAACCTTCACTAAGAATTGGCTCATAAGTTTAAAATTGAGAAACATAAAGTTTGGAGTCCACTCACCAGGAAAATATCTGTAAGTGCCAGAAGTTAAGAAGTTTAGATTAGATGGAGATTTATATTTTAGGAGGGAATCAGTTCTATATCTTCTACAAATTTACATAGGAGCATGGAATATATAGAATTTTTGTGATTTCTTTTCTAATCATGAAGTGATACCTATTTTATCTTTATATTATGTCACTTTTTTTCCCTAAAAATGGCCCTCCAGAGAGGGAAGTAACCCTAACTAAATCTGATACTGAACAGTGTACTGTTTAGTATTAAAAAATGGGGATAGTAGTAGTAATAGAAAATGAAGAGTGAATGGCTATAAAAGAAATGGCAGACGCACTATATGATTAAGTAGGTATAGAGGGTGAGACTAAAATGAAAAAACATCCAATATTTTAAAGTTTGAGTAACTAGGAAAATGATGGAACCAAAATGAGTAGATAGATAAGGAAGAATTACAGTGTGGCTAAAGAAAATGGTTATTTTACATTAAAAGTGTCAGAGAAGTATGGAATTTTGGTGCCTTTTATTGTTAGTATGGTAAAATATTTACTCAAAGTTTCAGATATGTTTCAAAATGCATTTTTGGTATATCTGATTCTCAATGTTTTCCCTTTTTTTCCGGCCACACCCGTTTGATGCTCAGGGGTTACTCCTGGCCAAGTGCTCAGAAATCGCCCCTGGCTTGGGGGGACCATATGGGATGCCGGGGGATGGAACCACGATCCTTCCTTGGCTAAAGCTTGCAAGGCAGACATCTTACCTCTAGCGCCACCTCACTGGCCCCTCAATTTTTTTATTTTCAATTGAAATTAATCTTTATGGGTTTTGGTTTGATGAACCAATACATTTTGTAGTTTGACATTGAGTTCTTTTGATGTAAGTTATGAGGTAAATAAGTGTTTTTTTTTTCTGCTTGTACATTTTGAAAATCCCTGAGAGAATTTTTGCTAAATGAAGCATTTTAAAGAGGAAAAGCCATTGACATATTTACATATGAATACATGTCAAATATTCTATTTAACTCATTAATTAAAAAGAGAGTTTTGGATTTATACAATAGATCAAAGAGAATTTTAAGTATTAATTCATATAGTGGCATTAGTGATGCTGAAATGACTTTTATGAATAGATGGATAATTACTTTTTCTATGGAGATCACATTTCTAATGGCAATAATTAATTTGCATATCTATAGATTAGGATGATTAACATTCTTGTAATATTACCTAGTATCAATGATGTAAAGTGGTATAGTAGTTGAAAGAAAGTTATAGGCAGACACTTCACAGGATAAAACTCCTGAATTTAGACACTCAGTGTTGGTATTCTATTGTTTTGTGACAAATTGTCACAAGATTAGTGAATAAAAGCATATCTACTAATAAGTCCATTGTTCTATTAATCAGAAGTCCTACATATTTCTTCTGGTTTAGCTATTTATCATTTCACTAGCTCAAAATCAAGGTATTATCCAGGCTAAGCTTGTATGTGCAAAAGATCCTCTAAGTTACCGTACTTTCCGGCATATAAAACAACTGGGCTATACTAAGACGACCCCCATAGGTTTAGGCCTATATTCGCTGTATCAGACAGAATGTTCCTGTGCTGCAACTGTATGTACCACAGTGAGCCAATCACAACAAGCAAAGGCTCAGAGGTAATACTGTCATAGACTTCTTCTCTGACTCTGGCCAATCTGAGCAGGCTTTTGACAGTGTAGATTCGGTCCAGAACATTGTCTAATTTGCATGCATCAAAAGCCTGCTTGGATTGGCTGAGTTAGAGAGACGGTCCGAGCAGCCTGGTAGTGATTGGTGCAGGATCGAGTTGGAAAATTCCTTTTGTGGCAACATTCAGACAATTTTCGTTTAGAGGCATATTGAAACATTTTTCAGGATATATTCGGCATATAAGACAACCACCGATTTTCGATTAACTTTCTTTTTGTTTGTTTCAAAAGTTGTCTTATACGCCAGAAAATACGGTAATTCAAATTCCCCACAGAGTTTGAATCCATGTACTTGTAGGACTGAGGTCTGTTTTTTTTTTTTGTTTGTTTGTTTGTTTGTTTTTTGTTTTTTTTTTAATAATATCAGAATACATTAGAGTTTCAGGGATATAGAATTGAGAGGTATACATCTCCATATGGGAATAATATGCACTTAAACACCACCACAGTTGTCATATCATGGAATCTCCAAGAAAGACCCCTCTTCCCATCCTTCCCACACTTTCATTTCCTTCTATTAATCAAAGCTATTTACACTGAGTCCCAGTAAGTTTTGTTACTTTTATTTTGTTTTGTTTGTGTTGTTGGGCTGCACATGGTAGTGCTAAGGGACAATTCCTGTCCCTATGCTCAGGAATGACTCATTGCAGTGCTCAGGGAGCCATCCATAAAGTTAGTATTTAACCAAAATTATGATTGAAAAAGACACTTTAAGGCAAGGGTCTTACTTGATTGTCCTGTAATTATAGACCCGTTTATTTATTTATCAAAAGACATTCAGAGAGGGAAAGAGAGTGGGAAATAGGGAAAAGGAGAAAGAGACAGTGACTCACACAAAGAATCACACAACTTAAAAGAAATAAAAAAGGAATTACACAGCCTAAACTGAAATGCAGGTAACTCCAGAATGAAAATATACACAATTATCCAGCTTTTGGAAAGTTGGTTTTATAGATTTTTGCCCCAACTCCTCAGGACAATGGCTTTTTATGTATATAATAATTTCGGCATGCAGTCAAAGAGAAGTTTTTGACTTTGGGTGGCCTTCTTTTATTTTTATATTATTGTCTTTCTTATGCTTTAGCTGCTCCTTAGATGGTTGAACTATCTCTGGATTGACACCAAAATCTTTCACTCCTGTCAGGCCCATTCCTGTCATTCCAATAAATAGTTTAACCTCACACTTTTGGTGTGACAATTGGGTTTGACACAATAGCTTGGTGATTGCTTTGGGGTTCAATAATTGATTTTGTTTTTTTGAATCAGCACTGTGCAGTATTCAGGAGACGGAGTGGTATCAGGGATTGAACATAAAACTTTGGTTTAATTATTTCCCAAAAAAAATTACCTGGTGTCTCGTATCTAATTATCTTGCAGCATTTACTAGAATCAAAAAAAACCTATATTATTTTATCAACAATAATCTTGCTATAGAAACAATTAACCTACATAATATTCTGAAATATTATTTTGTTTTTGGGTTGGTTTTTTTTTTTTGGTGTTTTGGACCACACCCAGTGATGCTAAGGGGTTACTCCTGTTATGAACTCAGAAATTGCTCCTGGTTTGGGGGACCATATGGAAAGCTGGGAGATCGAACCATGGTCTGTCCTAGGTCAGTGCATGCAAGGCAGATACCCTACTACTTGTGCCACTGCTCTGGCTCCCTGAAATATTATTTTGCATGAAAACCATATCCAGAAACTCAGTTGTATTTTAATATTTAATGACATAAAGATAAAGAAACAAAAATATTACATTTACATTTGTGTCTTCAAAATCAGGTGTATAAGGGGCCAGAGCAATAGCACAGCAGTAGGGCATCTGCCTGTACACAGGAGACCAAGGACAGCCTGGGTTCAATCCCCAGCATTCCATATGGTCCCCCAAGCCAACCAGGACTAATTTCTGTGTGCAGACCTCTAGTAACCCCTGAGCACTGCCAGATATGGCCCCCAAACCAAAAACAAACAAAAAAAATCAGTACATAACAAATATCTAAATAAAATAAATAAAAAAATCTAATATACTATTAGATTATGTCTGGCCAGTCAAGGTAGGTCTAAGAGCCGCCAAATCAAACAAGATCTTCTCCAATGCAACAAAGTGATCTGATATCAACCTCACTTTATTCATTTGTAAATGGCTGTAAAAAAGTTCTCTCTCATTATTTTATTCTCAAAATGGGACTCACAAATTCTATTGTACTGATTACATGAAAAAAATATCCAGTTTTGTCTATAAATTTTTGTCAGTTTGTTTACTTTCCTTATAGATATTCCATTCATTAGTGCAATAATTTGATAGTTGTCTCTCACTTTATTTCCTATTTCACTATGCATGAATACCTTGAGTTTCATTTATTTTGTCCCTCATGGAACAATTTTATTTTTTAATGACAGTATAGAATTCTACAGACAAATATGCCATGATATTTTTATTCAGTCACCTAATTATGCACATTTAAGTTGATCTCATGTTTTCTCTTTAGAAATAACAGAGGTATGGACAAAATGACATAAAATTATTTTGAAGTGTTTATATCACTTTATAAATACCTATTAGTAGTAGTATTGGTGGATCAAGTGGCATTTTTATTTTATTTTTAATTTTGTATACCTAAGGCCATTTTTACTCCTAAACATCTATATTTATTCCCCTGAGATGCTATCTCAAACCATCAATGGTCCTTTGATGTCTTCTGCTTTTAAATTTTTCTCCCTCCTACTACCAATATCAAGTTCTATGCTTTTGAGGGAAATGTGATTGAATTATGGATGCATGGATATTCTTTATGTTTTAAAGTGAGTAGAATTAGAACTTAAATTACATCTGCAAAAGCTCTACATAGTTTTTCCTAAATTTTTGCTTAATTAAATAACCCGATAATCAGAATATTAGGAGAATGAGTTTCAGGACTCTACTTACTAGTGTCCCTTTGGTTCAATTCAAAGTCTTTGATACCTTCTTTCTTAGAAAGTGGTAAAAACACATATGTGTGTTGTTTCAGGTTTAGGACTCACTCATGTGTTTTCGTAGATATATACTTAAAAGAATAAAGAAAAGATTCCTTATTCATATATTGTTTTTGTTTATGAGCACTGATTTTAATACCCAAACATTGATACCCCCAAAATAGAATGTAATCTTTTAATCTTCACATCTGTATATGACATAAGGACAACTATAACTTTTTAAATAGATGTGACACACTTCTTAGGAATTTACCTTTAGTGTCAAAAGCTGTTCAGAAATCATAACAAAGAACAAAAATTTGGTGAGATTGCCAGCTTAAGCAATGAACAAGAAAGCATCTTCATGTCTTTATTGTTTACCTAAACAAACACATCTAGGAACCAGCAAGGCTCAAGCCACATAGATATGATGCTATACATCTGAGTCAGCAATAATTCAACATCCAATGACAATCTTCCCTATTGAATATCTCCATTGTCAAAGAGCTACCAATATCAGAAGCATTATAGTTCCTAGATATTTATATATAATTAATCTTTTCTGCTATGCATTTCTTATGACAAATTATTTACAAATTAGCCAATTATTCACTGGCACTTTGACTCATGTAACTCAAACTAGTTTTGACTTAAAAAAATATTGATGGAAACACAGAGATAGTACAAGGGTCAAGAAGCATGACTCGGGGCCGGGCGGTGGCGCAAGAGGTAAGGTGCCTGCCTTGCCTGCGCTAGCCTTGGACGGACCACAGTTCGATCCCCCGGGGTTCCATATGGTCCCCCAAGCCAGGAGCAACTTCTGAGTGCATAGCCAGGAGTAACCCCTGAACGTTACCGTGTGTGGCCCAATAACCAAAAAAAAAAAAAAAAAAAGAAGAAGAAGAAAAGAAGCATGACTCGTATGTGGCTGTACCTGTTTTAATTCCTAGCAACACACAATTCCCTAAGTATTCCTGGGTATATCCCATGTTTTATTCCTGACAGATCTTGTGTGCCATTGTAGCATTGTTGTGACTCAATAGTGTTACATACTACATTAATATAAAGCGTTGCATACTGCAGCCCTTGCATTAAATCTTAGCCTAGTTTGCCAAGATTTGCCCAAAGGTTCTTTAGTACTGCTTATAAGTCTCCTAAAATGAAATAAATTTAAGGGATTATAAAAAGAAAATTAAGTAAGCCAATAAAATAGAAATTCTTTGTCTCCATCATACTTTTCTCCTATCAAATCAAGTTCTAATATTCAGCTGTAGTTGGCAGCCTTTAAGTTTTTATTTTGATCTTTTATCTAAAGCACTCAACTGAGGCCTATATCCTCTTCTGTTTTATTCCATTAATGTTTTTAATGAAATGAAATAAGACTATCTTGTCAAATCATTCCAGATTTATTTGAATCACTTCTTTTTACTGACACATATTTATAAAATAACATGCATATTCCAATAAAATATAGGTCATACATTTTCTAAACTTTGTCTACTGATATGCTATGATAATCATATATTCAAGCATTTTTTATATTGGGAACAATGGGTTAACATCAAAAGTTTCTATTAGTTTAAAACAGGGGTCAAGGACTTCATTATACTGGTGATGTGAGAGTAGTATAGTCATACATCCAAAGAACAGACTCAAGAACACTGAAAACATGAGATCTAAGCTGAAAACACTGAACTTTTTAATGTGCTTGTCAAGATTGCAGACAAGGAGTGGGGAAGTTGGATGGGAGTGGGAAATAATGGAGTATGGGAACACTGGTGATGGGAGTCAGCATTGGTTGTAAGATTGGTGTTTAAATATTATGCCTACAATAGAACTCAATAACTTTGTAAACAATGGTTCTTTAATTAAAATATTTAAATATATTATTTTGATATTTCTAAAGGTAGAAGGCAGAACATTCACTTTTATAACTGTTTTTATTAATATTATTTTTATTTTATATTTATTTATCTACTTATTCATTTTTGCATGGTAGTTGTCAATTATGGGTTTCACAGAAGTCAAGCAATTGCTTTTCCACTGAGCTATATGCCCTGCACTTCAAACAGTATTTCTCAACATAATCAGATGAATACCCAAAGTTTTTCATTGCTATAGAAATGTTGTTGATTACTAACTTATTTACTCCATCACTAATTGTGGTAACGGAGTTATTTTATCAAGTTCTTATGTTCTAATTAATAGTAAGTACTTACTAGTAGTAAGTCAGGATTGAACACAGGTAGAAGAAAACCTTTGGCAAGTTAAATACTAATAATAATTGCAAAAAGATAGACCTAAGACATTTCACTAAAAATCTTTGAGAAGCTTTGAGAAACATAAAACAATTTTTAGTTTGATAAAAAGCCAAATAGAAAAATAAACCTAGTTTTCCTTTAAAGACACTACATTTTCACCTATGTAAAAATGCATAAACAAGAAATTAATGCAGAAAAACATGAGCAAGGAGTGAGAATATTCAATCTAGCTGCCCTCATTAGATAATCTTGAAGAGTGAGCTCTTGAGATTTGAAAAGTTCAACTCATGAGAATTTTCCTGTTCAGTATTCTCACTATGTCTGGGATTTGCTTTTGTTTCAGCCAAAGCACTACTTTCACCAAGCTACAGTGATTTTTCTCCTTGTTGGGAAGATCTTTTAGTGTACTGCTGAAAAGTTAGATACCAGGATTTCGAAAGATCTTCTGTACCAAGTAAAACAAATCATGAGAGTTCATCTTGTTCTTCTTCCTGTTCTTCATCCATATTCTATCTTGTTCTTTATTGTTAAAATAGTTTATTGATACCAAAGGAAAGGAAAAGTTTGTAATAACTTCTTGATTCAATAGATTAATTGGACAGATCAAATGCAGGAAGCACAGAGATCCGAGTCGAGAAAAAGCTAGAAGGCCACAGAGAGTGACTATGAAAGCAGATTTGTATAGCACCAGGTCAGAATATGTCTCATTGAAGAAGTAAGTGGGCACGGAAAGGAAAAAAGGGAAACAGCCAATAAATTTAGATCTAGTTAATTTAGTCATTTTACCTGTACTAAAATTCCAGAGTCATATCAGGAGTCGGAGTTGGGTGAACTGTTTTCTCCTGTTTTCTCTATGAAATTTATCTGACTGGTACACTCCTGCGTTGATACTGAACTTGATAAATTCTATTGGATTGGGGTCTTGTGCCTACTGTGTCTCTAATAGGTAGCTTTAACATCTCTGAACTTCATTCCCTGAAGAATTATAAACAACTTAGCCTCGTGCAGCTTTCACTACATAAGAAATGGAAAAGAATGTTCTGGAACAGTCTGGTCAGAGTAGATCTCTTACAATTTGACACTGTCTTTTCTAGTTTGCAGGCACAGGAAAACCTAATCCCTGTTTAATTGAACTAATAAAGGATGAAACAATATCAAGTCTCAATTTAGGGTGGTAATATTTTCAGATGAAAAATGTGCTATGGGGTCTCTGTTCTTTGTGCTTGCTTCCATTGTTCTCTCAAAAGCTATTCCTTGCTAATATTTCCCCAAAGATTACTAGCTACTTCAGCAGTGATTTGTTCTTTGAGCAAGTCATTAGGTGAGGAACAAAAGGTCAGAACACAAACGCTTTGTACCAGAGGCCATTAAACGGTTGTAAATAAAATTAAAAAAATGAGATACACTGGGACTTCAGGGCAAGGCAAACATCCAAAAACATTTCCAAAGTACACAAAATTTAAGACATTACTTTAAATTACCCTGTTAGTGTCAGAGCTAAGTCTGTACTCTAAAAACAACTTTCTCTTGGTTTGTACAGTCTGGGATAAAATAGTTTTGTTTTGACAACTAAATCTTGCTACTTAAGCTGGACTATATTTACAGTTAACAGATAAGATTTACTTACATTTTTTGAGTATGATATAGCAATTAATATGAAACATTCAAGTTAATATTTATAATAATCATGTGAGGAGGTGTTAATATTACTCTAGTTGACCTGTTGACAAGGTCAACAGCATTCAACATGCAACCCAAGGTAATATATTAGCAAGTACAAAAGAACTGGGTCAAAACTAGTGTGCTTATGACAAAGTTTTATCTTCTCTACTGTTCTTGGAATATTCCAAATAAAGAAATATGCTGAATAACCAAAAACTCAGGGCTGAAGAGAGCACATTGGTAGGGAGTTTGCCTTGCACAGCCTATCCAGGACAAATGATAGTTCGAATCTTGGCATCCCATATGGTCCCCCGTGCCTTACAGGAGAGATTTCTGAGCACAGAGCCAGGAGTAATCCCTGAGTGCTGCCAAGTGTGACCACCCCCTAAAAAAGAATAACCAAAAACTACAACAGACAAACTGTGGAATATAATTTTTCAGTGAAATTTATTATACAGATACATATGTAACTATGTCAGCATTCAGAAAGTGCTTTAAAATCTTAAAGTATTTAAATAACATACTTAAAGATTTTACTGTTTATCAAGGTAATGAGGACATACCACTTTTTCTGCATGAATGCATATGATTATTTAATATTTAAATGTTTGTCTAATGTTTGTGAAATATATATAATCTAAATTTTTTAACTTATATCACTACAAGAATACAAATTATTTAGTGGAATTACCTTGTTACAGAAAAATACACAGAGGGCATGATCTTATTTTTATGAAGGATCTATAATAGTCATAGCAACAGTAATACTAATAGAACAGTAATTATCTAGAACTAAGAGAAGAGATGAGAGAAAAATAACCATCCAATTGAAATATTTCAGATATAGCAGATAAATATTTTCTAGACAGCTGGACTTTAAGACTGTGACTATAATTAACCATACACTTAAAGTCTCAAAATGATAGACCTTATAATAAATGTTCTTTTTAAATCACAATTAAGCACATGATTTTACATTTTTCTTCTTTGGCTATCCATTAGATCCTCCTTAGAATATTTCTTAGAATGAGTATTTCTGAAAGAGACAACTCTGCAGAGTAGTTTACGTGGATATTTTAACAATTGCAATGATCTGGCCTTTCATTCCGAAAGTGTTCTCTCTTGTCTCTTTGACCCATTTGACTTCTTTTTTCATCTGAATAGAAGAGAATAATGCTTTTGACCAGCAGAGAGCAGCAGTGATACACATTATAAAAAGGAGTTTGGTGAATTTGACCATATTACTAAAAAATAGACATTTTAAATTGTCCACTTTATAAGAATGACATAGGATCTGTCTTGAGCAAGCCAAGTCTTTGAGAGATTTTGTTATTAAGAGATTTCCGAAATTAAGTGAATTTTATTCACTCTAAACATGAGATGCTCACTATTAGCCTGAGTATGTATGTCATATGAAATATGGCAGAGCATATCCTAGTGGGACTGTGGAGAGAATTGATTTTCTGTTTCTGCTTTGCCTTTTGGTCTCTTAGGAATACAGTTTTACTCCTTCTATAGTCTACACCTTCTTTGCACAGTTGTGTTCAAGTTCAATAACTGGATTGTATATTATAGTCCCTATTGACCCAGAATATTGTCTTCTTGTATAATGGTTCTGAGAAATAATAGTGGGAGAAAACACATTGAGAAACAGACAGATAATATAATTTGGAGACGTGTATTTTCAAAACTGTTCCAATAGGGGAGACAGAACAGGCACCTGGGAGATGGGATCAGAAAAGAAGAAACATAAGAGGAAATATCTGTTGAGAGAACTGAAATGTTTCATGAGTAAGATACAACTTTATTTCACTTGCTGATGGTGAAAGTACACTTAGAAAAATTGGTGACTCTGAAACTAGATTGCTCAAGGGGAGCCTCCAACTAACTTTAGCATCATTTGTAGAACTCATGTTTGATTTTTCTGAAGCAGAGAGATAGTAACTAAGAGAAAAATGTCCAGAGAAAAGTTGGTATTGAAGTAAGTCAGGAAAGAGAAAAAAACACTCTTACCCCAATACAGAATGAACAGTAAAATGTGTGGATAATGTTTAAGACTTGGATATGGAAAGAGAAGAATGGCCATTCTTTGATCATGAGATTGTAAGGCATTTGGCTATGAGGATGTTTGTTTTAGGGTTGGTCTTTACAAAGTAGAAAGAATATAAAATACAAGTTGAATAAAACAGAATTCTTAAAGATTTCATTATAATTATCAATAACCATGAGCTAAACTGAGGTCCCAGAGCAAATGGTAATTGTACAATAAGGAGTGTGGCACCATCTTTTTTATTACTCAGGACTGTTTGTATTCATGTGAACATAGTACAAATTAATATGCATTGAGAATAGTGGATTATAGGGAGGGCGTTATAAATCCAGTGAGAGGATGGTAATTCTTAACCTTAGATTACATGAAATGAGACAATATGAAGGGATGTAATGAAGGACAGGAGTTAGGGAAAATCCAAGACCCACTGGAGTTCACAGATATATGGAGAGAAGAATACTGACAACCAATCATCTTAATTTTCATAGATTCTTTTAAGTTCTTGGCACATGGAAAGATTTGATACATTAAATAAATATATTCAGGTACTATATCAAGTAGGGTAAAGCAGGTAGGTGCTTGCTTTGCATATGATTACCTAAGTTTGATCCTAGAATCCAATATGCCATCCTCAGTCTTCCAGGAGTAATCCCTAAGTGCTGAACCAAGAACAATAAATAAATATGACCCGATTTATCATCATTTATAAAATATATTATTAATGTTTTTATGCCAGGTAATAAGCAACTTTTGCTGTAAAAGTAGTCTAATAATGTTTAAAACATAATATTTCAGGGGCCAGAGAGATAGCACAGCAGTAGGGCATTTGCCTTGCAAGCAGTTGACCCAGGACCAATGGTGGTTAAAATCCCAGCATCTCATATGGTCCCCTTGTGCCTGCCAGGAGCGATTTCTGAGCACAGAGCCAGGAGTAACCCCTGAGTGCCACTGGGCTTAGCCAAAAATGAATAAATAAATAAATAAATAAATAAATAAATAATACTTCATTTGCTGTGTCTCACTCCCAATCATCACCAAAGGGCAGTCTGAACTTTCTAGACCAGTTACCTAAGAGGAAATTAATAAATTCTCTTCTTTACAAAAAGGATTATCTTTCATTTTCAAATACTTACATTCTAATATACTTAAATTCTCTCAGTGAAGTCTGTTGTGCAGTTACCAACCTCTTAAGGAGCATTCACATTTCAACTTGGAATACAGATCCCACCTTCAGAGTTCTAGATGTGTTAAAATCTAAGTCAGGGAAAATCCTGGGGAGCAGTAAGACCCTATTGTTTACCATCCAAACCAAGAGATCTTGAACAAAGAGGGGAAAAACTTAATAGGTCAAGAGATGACCTTGTAAAGTAAGCAAAGTGAGTAGTTTTCACACCCTCTTCAGGTGATGTCAGTAACAAGTGAAAGCTGCCTGTCATTTTATGGGTAAAATTAGAAAAAAAGCAAACTATAAACTATTTCTGCCATATGGAAAAATATCTAATAGTAGGTAGTTTGAAAATAAAAGAGAGGTTACACACAGTTCTGAGACACTTGAAGTTTTAATTCTGGTTGCTTTTAGGCACCTTGATAGATATTTCTCATCAAAGATTGTAAATTAGGAGCAATAACAGCAATTGATTTTCTTTAATATTTAATTATTAAATTAAAATATTTTAATATTTCCTTTGAAATAATTTTTAGCTGAAAAGCTAATAGCACAATAAAAACACTCCCCTGATATCTGGTTGCTCATTTCTCTCCTCTCCTCCCTATCATCTTTCACTTTCCTGCCACTTCTCTCTGTTTCTTTTTTCTTAGTCTGTCCCTCTTTGTTTTTGGTATAGAACAAGCAGTGCATAGGAAGCTACTACTCCCTGATTCGTGCTCCAGATTTGCTTTCCTACAGTGCTCAGGGGAATGTTTGCCACCAGTGATCAAACCCACATCTTGCTTCTCTCTCTTCCCTCTTTATTTCACAACTACCTTTTTTTCTCTGTTATTCTTTTTTTTTTAAATAATTTTTATTTTGACCAAAGTGGATTACAAATCTTTCACAGTACAATTTAGGTACATAGTGTCATTGAATCAGGGGCATTTCCACCCCCAATGCTGTTGTCCCTCCATCCCTGTTCCTAGCATGCATCCCATATCCACTTCCTTTGCCTCTTTGGCTGCTAGAAGTGGTTAGAAGTGGTTCTTTCTGCATAGATTCCCTCTTGTAGATTAGGTATCGATTCTGTTGTCGTTGGCTTTGGATTTTGTGTTTAAATCTGATCATTTTTATTTCTATTGAATGTTCATACGACTGTTTGGTCTTCGTACCCTCCATTATTTCCCCCTCAATTTGTGAGGCAGAACAAGATGGTTCAAATTATATGGTTCTGTTTGAAGGAAAGAAAAAAAGAAAAAAGAAAAAAAAAAGCAAGGATCAAATATCAAAAAAGCAAAAGACGCGAGGCGTCCTCAAGGCTATAAATATCAATGAAAAAGGAAGAAAAACATAACAATACTACAAAGAAATCAAGAAAAAAACCTGAAATGCACCACAACAATAAAGACAACAACCAAACAATAACCATGGTCCCAAAATATACATATATGAATTCATATAGTCTCACTTTTAAGTAAATGTTTAGACATTTACACATAGTTATAACTATATATAAAGAGTTCAATGTTTGGGGGCAGGGGGTATAAAAATGTTCAATTTTGCTAATCCTATAAGTGAATTAATCTATATTAGTAATTGTTTATAAACCCAAGTTTGACCTAGTCAAACTCTGAACTTTAACTTACACTGCCTTCACTTCTTAACAAATATTTATGCAAGAATAGCATCTTTTCGGTTTGAAAAAAATATATTTGAAAAAGTCCACTTGCAGGCTAGAATAATAATATAGTCAGTAAAGTGCATTTCACATGTGAGACCTAGGCTTGCTCTCTGGCATGCTACATGATCCCCCAAATACCATCAGAAGTATTCCTGAGTGCAGAACCAGGAATAGACCCTGAGCACCTATGAGTGTGATTCCTAAACAGAAAAACAAACAAAAGTAAACTTACAGAGAACCCATAACTAAGCATAATGTTAGTGGAATTTAGGTTATACTTATATGAGCCCACTACATTATCTGCCCCAAACCAATGCAACTCATTGTGTTCTTTATATTAAAGGATATATATTATATTCCAAGTATCTTTTCTGGGTATTAAACACAGGAATCTCTATGAAAATCAGCTGTATTTTATATCCAGTGCCCCCTTGTATAGGCAAAACTTGCAGGAAGTAAGACCATCATTGTCAATTCTGATTAGAATGTTTTCATTCCTATCTGGCTCTATCTAGTTAAAAATGAACTCCTGAAAAATTTCCTTTGAGTTATTGAGTAGTGATGTTTACTTATACAAACAGTTAATAGGTACAATTTCTATGGCAGGTTTTGAAATGTCACCTCTTTCATGAGCAAGGACTCATTTCATTGAACTTAGACAATTTTTTAATCAGGAAGAAAAATAACTTGAGAGACCCAGATTTCTGTTTTATATATTCCATCTGATGTTTATTAATATGGGTTATTTCTTGTATTTTCTCACTTCAGCTGTCTATGAAAGCTATTTGTACTTTTATGCTTTTATATTGTTCTACTATATCCTTGAAGCTCTTTGTAATAGATTTGATTGAACACGACACGTTAATTTATGCTAATTATTCAGTTTACTAAATCAAACATTGAAGGTCAGTGTTGAAGAGAAATAAGCCAGAAATACTTTATATAAACATAGGTGGTTATGCAAGGCAATTGCGATGGGAGTCATTGCAATACAGATTGCTGTTTTTGGACATCTTCAAAATGCAGGTTGAGGTGGATGGTAACTGATTTCTTGGCATCAAAGACTGGCATGATTTTATATACATTGGGATACTGATTTGTTTAGAGCAGCTGGTTAATAAAAATTTACTGAAGAGAAGCTGCAGATAAATGAGAGACTACAGGTATCTAAATGGGAACAAGGTCAAGAGAGAAGTCCATTGATTCAGTCATTGCAAAGTGATTTGTCAGCTAAGACCCCATTACATTGGCATGCGATAGGATTTTTGATATTCAGGGCCTTCATCTTTTAATTTTATTTACTGAATACATAAAAATTCTAGGTGTCTAGTGCTGTTTCAATTTTGGAGAAAAAATGATCAATATAGGCAAAGCCATTCCCCCATAATATATTTTTGTTTTATTTGGATCTGGTAATGTAGGGCACATTGGTAGACTATTGGATAATAGGACAAATGTTGATGCTAAACAAATTGATGGATAAGACAACTTTAGATAGGAAGTGTTACTCAAATGTTTTTAATCAATAGCCATAAAAGACAGGGTTGCATATCATGTTTGTCTTGATGGCAACAAAAACAAACTCTTAGACAAAAATAGTAAGCAGCTGATTTATTTGACACTTGATCTCATGAATATGTAAGAGGGTAAAGACAAGAAAATGAGAAAAGCCAATGAAAAACCCGAGCATATCCTCTATCTGATAGTAGAATACAGATAACCATGAATATGTATGTGGACTATTGACCTGTATACTCAAGGTATGTTGGTAAAGCGGTAAGCATTTACAGATATATGGGAAAAGAAAAAAATATCAGATAGATAAACCCTTGAGTTGAGCATGGGTATGGGAAAAATAGAGCTTATGAGAGTCATATGCAAAACAACCCATGACAATCTCTAACAACTGTTAAGCATTTATTTGATTATAAACTTGACTTGAGCAACTTATTTATTTGTCGACATGTTATAACATATTTCAACAAAAAAGGGCCAATTTGTGACCAAACCAAAAGTAGAATGACTTGAAGGTTAGATTAATGTTTTGATAACCATGTCTGTCCTACTCACAAAATTTATGTGAAGCTAACAGATCAGTATCTATTGTTTTTTCTTAAAAAACATACAAACAAACAAGCAAACAAAACAAACTTTTAGCCCTCAAATAAACCTGACTTAAAGTAGCATCAGGTTTCTAGGACAAGCCCATGTCATGATCTTCATATTCTTCTCAATCTTCTGTTTAAGAACGTGGTTTTCACAATGATAGTTATTTTGGGAGCTTTCCCCCTCTCCCCCAATATTGCAGGAAGTTAATTGCACCACATCAGTTCTAGAATTATTGTTAGGGGGAAGAATTTGCTCTGTGTTTTCTCACTAAGCAAAGCCCACCACTTATCGAGATTGACAGCACTGAGGCCAATTTAAGTAATACCAACTTTCTTCACATCATTTGATGATATTTGTATAAGTTTATTATTCCTTGTCTCCAAATTCCCCTGATTGACAATGAGGTAAGTGCTATGACTCATGTGACCCAGAAGTCCTAAGATCTATGTTGGTTGCTCTAATACAGGAGCTGCCAATCTTATCTCTAACTTAATAGTTTACTTTGGTGCAATATAAACATATTACTAAAATTTTCACTTTGCTGTGTGTAGGAGTCAAACACCTGTCACTATAAAAGCATTTCCACCATCTCTTAAGAACTAATTTTGCTTTTCAAGATCTTAGTTTACACACGTATATAAAAGGAATGTGGACTTAATTTTGAATAGAAACATATTATTCTTCTTCACTAAATTGATAACATGATGAAGGCAAGAAATTACCATATCTTATACCTTCTCCTAAAATTTGATTCATAATAAATAAATGCCCATTGACTAAATATTGATTTTTTTTACTTCTCAAAGCCATTTGGAATGAGATAGACAAAGGCTCAAATTTGTTCTCTACCTTCTGAATCCTGTGCAGCAGGACAATTATTTGCTGCACATATGTTCAAATGGAAATATTTCTATATATTTTTTATTTAAACACCTTGATTACATACATGATTGTGTTTGGTTTTCAGTCATGTAAAGAACACCACCCATCACCAGTGCAACGTTCCCATCACCAATGTCCCAAATCTCCCTCCACCCCACCCGACCCCCGCCTGTACTCTAGATAGGCTTTCCATTTCCCTCATACATTCTCATTATTAGAACAGTTCAAAATGTAGTTATTTCTCTAACTAAACTCATCACTCTTTGTGGTGAGCTTTCTGAGGTGAGCTGTAACTTCCAGCTCTTTTCTCTTTTGTGTCTGAAAGTTATTATTGCAAGAATGTCTTTCATTTTTCTTAAAACCCAAAATGGAAATATTTTTTGTGAAGTTCTAGAATCATCAGGATTTTAGGAAATACTGTGTGTGAAACCATCGAGGACATTACAAAATGTTTAATAGATTTATTTTTATCTCTGTTCTTTTTCCCAAAATGTCTCAAAAGAGGTTCCCGTGATCATATTGGGTTCCAGAAATGATCAGAAAATAATTCTTGTTTTCCAAGGACTGATAGTTTGGACCAAAGAATAGATCAAGTTTATTTTAGTCTTTATATGAATCTTTATTTTTTATTTTATTTGATTCTGTATTTGATTCTTTGATATTATGTTTACAACCAGTAGAAAGTCATAGGAAAACTCAATCAAAACCTAGACTAGAAAGGTTACTCTGTCATCTCAAAATAATTGAAATGTATTTATAAACTCAGGAACCTGATTCATGAGCGGAAGTTCTGATTAATCTTAATGTGTTCAGTATGAGCCCTTACAACTGAAAAGGAATTCTTTGATATTTTATCCATACCATGACTTGGGTTTCCCTCTCCGAAATGCTCCTTCCTCCACAAAAGAGAGAGTAAAGGAATGAATGAGAGTTTTTCTTCAATGTTATATATAATTAATGCAATCCTTATGAGAACACTTTTCATAATTGTGGTGCTAAAATAAAAACTGTACAAAAATGTGGGATCCTCTTACACCCTCCTAATAAAAAGCAAAACTAGAACAGATTATATTTGGTGAGATAACAGGATATATAGGTGTTCTGTTAATGATTGGAAGAAAATTTAGAGTCCCCATACTAATGGTTTTATTTTTACTTGTTTTATTCCTTTAAGTGTAACTCCTTCCCTACTTCAAGGTGTGTTTAATTTAGTGTCTTGCCTAAATTCTTAAATTATATCTTCAAGTTCAGCACATTTTTAGACCCTATCCCAGATCTACTGATTGAAAAGCAGGGCTGTACCTAGACAGTTTTTTCTAAGCTATGCCCCTAGAGGTGCTAATGTAACTTGTTTGTGAGAACCTTGGAAGGTTCATGGAGCAAAGATAAAGGCAGCCGCCATTCCCTATGCACAAGGACAGTCATCTGGGAAATTTCATTGGCCTCTCTCCTTTAGGCTCTCTCAGACAACTTAATAGTGTCACCCTGCTCCTAGTTTTATTTTCTTAAAATGTTGCCACTTCTTTAAACTGAGAGATGAATAAACGGTTTTCAAGATGTCCCAGAAGGCAACCGAGATCATGGAAATGAGATCATAATGATGAGGTGGCAAAGGGCAGATAAATATCAGTCATGGTGGGGATCAAACATCTGTTGTCAATACTAATTGAGTTTTCCCATCAAGGTCTTCTTTTATGAAATAGCCCTGAACTTGGTTTTGCTAAGGGTCTATAGCTGTTTTAACTTTGAATGTCACACATGTTCTCCCTTTCTCTAGCTCCATTAGTATCTAACTTGGAAAAATAGGTATGAGGGGAATGCAACAGAGAAAAAAAAAACACCATTCAATTCAAATATTAAAAGATCAATACATAGAGGGACAGCAGGGAAGGTCACAGCTGGAAAATATTCTGACCACACTTATTCCAAGCTTTGAATTTTCAGATAAAGAGAGAGTATGAGAGACTAAGAGAGGAAACACCTTCTAAAAAAATCTAAAAGGTCTAAACTGGGTTCTTCTAGATGATTCCTCACTATTCCTATGTCAAGGCTTCTCCAAGTGAAGTCCCAAAACTACTCCAGGGTTTAGGAAACCACTGCATAAATTAGTAAAACAGAACAATATATTCATAACACTCCAACACCTTGTTGGCCTTGTTACCTTGTTATCTCCCCCACAATATAAGGCAAAGCAGTTTACTAGAACTGTGTGGTATCCACACCACAGTGACTTAAAAAAAAAACCCTGGAAAATCTAGGTTTCTCTTAAGCCAAACTAAGATGCACAAAACAATGAAAACAGTGTCACTCTTCTTACTTTCCTGTGTTACAGAATATGTACTTTTCATAAAATTTTTTGTGATATAATGGGTTATTGTTTTATAACTGGTATTTGTTTAATATTTACTTTTAAAAGAAATAGTGCAGATGGGAAAAATTATGTGAGCAAAAGGTCTCTGAACTAAAAGAGATTTTGAGATCAAGAAATTTGGAAAAAGTTACATTCTACTATATTTTTTATAGTAGTGTCATACCCAGCAGCAGAGAGAACTTCCTCTTATAGGGGTTCTTGGATCCATAAGGGTTACCTTGGGGACCAGATGGAGTGTTGGGGATTGAATTTGGCTCACCTCTATGGAAAACAATTGCTCTACCCACTGTACTATGCTCTATCTTTCCATTGTACTTTAAAAACAAATAGTCAAGGGTCAGGAATATTTCAAAGGGTTGGAGCAGACTGTAGTTTCTAGTCTCTAAATTCCCCTGAGTACTAAATAGACAGTTATTGACAGAAATAGTTCCTAGGCACTGTGCAGATTATAAATTAATTAACTAGTAAATTTATTAAAATCTGGTTGAATCACAGCTTAGTTACAAAAAGACAATTTTAAAATTAAAAGAAATGAAAGGTAGAAATGTTTGCTCAGATCTCTTTCACAATAACTGCTCATCTCTGCCTCTCCATTCACAAAATATACCTTTAATTTGTTTTATTTTTGTGTTTTGGGTTCAAATAACTCTGATTAGGGCCTATTTCTAGCTCTTCACTAATGGATAATTTCTGATAAGGGTAAGGGAACCATATGTGATGTCAGGGATACAGTATGGGTTTAATATATAGGCAAGTTTCTTACCCACTTGTACTATCTTTCTACCCCCAAAGATTTCTGAGTGTCATGTTTGCTTTAAATAACAGAGAAGATCTGGATAATTATATGGGTAAATAAGAAGTTCTTACCCAATTTCCATTAGCATTTTCCACAGCAAATTTAGTTTTTGTTTGCTTGTTTGTTTGCGGCCACACACAGTGATGATTAGGAGTTAGGCATGGGTCTGCACTCTTTTATTTTTTTAATTTAAACAACTTTATTATATACATGATTGTGTTTGGGTTTCAGTCATATAAAGAACACCACCCATCACCAGTGCAACATTCCCATCACCAATTTCCCAAATCTTCCGGGTCTGCACTCTTGACCTGCAAAGGGGACTGTTTTGGGTGCTGGAGATTAAACTCATATCAGCTGTATACAAAGCAATTGCACTACCTACTGTACTATCTCTCTGGCCCCTGCATTCAGAATCGTTAAATGACTATGAATAACTCAAGGTGGGGGGGGACTTGATTTATAAAAATTACAGACTTCAAGTTTTACTTAGGCTACTTTTTTATTTCTTTGTTTTGTTTTGGGACCACACCTAGAGATGCTTAGGGCTTACTCCTGGTTATGCTCTCAGAAATCGCTTCTGGCTTGGGGGACCATATGGAATGCTGATGGGATCGAACCCAGGTGAGTATTGGGTCAGTCACGTGCAAGGCAAATGCCCCTCTTCTGCACTATCACTCTTAGGCTACATTTTTGCGTTCCTTTTGTTTTGCTAATAAATAATTATTACCAGAGTAATGTTTATTGAAAAATTACCAAGCATCCAAGATCCCCCACTGCTTCCCATCCCCCACCATTATACTTTTATGATTAATACTTTTACCCCAAAATGGAATTCATCTTGAAAGAGGGGATATTCTTATTTCAGAGTTTGTTATATACAAGGCACAGGAAATTTTCTTTTTTATGTTATTATTTAGCATTGTATTATGCCATAGATCTCATACTTTTAAGTCCATATATTGGCATTTACTCAGTCCCTGTGGTCTGGTAAACAGAATACTATTAGATGTTGGCAAACAAAGCAACAAAATTAGATTTATTTGTCATTTGGAAGGCTGAAAATCTGAAAGTAATGTGCTAACAGATTTGGTGGTTTACAAATGGTCAGATTCTTATTCTGCTATCACATGGAAAAGAAGATATAGAAATCTGGGGACCATTAATTGGAGGTACTTATTTTATTCAATAGGACTCACCTTCAAGACTCAATAAGCTCCTACAGGCCCCAAATTCCTATTCCATTGGGAGGCAGGGATTTCCACACATGAACTTGAGGGGAATAGGAGCATGCAGGCAATAGTGTCTATTATCTCTCCATGGAATACTGATAGTTCTGAGGTTCATTAAGGAAAAGTAACTCTAAATAAGATGCTATGTTGGGATCACAACCTAGAATTTTAGTGCTCTTGGATAGGATTCTATTTTCATAATGTATTAGGATAAGATGACTAATCATGTTTCTACTGCATAATGTACAATGTATTTTACAAAAAAAGATGTGAATTGTTTCTTCCTTACATAATGTGATTTTAACCAAGAAGATTGTGCATATCAGAGAACATCAATAACTTCTTCAAAAATCTCATAGCCAGAATTAATGGTAGCATATAAACTTTTTTAATTGCTTTTTGTTTGGAGTACACAGTTGGTGGAATGCAGAGGTGACTCCTGGCTCTACATTCAGAAATTATTTTCGGTGTTGTGCAGGAGACCACATAGGCTTCTGGTGATAAAGCCCACAGCAGCTGAATGCACTGCCAATATCATTCCAGCTAAATTATTGCTATGGTCCTGAAGATAACATTTAAATAAAAGGCATGCTATGTCTCTATTTGTGGATTACATTGTAAAGGGTATCTTCCAAATAAGATAAAAGATAAGAATATTGTCTTTTTTGGTAGTATAGTGTTGTGTATAAGAAGATGTTGGTTAATGTTGGTAAAAGTGATTTTCTATTAAAAATTAAATGAAAATTGGAAGGTATATTCAAACTTTTGAGTAACTTAAATGCCCCCAATTAAGAAACTTTGTGTTTAATATATATTTAGAATAACTTTTCTGAGATCATATGTATGCAAATCTGAAAATGTTCTTCCATATATGCCTTTTTATGCTTCTTTGGGGCAAGAAAAGGAGATAGAAGTGGAAAAGGGGACAGATGGATTGTGGAGAGTAAGCATCTGGGATTAAATATGGATTGTAACTGCATCAGCAAGGCTAGAACTCTTGCCTCCAGCCTTTTTTTGTTGTTGTTGGAGGGAATACCACATGGAGCACAATGAAGAAATCCATTGATAAAGCAGAGAAATAGGCCTCAGAAGAAATAACCCTATTATACCTTGACCTCAGGACACTGGGCAATCAATTTATTGTTTAAGTGTCACAGTTGGTCCTCCCAAGCCTACAGCTAGTTTTAGTTGAGAAACTTGCTTTCTATTATTATATTAATAGTGATGTTATTTTTTTCTTTGTTTTTGTTTGGGGGACACAACTAGCAGTGCTCAGGGGTTTCTCCTGTCTCCTGGAAGGCTCAGGACCTTATCAGATAAATGCTGGAGATCAAACCCAGGTCCTTCCAGATAGGCCATGTGTAAGGAAAATGCCATGTTGCTGTGCTATTTCTCTGGTCCACTAAAAGTGATGTTATTCTGAAGCCAGTGTAAACCAACAAAGAAATAAACACGATGTTTTCAGGAGGAGGAGAAATCATCAGGTGTTGGGTTGATAAGGATGATGCTTTCAAGAATTGAATTAATACTCTACTAAATGATGCTCTAGGAGAGCCACAAAAATAGCTCAATTACTAGAAGTCCCAGTACCACACAATCTACCCAAACCCCACTATTTATAGTCTTGGTGCCCAAATATGACCAAGAATGACATCCTCTCTGGCTTGCACCAACACCATAAAGAGCAGCTCCTATGAAAGAAATCCAATGCTCAGGACAGTAGGCTCCTCACTTTTCTGTGCAATGAGAAGTTGGGGCTCTATGACCTGGAAGAGGGCTCTTCCTCTGTCTTGACCAGGCTGGCCAATCAATTTCATACCATCAAGATAAGTAAATTTCAATGGCATGTAAGTCACCCAGTTTGTGCCATTTTTTTCTAACAAGTAGAAGAGGCTTAAACATTCTCTAATCATGGGACACTGGCATCCTAGTTTCTCAGTACATATTAGGCAAAGTCTAGAAATAAGACAAATAATCTCATTAGGTCGCATTCAAAGGAAGGTTTGGGGCATCCAGAGAATCTGCTTATTCTTCTTTCAAGACTCTATACAGACCATAGTCTGTGCACTTGATGTCACCCCTTTCTCCTTTGTGTTTCTAAGCCACACAAAAGCTTTGGATTTTAGTTTCAACACATTGAATAATAGACACCTTTTACTAATTAATTCACCTCAACTTTAATCTTCTTTGCCTCTCAGTTTCTAAATTCTAACTAAACCTGCTAATTAGTTGGCGCTAATTCTCTGGCATTATTCAAAAAAGACAGGAGAAAAATCTTATAAATATCAGTTTTGGAGATAGAGGGACACAGTTTTGATAAAAGACCTAATATTTGTTTAAAAATATAGGTTGGGTGATAAGAAAATACATGATTTTTCTCATTAAATATTCAGTTTCATAATAAATACCAGCTCTCCAAATCTGATTATATATTTTGAATTAAAATAACATCACTGTGGCCAGAGTGATAACACAGGGTAGAGCATATGTCTTGCATATGGATAATCTGAGTTTAATTCTAAACATCCCATCTAGTTCCCTGAGCCTGCAGGAGTAATTTCTAAATGCAGAGCCAGAAGTAATCCATGCATGCAGCTGGGTGGGGTCCCAAAAAAAGCAACGACACAAAATATCATCATTTACAATATTATTCAAGTTGTTTTTTTTTTCACAGATGGTGAAACACCACTAATTTTTACACATCTGTTTCATCATTGTTTCATGTTCTTCTTCCTCTCCCCTAAGCTCTAAGTTATTTATCAGAAATCAGGACCTATCATTTATCTTTGACTTTTTAACTTATTGCGCTTAGCATAACACCCTGCAATTCTTTTCAAGTTGCAGAAACTGAAACACATCCTCTTATCTCATTGCAGAATAGGATTTCATTACACACGTAGATATTTATATATACATACATATCCCAATTTCTTTATCCATTCATCTATACTATAAAGAATGGTTTGGAGATTTATCAAAATATTATGACTAGAAATTTCAATTGACCCTGTGATTCCCCTCCTAGGAATCTACAGTAACACAAAGACATCCATATGAAAAAACATTTACATCTACGTTTATCACAGTACTATAAACAATAGCAAAAATCTGGAAACAACCCAACTAGCCCCTCAAAAAAAATACACATATGAGTAGCTCTGCTTTTCTTGAAACTGCACATACACATATTTTATAACTACGTAAATGCAAAAGAACCTCAACATCAAAAATTTTGGAAGTTGTAAGTTGATTTTGTGTCAAAGAGTTGAATAGAATGACCACTTGGAATGTGGGCTCAAAGTCCAGTTTCTCCAAAATATATTATTATTGTGGGTGTTATTGTTGTTATCCTTTGTTAAGATTAATTCCAACAGTGGCATGTATTTATCACCATATATAAATGAAACTAAATTTTTGGTTTTATCTATTCACCCTAATGCCTGAAATTCATAGTTACATATAGCCATTTGCATGATCTGTCTTGGTGTGAGGCAAGTTCTGTAGTTGTGCTTGCTTCTCCTTAAATGATATTCAGCGAGGTGTGGGGAAGGCAAGGAAATTTGAAAGCTAACTCCTGATACCAAGGTGTTCTCAAATTTTCTTTGCAGTTCCCTTGGAAAATTGCTCTATAAAAGTAAAGACAATTCTTTAAGCACAAATAGAGTTTGTTTATTCAGAACTTGCTCTACAAAAAAGTCCACAATACGAGTGTTTGGTAGAGATTCAAAGGCAGGTATCTGTTTGGAAATATTTTACAGTAAACACAGAAAAAGGGGTACATGTTGTCTCTGTCTAGATTGTTGATATGTGCGAGCAGCAGTCAGGGTAATTTTCCATGAGTAGTTGAAGATGTATATATAGCTTTTTTGTTGTTGATCTTGAATTGGAAACCAAGTCAAAATAAGGGAAGCTAGCAGACAAATTCTACCTTTGAATTTCTCTAGAGCTTGTGCTGCCTGACGTGGTGTCTAGAATGCCATTGGATCAAGGTTATACTATCAGAAGTGATTTGATCTTTGGCTGACTGTCTTATCTCTTCATCAGTTCTGAGAAACACGTTGGACTAATTGAAGAAGAAAGTAGTTCTCAACTTAAATTAGAAGAGGTTCTCAAACTTCAAAGCACCAACTGTGAGACATAGACATATTAGTCAAATATTTAAAATATTAAAGTTTATCTTACTCTTTTTGGCGATAGACACTCCCCCATACACAGAGAACCCCTGCAGCCCTGAGATAATTAGCTCTTCGGATATATTTCTTTGCTATTTTATACTGTTACTTTAGATTTTTAGTCCAGAGACAAAGGATATTTGAGATATATGTACAATTTTGACTAAGTTCTTCTATGTAGAGCTTAGGGATATATGGAACTAATAAAAACAATTTGGCTCTGAGAAATAAAGCTCCAGTTGCCTCTACTCAGTAGCTGTATTGTCATGATTCTAGTCCACAGTAGAGAGGAGTAAGTATGAATGGCAATTATGGATAATAGGTAAGAGAAGTGTGGAACATCAAGGAAATGGACCAAGAAGCTCCTTCCAAGAGTTGAAATCAGTGTGATATGCTTCGTGGCTTCCCCAACATTGTTCTTGTCTACATGAGAAAAATGAATTAAACTGAGTTGGTCATTATTAGAATCTGTTCTCTACACCTCTCTGGGAAATAACATCAATTCTTTGGCAACTGGTCTAGTCAGATTAAATCAATTCTGACAAAATTGGCTTCATTATTTCTTCTGAGTGTCCAATTAAAGTGTTACTGCTAGTTTTATTTAAATGCAACTGTCAAAACATGTTTTCTGTAAAAAAAATATAACATGATAACATTGTGCATCAATGCATTAAATTGTCCACTAATTCATTTAGTGCCTAATGGCTAATGCCAAAGTCTATAGAACAATGGATATCAATGATGTCTGGATATGATATTACCTAGGGAAGTAGATAAAATATCTTGTGCCTAGGTGACATCTCAGGCCAATAAATCAGAAACTCTCAAGTATAGAGTGTTTTCTGTTTGTTTGTTTATGAATTCCTCAGGTGATTTTAATATTCAGCCAAAACTAGAGTTGCTGAACTGGAATGAGACCTCTTGGCTTTAATCCCAGAATTCCTGTTTGTCAATTAAGAAAGTTTCTTACCTCTTCTTGAACTTTAGTTCCCTCAATTATCAAATAGTGAAGTTAATAACATCTGCTTTAAAGAATGTTCAGAGAAACTGTTGGAGTAAAAACTCTATTAAAGTTCTTGATACATAATAGTCATATATAAACCAGTTGCTACAGAGTTTGTAGAAATTATTTTGGTTTTTGATTTTATTTATAAATTTCTGCCAACAGATCATGAATTACTAGGTTATTCATGGTCGGGTTGTAGGCATACAATGGTCCTACACAAGTGACACCACCTGTGTTCCCTTCCTACTCCAAGTCTGACTCCTAGACAGGAAAATAATAAGTTTAGTGGTTGTGATTTAGAACTTATGCTTTGAGTTTTGTTAATTCTGTGGCTTAGATATAGAAATAATTGATATCTTCACACTGCTCACATGTCTAAAGCTAGATCCTTGCTTACCTTAGATCTGCCTCACCTTACTTTTCCCCTAGATTTTATTTTCTCCCCTATAGTCTAGGGACCAAGACAATATAGATATAATAATGTTTAATTCATAATTTTAGATATCATTGGATTTTATGGGTAAGAATAAAGGAAATTATATGAATATATTTATGTTACTTAAAATAATTAACTTTTATACCTCTACAAATATAAGATATACCTAGAAAAATTAAAACAAAGTGAATATTTGGAAGACATCACTGACATAGGAAGAGTAGAGTTGAGTCACAAATAGTTCTACTAATAGAAAGAGGGAAAACTGATGCATGTATAATTGAGTTGGAAATATTATTTTAAGCAAACCTGAAAGAACTGTTAACTTCTGTTTGTTAATTGTTTCATATCAATACTTGATGAGGTTAATCTGAATAAAATAGGTAAAGACAAGAGATTTAAATATCTCTTAAATGTACAATAATTTTTGGAAAATCCCCCCCCAAAATAAGTTGGTTAAGTTTTTTATGAAACTAGATTCCAAGTGCAAAGGTAAAAGGACCATCGTGGATTGCCCAGAACCTGAGTATCTAGTTTGTTTCTCAAGGAAACTACTTTACCATAGTCTACATAGAGAGAGCTGTGATTGTGAAAGCTTTTTCTACACAGATCATTTTATTCTACTTATAGATCTTATGTTCAGTCATTTGTATGACCACGCAGAGCTTTTTATCTGTGGACAGCCTATCTATGACTGAAGGAAAGTCAGAGACATGATTTCCTAGGAAATATTTGACCATCTCAGGAAAACTTTAGTTATAGAGAGCCTACTAACATCTGTCTAGGAAATATTAAATCAAAGAATCTGACATAAACTTTTCAAAATAAATAAAAGGGCTCAGAGATAGTTCAGGAGAAAAGTATGTGCTGAACCTTTATTTTGATCCCTGATACCACATATTGGTCTCTCAATTCTGTAAGGTATAGTCCTCAAATCCTCTTGCCCCCTTCTACTATGTATGGACTATGAAATTCCTAAGCCTATTTCAGTTATTTTCAAAGTTGATTTTTATAAGCTTTTGGGTTCTTGAGAATTTTAAGACAGATTTGCTTCCAAAACTCAAACATTTAAGAATTTATTGCATAGTTCAAGTAGATTAATCAGGTATCTCCCCAAATGTCCATGGCTCTCCTTTTACATACAGCATCACTTGTTCTGTCTTAAATTGCCCAGTTCCATGGACCATATCCTGGCCACTTCTCTTACCTTCTGCTTGCCTCCAATGTATGATGACCAAATTTTATATCCCTAAACCATTCCCTATCTGATATAACTTTCTTAGCCTGAGATCCTTTATTTGGGCCTTATTTGAACTGCACTCCAGGAGTTCCTTGTCATCATTTCCAGGTTTTCCTTAAATCTCCAGTTTGCCATCTCCTAAACAAAAGAATGCTGCATAATTTCTTCTGTCTTTTGGATCTATGAACATCACCTCATTTTGTCTTCTGCATTTACCCCATCCCAACAGATCCTTCAGCTTGCTTTGGGCATCAGGAATAGGTGAATAGAGAAAATAGTAAGAGAAGGGAGAGAACTGTTAGGGGACAAGAGATAGAGCTGTCCAGAAAGCTTCCATTTATCTGCTGCCATTTTAGACCCTAGAAAACCATTATATATTTTGATTGAAAAATTTGTCAGTAGATGAGATTTAAAGTATTTAATTAAACAATTTTTTAAACAATTTAATTGTGTGCTTCATCTTACTCTTCCACTATAAAAATGTCAAAACACCATCAAACAATAAGCTATCTGGTCAACAAAACTGGGCAAGCTCAGTTGAGTTTGGATCCTATTAATAATAAATAAATAAATAAATATTGGGTACAGCAAGTACAGTAGGTTGGGTGTTTGCCTTAACCCCAGGTCCTTGGCACCCTAAAAGCAAACAAACAACCAAAAATAAAAGAAAACACAGAACCACAGAAGGTGGTAAAAGCAAAAGGCATAAAGTAGAGAAAAAGTACTCAAAAGGAAATGCGATGCCTTCAGTAATATGTCCCAAAAATCCATAGAATAATAGAGAGGAAGTTGCAGTCAAGATTAAAGTCTGAGCACAATGATGTCTACCTGCCAAGGAAAGATTACATGTTTTGATGCCTAGGGCTTTCCTTTTTAATCATCCAGTTTCAGAAATAGATCCCACCTTTGTAAAGTCTTGAGGCGTTGCAATGCATGTTGACTGACTGAGACAGGATTGCTTATTTCTGCATTCCCTCAAATGCACTTTCTCCTCCCACATGATTTGAGTTAGCAAGAGAGAGTCTCTCTTTCTTAAGTGAATTATTAAATAATGAAACTAGGAACCCTGAAACATTCTTTTTTCCAAATTTAATATTGTAAATTTAATTGATTTCAAGTGAGTACATCCTTGAATTTTTTTTGGGGGGGGTGTCTTTGATTTCTGGGTCACACCCGGTGATACTCAGAGATTACTCCTGGCTATACACTCAGAAATTGTTTCTGGCTTGGAGGACCATATGGGATGCCGGGGGGAATCAAACTGCAGTTCATCCTAGGTTAGCTGAGTGCAAGGCAAATGCCCTACTGTTTGTGCCACCACTCAGGCCCCAATTCTTTAATATTTTTTGAAGGATTGTGAGGCATTTGTCATACCTGATGATTACTCCTGCTGGTACATGGAAACCATATGGGATACAAGTACTGAACTTGGGCTAACCATGCATAAGAATAAGTGCCTTACCTGCTATACTATCTCTCTAGTCCACCGAGTGAGCACATACAGTTAATATATATTAGATATCATGATCTCATTTTTTGTTAGTTTTATATATATATATATATAGTTATAGTTATATACCACATATATACTTATATAAGTAAGGATATATACTGGACCTAATTAGAGTAATCAATTTCATCTTCTTTTGCTTCCTAATGAACCTGTAAAATTAGAATAAAAAATGTAAATAAGTATGTAATATGTCAACCCTATTTCCTCCACAATTTGCCATAACTTGACTATGTAGTTCTCTACCTTTCAATATTTTTAGCCAAATTGTTTTTTAAAAAATTGCATTTGGACCAACAGGTATTATACAGAATCTAGATCTCATGATGTCAACTTCAATTTGATACCTGGCAACTCTGCTGGCCCTGTGAAGCACTGCCAGGAGGGATCCCTGATCACTGCATACACCATAAGCCTTGATCACAGCTGAGTGTGGCTCATCCTAACCAACATAAATTATACATTTACAGAGTTAAGGAACCCGGATAGGAATTAGAGCATATAATTTGCACACATGGAACCCTAGTTTTATCTCTAACAACACACAGCACCCAAGCATCACTGAATGTAGCTCTGGTGGCCTCCTAGCACAACACTAACAGATACGGCCTTGACCGCCCTGAGCATTATCTAATGTCCCTAAGACACCCTGGTATGAAGCAGCACTCATTGTTGGCTCTAGAAATTCACCTTCCTGACCATTTGGGGAAAAGGACCTCAGAAGTCTAAATAGTACTTTGGGAGATCGCCAAAAGTGTTCATTTCTGTGATATTTTATGTGTATGTCTTATTGAAGTTCTAATACATTTTATTTAAGTTCAGTAAAATATAATATTGATTATAGAGCAATTCTGTCCATTCATGAGTAAAAATAGAATATCTTCCTAAGGTCTGCTTTATTTGAGGTTCCATTTATATCCAAAGGCTAAAAATCTAATTTATTATTATTGATTGTCTTTTAGCAGGGTAGAGAATTCTTTTGAAATAGATTTTTTCCATCTCTGTTTTACTTAATTTTATAATTGAACTCTGACTAAAATAGAGTTGTTGAAAATTTAATTTGATTTAATATTAGTTTTGTTTGGGGGGCTACATTTCCAAGTGCTCAAAGGTAACTCATAGTTTTATGTTTGGCTATTGTTTCTGATCGTGCTAAAGAGAACATGAAAGGGATTGAATTTAAGCTATCCTCATGAAAATAATGTGTTCCAACTCATTGAGGTATTTCTCCAACCCCTGTCAAAAGTTCTAATAATAATTAGAATTTTTTTTGTTTGTTTTTGGGCCACACCCTTTGACTCTCAGGGGTTACTCCTGGCTATGCGCTCAGAAGTTGCTCCTGGCTTGGGGGACCATATGGGACACCGGGGGATCGAACCGTGGTCCGTCCAAGGCTAGCGCAGGCAAGGCAGGCACCTTACCTCTTGCGCCACCGCCCAGCCCCAATTAGAATTTTTTTTATCATTTTCTCCTACCTGTATGTATGTTCTTCTACCTTGTACTGTATTAAATTTCTAGAAAGTGGATTTTTAATTATTTTATATTTAAAATAAATTCTCTTGTATACACTTCACAAGATTTTAAAATCTTCTTTAAATTTCATATTCTACTTAGGGGTAAAAATGATTAATATTCTCAGATTTTAATGAATGACTGTTCTCTTTAGATAAAATACTCTTATGTTCCTGTCATTTAGTTATACTTTACCATAGAACAAAGAGATACATTCTAGGATTCTGCTTATTAAGATGAGTTAATAATAGTGGACATTATGTCCATGAGAAAATATAATGAATAATACTGTAAGCTAAAACATAATAAATAATTCAAAACACAAAAATGTAAGCTACCTTAAATCTATTTATGAGTAGAAAATGAATATTAAATTCCAGTTAAAACTGCGTAGTTCAAATAGTAATAGGAAGATAATGCTGTCATAATAAACCTGGAATTATTGGAAGGAGAGATAGGAAATGCATTTAAATAGAACATTATAGGGAATCCAAAGAGAAAGGAAGGTGACAAAAGACACAGTGAACCATAGCAGGAAATTTAAGAATAATAGCTTATGGGAGGCGAAAGTAAAAATTAAGTGAACAAGATTGTACCACATTCACTAAAAGCCTTAGGGTTTTGTTTGCTTTCTTGTCATCCCAGTATAGAATATGATGTCACTGATATTTTTTGACTAGAGGAAATTCATGGTGCTAAGTAAGTATTAATATCTCTAACTTTAGAGTAAAACATTTGTGTTCAGTTCATGTTTATACAAGTTACTAGAATATTTATCTTTGAAGAGTTCTATATTATTCTTATAACTTAATGTGCTTATCTGCTAATGTTGGTATTTTATGGTTCTAGCTTTTTATCATGAGTATTTTCATTATTTATTTTTATTATTTGAGATTTTTATAAAATTACAAGTAGTCAATATTTAATACTGGTGTTTGGAGATACTCTCAATATATGACTTTTGCCATAACTCAATGTTAGAATATAGTGTGTTTAGTATTTCAGCAATTATGGAGAGAGGGTGAAGATTTTTATCTGTTATTTTTATTTTATTTTGTTTTGCTGTTGTTATTGTTGTTGTTTTTGAGACACACCTGGTGATACTCAGGGGTTACTCCTGGCTAAGTGCTCAGAAATCACTCCTGGCTTGGGGGACCATATAGGATGCTGCAATCAAACCCAGGTCTACCCTGGGTCAGCCACGTGCAAGACAAATGCCCTATCATTGTGCTATAGCTCTGGCCTTTTATCTGTTGCTTATAAAATTCATTTAGATGAAGGCAAGAATTAATAATGTATTTCGGTATTTAGTAAGTGTGACATGCAATTTTAGGTTACATTACTTTATTTTGGTTCCCAGAGAATCTAAAATCAATGATATAATAGACTTGTATAAATCATAAATTAAGAATTTAAACAATATAGAAAGTACTAATTACTTGTGGTAGTTATTATTTTTTTGTTTTGGGGGCCACCCAGTGGTGTTCAGGGGTTACTCCTGACTACACTCAGGGTTCATTCCTGGTCGGGATCAGATGAGATACTGGAAATCAAATACAGTTTGGTCACATACAAGGCAAACACTCTGTTATACAATTGCTCTAGCATTTTGTGGTAATTTTTGTATTTTAAACAATCATTTGGATATTTGTGCTTTTCCAAGATTGATAAAGCTGATGATAGAAGGCTATTTTTCAAAAAAATCATTTCATTCCATTTACTTCATCATAATCTGAAATTTGAAGGTAGTTTTACAGATTATGGAATAGACCATTGTAAATGCTCTTCATTGTTGTAACCAAAGAAAGGGAGAAAAATTCTCTGGTCTACACTTTAGAAAAATTAACAGATTCTTGATACCAGAAAGAACTAATTACGATGTTAGATGTAAGAGAAATTACTCAGAATCCCTCTGTGTTTTGCTGAAGCTATGCAAAGAATCAAACAAGTGGGAGGAAAATATATAAGAAAGCATTAAGAAGAAATTTACTTAATATTTGAGGCAAGAAAATTTACACTGAATGAAACATAATTATTTTTTTAATTTTAAAACCAAGTTTATTTTGAAGTAATATTTTTACTTTAACAAGTTAACATTAAGCAAAATAATCTTAAGATTGTTTAACAGCATTAAATGAAATCCATTAAGTGGAAAACATTATCTAAAGAAGACATTATTCAAAGACAGGATGCACGGTTGTTGATGCTTTTTTGAATTATTGAATTATGAAACATAATTCTGAAGGGGGAAGAAGACATTAAATATTTATTCAAGAGAAAAGACAGTTTGAAGTGCAAGCCCATATATAGAAAACACATAAAAATAAGCAATATTGGGGCCTGTGTGGTAGTGCAAGCAGTAGAGTGTCTGCCTTGCATGCCCTAACCTAGGATGGACCATGGTTATATGGCCCGGCATCCCATATGTTCCCCTAAGTCAGGTTCGACTTCAGAGTGCATAGCAAGGAGTAACCCCTGAGTGTCACCGGGTATGACCCCAAAAAACAAAACAAAACAAAACAAACAAACAAACAAAAAACAAGCTTGAACAATAGGAAAGATTTACTAGTGACATGTATAGGAAAAACCCAACAAATGTGATGAACTTCCACAAAATCTTAGTTGTTCTATTTCAATAGCTCAGTGGCACAGAGGACATTTTCAAGGAGAAGAGAAGGTGAATGAAAGTCCCCAGGAAAATCACAGAAGGAATGAATGCAAATTTATGTTCTGCCTTCTTCATTAATTAGATATTCCCTATAGAGGGATTCTTCAGGGACATACTTCTAAGTAGGTTTTCAAAGGAAACTTTTCTAGCTTTCAGGGCCCCTGTGAAAAAATTAACCTTTTAATCAAGGACAGATATTGAAGTGGCAGGTTAGTCCCCTGCTCTCAGGACATTCAAATTAAGTTAAAATTTCTTACTTGATTAGATTCAGGCATTTTGGTTGCTGTTGTCTTAATTTTTGCTGGTGACTTATATAAAGCAGGGCTGTCCTGGAACCATAGTCTGTCATCAAGTTCAGAGAAAACTGGGTGTTCAGTTAGTTTCTAACTGTTTTAAAGTTAATGTCTAAACTAATCTTGGTTTTATTGCTATCTGAGAACTCATTGCTTCTGTGTGTGTTTTGGGGGATGAGGAGTGGGGAATCTACTCATCTGTTTCAAAATTAGCATTGGATAATACGTTTTTTTTTTCAATCTTTCACTGGAAAGGAGGATAAAGTGCAGTGTAAAAAATATGCTGAGGTAAGAAGCTGTTTCTTAGATTGATAGTGAATCTAATAATTAACTGCAGTTTGTTAAAATTTCAGGCCAAAAGAGATTTTAACTAAGAATAAATGAAACTATTGACTAATTCAGTGATGCAGATAAGAGACAAAGGAAATGCCTTTGAAGTGAAAATCACCATGGGTTTCTTATTTGACCAAGAGAAATGGATGTTGGGTAGAATACAATGCACATCATCAGAAGAATAAAAGGAAAGAAGGAGCAATTCAGATAAGAAAAAAACTTCACCTTTCAAACTCAGAGATCTTAAGATTTGAATTCAGACACCAGCTAAAATTTCTGAATTGGGGAATAATGAAGGAGTGTTTTGCAAAGGGATGTTTCTCTGATGGAATAAGTTGTAAGACTGGAAGTCCAGATACAAAGGCTTAGAATAGTGTCCACATACTTCTTTTGTTTCTCTTTTAATTAAAAGAAATGTTAATCACTAATTCTAAAGTTAAAAACATCTATTCTATGCATTAATGAACATTCTCATCTCTTTAAGTCAATCACTGACTAGTTCCATATATCCAGTATGGACAGAAGCTATAGAAGCAATTCATGCTTAGAAATGGGAAGCTAGAAAGCCATTGAGTGAGCTCAAAGGGCAGAAGCATGTTTTACATGAAAAACCCTCAGTTACATCCCCTGAATTTTATAGTCACCTGAGCATCCTTAAGACCAACTTCTGAGGACAAGCAAGGAGTAGGCCCTAAGCACCACTGACTGTGACACTCTAAACTTTAATTAGCAAAATAATGCTGAAAACTCTTGCCTTCTCCCATCCTATAGCAAACAATTGCCACTGGAATCCCATCAATGAACTTCTAAAATGGCAATCTGAAGTGTTTCTTCCAATCTCTTGCAACAAGTATGTCTCTTGCTTTCCTCTCAGATGCAATTTCTCCTTTATATTTCATTCTAGTTTCAGAAGCAAAGGAGAAACATCAAACCATAACAGAATGGAGGAGAATCATTGTGTCAGCTGAAGTAAATAGGAAATGATTTTTCCATTCTGTTGGCTTCTGCTGAATCACACAGGCTGAGTCTCTGTGAAATCCAAATTGATGAGATTTTCTTTGTTACTTTTCCCTGCTGCTTAGGGTTGCTCCCTGCACCTCAATTCTGTGCACCTCCTCTTTTTCCTCTGCCTGTTCAGCAAACCTCATCCACCCTGCCTTCCATCCAGGCTTTCAGTTCCTTTGAATATGATTCAACATTATACTGGAGGTTTAACTCAGGAGAATAGAAATGGTCAAAAAACTTTTAGAAAATAGGGCCGGGTGGTGGCGCTGGAGGTAAGGTACCTGCCTTGCCTGCGCTAGCCTAGGACGGACCGCGGTTCGATCCCCCGGTGTCCCATATGGTCCCCCAAGAAGCCAGGAGCAACTTCTGAGCGCATAGCCAGGAGTAACCCCTGAGCGTCACAGGGTGTGGCCCAAAAAACAAAAACAAAAAAAAAAACTTTTAGAAAATAAACTTATTTGCATGCATCAAGAATTAATGACATTTATAGTGTTAGGGGACAGAAGACATGGAGAGTTCACCCTGGGCAAATGGAAAAGCTCCAACATCAAATTTCAAAAATGGTCACAGATTGGTTATTATCATATCAATGGAATGACATTATTTCTTCCACAGATATTTGGAGGAAAAAAGGGACAAAGAAAAGATTATTAAAATCAATATTGTGAGGGCTGGGAACAGAAAAAAAAATGCTTTCTTTTGCTATTTTGCTAATCAGTTTGAGGCAAATATACTACAGATTATATTTAGAGGTCTAGCCAACTTTTCACAACTGGATGCCATTAGATAACTGAGAACTTGTAGCCTTCCAGGATATTCCAAGGGGGCCACAGTTTAAAAAATGTCTAAATTGAAGGACACAGCCCCAATACTAGGACATACAGGCTCTCTGCTCCATCTCATTCCCACTCACCGCCATCTGAGAGTCCACAAGAAACTTCTATAGCTCCAGATCCCAAATTGTACTAGAATAAAACACCCAGAATGCCTTCTTGGCACCATCTAATTTCTCCGTTACACTAGGGTCTGAAAAACGTTGATGGAGATTGAGCCCAGTCCACCGGAAGTCTCCAAATTCGCCATTATCATTTCCCAGTAATGCTGGTTACTGACTTATTCAGTTTCATTTGGAAATAGCAACTGGATCCTTCCTTTACCAGATTCCATAAAGCTGTCTGAGACTTGTTTCATTTACTTGTTGTTCATCTTTGAATTCACTCCAATGTAATTTTGACCCTCTTTGAGGATAAGAGCAAAGTGTAGGCAACTAGGTCTCTAATCATTCTTGCTAAATATTTCATCTGTGTCTGAGTCTTTGCTATTTGAACCTCAAAGTCCAAAAATCAGTTCTTTTGTTCTTTCTTTCTCTTATGTTTCTCTCTTTGGCTAATATTGAAATCAAGAAAATATCTAAGGATAATGAATAGCTAGAACTAAAATTGGCATAGATTAATAAACCAAAATAATATTCCTAAATTAATTTATCTTGGACATTTTTGATTCAATGTTAATGTGGTTTGTTGAATCAGAACATTTCTCAAACTCAGATGATTTGCAATAATTTGAGCACAATAATCCCATTAAATTTAAGGAAACGAAAGAACTAACATTTTAGATGTGTATATTGTCCAGTGTTGTGAATTGTTAAAAACAAAGTGTATTTCCTGTTAACATTCCAAGCCAATTTTTATATATGCAATTGTTGACCTATTTATTGATGATAGCATTTAAACACATACAGTATATATTAAGGTACCTAGGAAATGATAGAATGCATTGAGTATAATGTGAATTCATTATTTGCCTAAATTTTCTATTTATTTTGACTTAGGTAACACTGATTTTAAGAGTATTTATCTGTGTGTTTTAAAGATATAATATTAATATACCACACCACAAGCAATGCGCAAATATCCCTCTCACAAGTATAATATTTTTACAGAATCTGTCCAATACCTTCCTCTATTATTTATATACATAATTAAAATTATCCAATATTTATCTTTTCCTATCTGATTTATTTCATTTTGAATAGCTTTTCCATTTCCATTGACGTTGTAAATAGAAGACTTCACCTTTTGATGAGCAGAATTTCATTGTTTTCAGATATTGGTTATTGTAAGCAGTGCTAAAAGAATTAAAAGTTTGTAATTTTGTAAAGATAGTATTTTATATATATGTACACACACACTCACACACACACACATATATGGTTTTGGGTCACACCTGGCAACACTCAGGGGTTACTCCTGGCTCTGTGCTCAGAAGTCACTCCTGGTAGGCTTGGGGGACTATATGGGATGCCAGGATTCAAACCACTGACTTTCTGCATGCAAGGCAAACGCCTTACCTCCATGCTATCTTACCAGCCCCAGTATTTTATATTATTTGCAAATATATTGGGATGGAACTGTTAGATAACATAGTTGACTCGGTTAATAAATTGTATCTATGATGGGTTCTTTCATAAAACAAAAACTTTAAAAGTATTTCTAGGGCCCGGTGAGATAGCACAGTGGTGTTTGCCTTGCAAGCAGCCGATCCAGGACCTAAGGTGGTTGGTTCGAATCCCAGTGTCCCCGATGGTCCCCCATGCATTCCAGGAGCTATTTCTGAGCAGACAACCAGGAGTAACCCTTGAGCACCACCTGGTGTGGCCCAAAAAAACAAACAAAAAAAAAGTATTTCTATTATATAGTTTTGCATTTGTTTCTTTTGCCAATAGTTTGAATTTGTAAACACATTATTTTTTTGGGTCACATCTGGTGACGCTCAGGGATTACTGCTGGCTATGTACTCAGAAATCGATCCTGGCTTGGGGGACCATATGGGACACAGGGGGATCAAACAGTGGTCTGTTCTAGGTTAGTGCTTGCAAGCAAATGCCTTACCACTTGCGCCACTGCTTTGGCCCCTGTAAACACATGTTTTTTAGTTTGGGACTACATCCAAAACTAAAATCAGGGCTTATTCCTATCTCTGTGCTCAGAGATAACCCATGGCAGTTTTGAGGGACCAAATATGGTGCTACATATTGATCTCAGGTTTGCAAGTTGTAAGGCAAGTTCCCACTCAAATACTACATGTTTTTCATTGCTGTGACTTTATAGTAAAGGCTAAGGTAAGGGAAAATCGTGCATTTTTTTCCTTTTGGCTCAGAATTGCTTCTTTTATTTGAGGAGTTTTATTATTTTATGTAATTTCTGGCATTTGCTCCATGTCCATAAAAATGTGACTGGAGTTTTCTTATGATTACTATCATATTTGTATAACACTTTGTGTAGAATGGTCATGTTAACAAGGCTAACTTTAATCCATGAACATGCAATATGTTTGCATTTCTTTGTGTCCTCTTCCATTTATTTTAATAGGAACAGAGATTATTCACTGCTCCCTTTGCTAAATTCATTCCAAGAGACTTGATAATTAAATTTCTTATATGTTAATCTTGCTTCCATGCTAGAGTTTGTTTTGTAGTGTCATAATAATTTAGAAATGTATTTAGCTGCAGCAATTCAATTGGGTGGATTTGTATTTATAGCAGTAGAAAAGAGCTTTTATGATATATTCATGTTTACTTTGTAAACTAATATTTATTAAGCATTCCTTTGTATTTAATGGTGTGTTACATAGAATTTTAAAATACAAACTGCCATGAGAAATATAGTTATAAAAGAATGACATAGAAAACATGGACAGACACATGCAAGATATCTGTGCTATTTTCAAGTTATACATTTTGTGAAGCAAAGGGAAATTTAGTCCAAACTTTCTCAGGACAAAGTAGTATGAGCTCTGTAGAGGATGTTGCTATTGATTCTGAGTAATAGAGCCAATATGCAGAGAGATGTTTGTATGTGTGAAGCAATGAGCTAGCAGTGACTCAGATGTTTATAAAATGTATTCAATAATATTCAGTTATATAAAATGCATTTAAATATAATCTGAGAATCTTATAAACATTTCTTTTGTATTTATTTTTACCATGCACATTGTATTTCAAGCAACTTTTGATCAAAATAATGCCTACAACATAGTAGAAGACTTAACAACATCTTGAAAAAGTTTTTTAAGAGCACTGTGCCAATTATTTAGAACCAGAGAAGAAGAGACAATGGCTTACTAACATGCCATTAGAGTACCATCTAAAAAAGCACAGGAACAACTGAATAGAAAATAAAGGCTTTATAGTTATGAAAGTTAGGAAGAATACTAGTAAGTACAGAAGAATAAAATCAGAGAGAGAGTCAGGGGTCTTGTTTTATGCCCAGCAGAAAGTTAAACAAAATAAATTTTTCCTTTTCTAGCAGTATACTTGCCAAGAGGACAGGAAAAGAAATTGCAGAAAGCTTTGACAAGGATCATGAAAAATGTTGTTTTTCAACTTCAAAAGAGTAAACAACTTTATTTGATGGAAAACGGGTAACAGTGCTCAAGGAGTAATTCTGGATCTGTGCAAACATCTTAAAGAAGTGGCTATGACAGTATATATAAATATACTATACTATATTCATATACACATTACATATAGTCACAGAGAAGAATTAATTATAAAAATCATAGTACTTAGAGTTTAAATGTAAGATTCTCAAATGAAGTATAAGCTACATTACTAGAACAAAGAAAGCTAACATAACTTGGCATGAAAATGATAAAATTTATCATACTGACTAGCAAGATTAGGTATATATTTTACATGTTTAATGCTACAGTTCATGTATTAATTCAACCCTTATATCACTTTTCCTCTCAGACCCTGCAAAACATTTGGTGATACAGTGAGCCAGATTAGTATATGTTCTGGCTTGTTATGAATCTCGTGGTCGAGAGGTCTGCTTCTCTTCTCATTAGGTCTCTTAAGTGAAACCATGAGTAAGTGAACATTATCAAGGCAATGATCATCCAGGGATCTCAAACTCGCAGCCTGCGGGCCGCAAACAGCCCTCCGTACAACATTTTGTGGCTCTGCCCTAGAGGAATCTTTTTTTGTTTTGTGTTGTTTTAGTTGTTTGAGTCACACACCCCAATGTTCAAGGCTTACTACTGACTTTGCACTCAAGGATCACCCCGACTTTGCCTCCTGCGTCCCCCAGGTAAATTGAGTTTGAGACCCCTGACTGAAACCATATTGAAACTGTTAAGATTATGATTTTATTTTTCATGCCATACCATCCAAATAAAGCCTACAAGTTTAAAATTGTCATTACTTTGATAGTTGAAAATGATCAACCTGGACAAAAACTGGGTACTGAAAAGAAGTAAAATGATAACCCTTTTGAAAACTATAGTTTCTAAAAGAGAAAAAAAGACATGAAGAAAGCAGGAGAGAGAAAGAAGAAAAAATGTCTTCCATTGAGGCGGGTAGGCAGGTGGTAAGAGAAACTGAGGACATTGGTGACAGCAAATGTGTACTAGTAAAAGTGTTGGACATGTATGATTGAAACTCAATTATGAACGTTATAACTGTGTATCTCACTATTAAATAATTTATTTCACTAAAATAATAATGAAATCATATAAAATTTTAGTGAATGATAGCGTCTGTAAGATCTAAATTTTAATTTAATTACATTTTTTGAGAAATGGAGGTAAAGTGTCATATGCAAATAATTTAATATGTGACCATAAGTACAGAGTAATTGCTAGAGAATTCAAATAATGAAATAAATTTCAGCAGATTTCAAACTATCAAGTGTTATCTCAAAATAAAGTTTTTCATCCTAAGTTACAATATATGGTTATTAATAATGGCATCTATTTTCCTTGTATGTTTCTCTTCAAAGACGTAAGTTTATGCTTTTTCTAGAAGAGTAATTTCAAGTATAGAAAGCCTGAGTTTCTAAAAGCAACTAAGATCAAAGGAAGAAAATATTAGAAAAGGAAAAACACAGAGAAAATCTTAAGGAAAACACACAAACACACTTCAAACTATATTTCCAAACCTGGCTATGTTGAAATTTTATGGAAAATATATCTGAAAAAATATATCTGAGAAATCACCTATGATTTAAAAATCTCCTTAGATTTAGAATATTATAGTGTGATGAAAGAAAGCTTCGTAATTATTTGGTCCACCTTCTACTAAGGAAATATACAACAATCAATTTACATTAATTTAAGTGCATCATCACATACAACTGCCATCAAAAACCTCTGGAGCGGCATTAACATTTAAATTATTTAAATGAATAAATCATATCTAAGAAATGTTATAGGTCGACCAAGATCATTAAGTTAATAAATGGAAGAACTATTTTATCAAGTCCAAATTCACATGGCCTCAAATCATGACTTTTTTTCCTGTCCTCTAATTCCTGGATGAAAAATTGTAGTGGTGCTAGCAGTGAAAAAAATTATTCAGCTGTTACACAGCTAGGATCGACAAATTCATATTAAATGAGAAAGAATAAATAAGTAATTAAAGAAAAAAGTTATGCTATTTTTCTTTTCCCTACTATCTCCCTTATGGATTAACTCATATTTTTCAGACCATGGGTGTTTAAAAAAAAGTAATAAAGTGAGACAAGAAAGAAATGAATGACCATAGTGCAAGTTCCTGTCTCAGAAGGACTTTTGCATTCTTGAAGGTAATTGAATAGAACAGAAAATGTTTGATCTGAGCCAACAAATATATCTTTGTTTATAGCCTCTGTTATTCTGAAAGAAGATGCATTGTGCTTTATGGTTTTAACAGACATCTATTCATATTTAAAATTAAACTCGAAATAGAACTAATTACTTGAGACTTTTGTGTATCACTTTCAAGAAATTGATTTTGTATTGACTTTCAAGTCACAAACTCTTGAGTGAAAGAACTCTGAAAATGTCTAAATTTATCTCTTCACAACAAACCATGCTGAGTAAACAGTTTTGTCAATAAATGGAACATGGGTCTCAATTTAGGCTGTTCACCACTGACCTCATTGTCTCTTACCCCTCCCTCAATTTGCTTTTTCTCCAGATTTACACTCTTTGAGTTTGCCTCAAAGTACTTGCTAATAATATAGCCACCATATTTGCTTGTGCAGTTTAAAGACAACTCAGCAGTTTCTTTTATCCTGTAATACTCATTTATTGAGCAAATACTATGTGACAGCCAACAATGCTGAGTCATACATTGCCTCAAAATTTTACATATATCATAACATTGTTCAGATGTATTAAATATGAAAATACTTAACAGATTCATTTTACAAAATCAAGCATGACACAAAACTTATACAGCACATTTTCCTTTGTCAACCTCTCTTTGAAAAACATTTCCTAACGCCTATCTGAGTGAATACAGGCGTAGTATGTATCATTGGGTTGTTACTGTGACTATGGAACACTTGAACCTAATCCTGGACTTTTTTATGCTCTAATATTTTTATATCCCCTTTCTTTCTTTACAATTTGTTCTACTATGCATCTTTTTATTTTATTTTATTTTAGTTTTAGTTTTGAGGCCACACCCGGTGACACTCAGGCATCACTTCTGGCTATGCGCTCAGAAATCTATCCTTTGGCTTGGGGGATCATATGGGACTCCAGGGGATCGAACTGAAGTCTGTTCTAGGTCAGCACGTGCAAGGCAAGTACTCTACCGGTTGTCCCACCACTCCAGCTCTTATTATGCATCCTTTAAAACAAACTAATCCCATTCATACTAAATTTAGCACCAATTTAAGTAATAGATTTTATGTGTAAGGACATCTCTTTCTGTGCTCTGATCCATAGATTATAGATTTCCATGAGCATTACATGTAAAACTTAAAATAATTAATACCATTTTAATTTAATAATTTTACTCTGATACTATTTATATAGCCCAAGTCATTAATTATGTTTCATATTTACCTAGGAGTGATGGTAGACTAGTTAATCTATACAGATTTAGTATAAAACTACTACTAATATGTTTGCTATTTCTTTTATTTGACCTATTTGGGAATTTTCTTTCTATGGAAATGCACAATAGATAATCTTCTGCATTTTTCTAACATTAAAAGTAATGATTCTGGGGCTGGAGTGGTAGCACAGCAGTAGGGTGTTTGCCTTGCACGTGGCTTACCCAAGTCAGACCAGGGTTTAAACCCCAACATCCCATATAGCCTCCCAAGACAGGAGTGATTTCTGAGCACAGAGCAAGAAGTAATCCCTGAGTACTGCCTAGTGTGGCTCAAAAACAAAACAAAAAAATAGTAATGTTTCTTATGTTAACTGTTAACCCATGTTGTAGCAGATGTTAATATTCTGAGTTTTTATAGAGCAATAAATATTCTTTGTGTGTTATATACCATTGAAATTTTCTGATTAGCTAGTCATTTTAATTATTTCTACTTTCTCCTAATATTATTTATATTTATCAATTAATGTATTTAATATTTGATATACATCTTTCTGTGTGCATGTTTACAAGATTTTGAGGAAAATAACTAAAAATGGAATTGATGAGTTACATGATATGTTAACTTCTGCCTAACTTGTTAGCTTTGCTCTTTGTTCTGTTAGTACAATTTTATTGCTACAATTTTAAAATTTTGAAACACGTTTGGGATTTCATGATTAAATGAAAATGGACATTTATTTTGGTTAAATTTGTCTCTTTGTTCTATTTTTGTCCATTTTTAGATTATGTTCTTAGGACTGGAATGTTCTTCAGGAACAAAATTCATAAGAACCCTTCTTCAGTCATGATTTTAGGATTTTATAATCAGATTCCATATTCATTGATTATACAAGGGAAAACTCTTAACTGCCTTATTAGTAAACAACTGTAAATCATAAATTTATAAAAAAAACAAGAATATTATCAAGAGACACAAAATATAGTCATATATTAATAATACATTAAGTATTAAAAATGTGTTGGGGCTGGTGAGGTGCCACTAGAGGTAAGGTGTCTGTCTGCCTTGCAAGCACTAGCCAAGGAAGGACAGCGAGCGGTTCCATCTCCCAGCGTCCCATATGGTCCCCCCCAAGCCAGGGGCAATTTCTGAGCGCTTAGCCAGGAGTAACCCCTGAGCATCATCAAATGGCTGTGGCCCAGAAACCAAAAAAAAAAAAAAAAAAGTATTAAAAATGTGACAATTAAGGCATTCATTTTTTTTACATTCTAAAGAACTATTTTCAAGTTCACTCTTGATATATCAGTCTCAAAGTTCATATCATGATCCTTGGTTTCTATAATGAATTGTTTGTGAGAAGTCAGGGCTTAAATAAGAAAATATTTAATTGCGGCCAGAGTGGTAACACAACAGGTAGGGAATTTGCCTTGCGTGAGTTTGACTTGGGTTTGATTTCCAGCATCCCATATGGTCACTTAAACCTGCCGTGAGTGATTTCTGAGTGCAGAGCCAGGAGTAATCCCTGAACACAGTCAGTTATGACCCAAAATCAAAAGAAAAGAGAAGAAAATATTTGATAAAGATAGCTTCTAGCCTCAAAAAATAAATAGTGAAAGAAGATTAGGATTAAGAGTAGCCTATTAGCAATTTTGATAAATTCACATCTAGTTTCCGGTTATAATTTAAAATAATAAAGTGTGATGATTATTTCAATATTTAAAAGATAACTATATTAAGTAGGATAAATTCATTTTGCAACATGTTATCATTTATAACTTAATTTCTTAATCAAGAAAAATTTGAGCAAAGATGTCATATCAGCAAAAAATGAGAGTAAGTCATGATCCTGGAAATCAATGAAGAGGAGATAGTGGCAAAAATTATCTATTCATTGCCAGCAGTCTATTATGGTCATAGTTGGGTAAATTTTGCCCTTTTGTTGAAAATAAAAAAAAAAGAGGTTCAACCTTGCCTTAAGCTTTTTGTGTATAGGAAATTCAAATCTCTCCAAAGGGTTTGTGGGATTTAAATTTTATTTTAGAAAAAAAGAAAAAAACACAAAAACAAAAGAAAAATAAGTAGAGTGAAATATTCAGATTTGTTAAGCACAGGCAATAGGATTTTGTAGCATATGCATTATGTATTAGGATTTGTTCAATTTCCCTTTTGCTGGCTTCTTGGGAGTTTTTGTTTTAGCATCTGTGCTGAATTTTCTTGGCCATTACAGGCAGCAGAGCACGACCACTCGGCAGCTGTGAATCTGCTCAGAGATCCGACAAAATAACACCTGCGGCATTGGCCTTTTCATCATTCCCTGTAGAGAACATCTTATTTATTAATATGTCTGATACACAAAAGTGAAACAATATCCCATACATTTGAGAAGAAAAAATGCAAAAAGTATCCCAAACAATAAAAAAATATCAATTCTCTTGGTGGCTTGGAGTTATGAAAGAAAAATAGACCCAATAAGCATCAGTTTTTTAATGAGAATTCTTGGGTTTTCTTTTGCACAATAACAATGAAGGTTATGGTATTCCAGTTATTATAAATACGCTAGTATGATTTCATATTCCATTGATGGTAAGCTAATTTGATTGGATGCTTTTAAAATTTGCTTTTATTTTAAGAACCATTTATAAAATAGATTTTGTTTTAAAAGATAGGTGGTGTTTATGCTGATTTTAAAGAGGTCAAAGGGAGTGAGTAATTTTTCTGTCCAACTAAGTTAAATCCTTCTGAATTTCTATAGGAAAGCGAAAAGCAGAGAGTTACAGCTAGCCCACTTGTTGCATTCTATTGTATTATTTATTCTAGGTTGTTTTTTGTTTTTTTTTGTTTTGTTTTTGTGGGCCACACCCATTTGTTGCTCAGAGGTTACTCCTGTCTATGAGCTCAGAAATCGATCCTGGCTTGGGGAGACCAATATGGGAACTGGGGGATCTAACTATGGTCCATTCTAGGCTAGTGCTTGCAAGGCAGATAGATGCCTTACCTCTAGTGCCACCGTTCCAGCTCCTATTCTAGTTTCTTAAATAGAGCGCATGACCCCATATTAGCTTGCATAATTGAATGTGGGAAGGCAAATAATTTGCCAATGGTAAGAGGACTTTTACCATAACAACCACATAATATTCATTTAAAATCATCTGTCTAATAACCACGTTTTAATGAGTGCTCACTCATGTCATGTGTCTAGGGTGAAAGGGCTTGTGTATAAAAAAGATTAAATAGCTATTTCCATCCACACACATTTTATTTTTTATATTGTTCCCGTAAAGTATTATCCTCATCTTAAATGCTAACCATCCTAGCCTCCCTGTTATACATAGCTAAAACATGAGAGCCCTTTAAACCCTTGTCTTATTCTCTCTCATGCCCTTCTACTGAATGTCACCATTTATTTTTTTTGTTGGTGTTGGTGTTGGTGTTGTTACTGGTGTGTTTCATACATTTGTTAGTCAGTCTTATAATTCTACTGATGTCAGTGGCTATAAGAAAGCTCTTCAGGAGACAGTAAGATCTCTGGAATTTTCATTCTTAGCCTTTCCTGGGGTCCAAGAGATGGAATAAGTGAATCGAAAATATACAGCCATCCCTCAGTTCAGTACAGAATGAGAAAAGGCAGCCATAAATGGAGTAACTAAAGGGAAATTTAACAAAATAATCTAAACTCACTAAAATGGGTGACTGGAATTTTACCCCCAAGGAGTCAAGACCACTGCACTCCCTTTTTCTGGATTATACATATTTTCGGTTTAACTTTCCTTGGAGTGGCTTCTAGCAGACTTTCAAAAGGGCACATGTGATAAAGATGCAAAGTTCATATGGATAGAGCATCCTTGCCTGCCACATGCTCCAAGTGAAACGTCATACAAGGTAAGGAGCATGTGCAGTTACCTTTTTTAAAGAGCTTGTATCAACAGTGAATACTGTACTGGTTCAGGTTAGGTTATTGTATTCAAAAGACTTTGGTTACCTCCAGCTATAAATCATTAGTTTTCTCTATTTATGGTTTTGGACTCATAATTCTTTAACTTGTGCAAAATCCTTTTGGTCATAAAAATCTTTTGGGTCCTCTTTTCAGATTCCTGATTGTACATAAATTTTCTCATTCCTAAATGACTATTTCTTCTTCTGACTATCTTATCATTCCATGCTTAAGGATGCAGAGCCTGATTCATGAGTGTAGATCTGGCACTTTCCAGGATTCAGTTCACCAGCTCTCCATCCTCAGTGCCTTGCTAAATTTTGTATCTATATGATTAGTAATTTGATGCTGGCTATTGGAGGCTTTAATTTTCCCCAGGGCTTTTCTATAGGTCTCTCTACCCATTGTCAAAACATCATAACCTATTCCTGCATATCAAAGGATTTAGAAAAGTACCAGATATGAATTCCCAAAATATATTATATCCTGTAGCAAATAATTTCTCTTTGATAATATATTCTCAAAATCAATTTATGTAGGACTGTTCTCTAAATGGTAGTTCACTAGAATGCAATGATGGTAAGATCCATATGAATTATAGCTCACTTTTGTTCTCATCCTTTCTTTTCTTTGGGTTGATGGTGATGGAATTGTCAGGGACTACACACCCTTTATTGTGTTGCTCACTCGTGTTTAACTTGTAAGAACATCTCATTATTGGGGTCTGCTGGTGTCACATTTGAGTTGCTGTGTGTACTCCTACAAGAGTGTGCATTGAAAATTGTCCTCTCTGAGGAGCTCCAGATAGCAGAACTAATGGAACTGCAATTTAGTCATTGAACTGAAACATCTCTCTACCCAGGCTCATTTTTCTTCTGGACTTATGCTCTAAATCTGGCCTTTCTTTTTATTATGTTCCCGATTGATTGTTCACTTCTGGGATAATCAGAGCTTTACCAGAGCTTCTTGTTATCATGTTATTCATATCATATGCTAATTATATATCAATATATTACATGCTAATTATATATCAATATATTATATATTATTTATACAATATATTATTTATGTTATACATTTATTATCATATTAATATTAATATCTACATTTCATTATATATCCTCCCATCATTATTAATATATTTACCTATTAATATTATATAATATTCATATTATATGTTTCAAATATTAACTTTGTCATTGCAGATGATATCACCTTTAATTATATCTATTTACTTCAATAGGATAAAGATATTTTAAACTTTAGATAATCAAATCTTTCATAACTTTGCTATGACACTAATCCTGCAAAAATATACTCACACACTTAACTCATAAAAAGTAGTCTACTTTTCACACTATTGTTTTTAAATAAAATTTTACATAAGTTGAAGTTTATTTTGGCATATTCTGAGATATATACATTCCTTTATTTGAAATTACTTCTCTTAATTATTGTGCTGTATATGTTTTAGGAAAACTCCAGTCTAATTTGCATTTTAAATATTTATTACATTTTATTATAGAAGTGTCATCTTTCTTATTCTTATTAAATAGTGATTATAATTCAGTATCTCTGAGGAACAAAAATTTTGTAAATATACAGGTGAGTGAGCTTGGAAAAATCACTGTAATTTCTTTTTCTTATTTTCTCACTGAGATAACAAATATTGAAGTCAAAGAGCTCAATTGGATAGAGTGATGTTTTAGTTGTGATGAAATTTCCCACCTGTCCTCTGGGAAACAATGTTATGATTGTTCAATTGCTTTTCTAATTTTAGAGGGCATTTTACATTTAGTTTCTTGTTCCTTTTCTACACTATTAAAAAATGAGAGCTGATGCTTTTATTATTGAAATCCACATTAAGTCACAATAATCATAATTAAGAATCATTAGGAAAGTAACTCATTCTTCTACAAGCTTGAATGCAATTGGCTGAATGTGTAGATACTATAATATTACTCACTTATGATGTAATCTCCACTTTGATGAAATCCCACGAACAACAAAGAATTGTTTTTTTCAGTGTTGTATATTCCATCTTCATATATTTTAATTAGAGAAAGTCTTGAAAGTAAGCTTCAGTATAAAAAATATTCTTGAACAATAAACCTTTGCAAATATTCAGATTTTTGTTTTGTTCTTTCCTTTGAAGACTACAGCCAGAGATACTCTAAGACTACACTTGGATCTGCCTTAGATTTGTTCCTGGGAGAGATTAAGGAAACCATATTTTCACCATGTATAGAACAGAGCCCTTATTTACTCCTCTTGTTTATTGGGGATATATTCAGCACCATATTGGTTTTAAAGCAATTTATATTTTCTTACAACATTGTTCCAAAATCTTTGTATATTTGATATAAAAAAGATAATCCCCTAAAGCCAAGGTGATTATATGCTTTTAAATAATGGACTCTTGAGGCCAGAGAGATAGCACAGTGGTAGGGCATTTGTTTTCAGATATTGACTCAATTTCTTTCTCTTTCTTTGTTTTATGAGTGGGGAGCTACATAAGTGATGTCTATGGATTACTCTAGGATCTGTGCTTGGGACTAAGCATTGGCACTAAGGGGACCATGCAGTATCAGGGGTAGAACCCAAGTGACCAGCATATTAAATATATGCCCAATCTGTAGAGTTGTCTCTCTACCTCTAATGTTCATTCTTCAGTCACAATAAAACAGAGTAGAAAGAAAAAATGACTAATGACCAAAATTTATAATTGTCATAAAATTAATTTGAAAAAATTTATTTGCCATCAAAAAGGCATAGTTATTATTAACAAACATAGCAATATCAATATTTTAACTCTAGCTTTTGGATAGCAGTTAACACTTGGGATGCTTTAAGAATCATATTCCTTATTTATTGTTTTATATAAATATGGTATATGAATTAATGGAGATTACTTTTTCAATAACCATCTCCAAGAAATTTACGAAACTAATTTTTGTTATTAAGCTTTTATAACCTTTCTGGTAAATGATTATTAAATGTAAGTATTATTTTTTCAAATGTACCTGCTTTTATTATCATTTATCAATATTTGCAAATTAATTATTTACATATGTGCTTTTTTTCTTGCAACAATTAATTATTATGGCTATTCTTCTTTGCATATCCCAAACCATACACAGTACCTGACATATAGCATTTGTTCAACAAGTAAAGTGTAGGTAAAGAGATGATATAATTTATGGGTGATTATATGTATAAATTTCCAAAGATGCATTATCAGTAATCAAGGTAAGAGAAATATTTATTGTCATTTCATACAACCCACAGCTGAGCATTAGAAAATTCAAAGTTGGTTGACTCCAACTCCCCCAGGATATTAAAACTGAATAGAAATTTTCCTCTACATAAAATTATTTCTAACACAATTACATGTATCAAAATCAATTTTACTTTTAGTGTCAGTAAAGGGAAAGATATAATTGGCATGAATTATATTAAAATTGATTTTCTTTTTCTCAATACTTTTATATACTTAGCATTGGAGTGCTTTCTCATTAGTTAAATACTCAAATTTATTTCACAAGCATAACTGTGAGTGGAAATTACTTGTAGTGTTTTAACCTGTGACATGGATTTTATTTCAGGCACAATTGTTCTCCAAAATAAAGCAAAAAAATAAAATGAGGCTGAGGTCCTGAAGAAAAAAATCAATTCTAAAGTTTGTTTTTAATTTTTATTAAAAAATTAGTACATAAATGGTATGGTAAAATACTTGGAAATATAAGCAAAATATCATATTTAATAAAGTAAACATTTTTATTAATTTAATCAAAGTACAAATTGAAGATAACTTTTATATAAGATACTGGGTATTTGATAGATATTTAATTTGTTTTTGGTCTTGTGAGGCATTTTAGCATCTAGAATAACAGAAATTCTAGAAGTACAAATATGGCTTAAAGGATCTGGGCTCTTTATTTTATTGGTGGAAGGGGTGTTGAAAACTTGGATCATACCAGTTGTGCTTCGGGATCACTCTTATGCTGGTAATGAATCTCAATTCAGTTACATGCAAGGCAAGGACCTTAATCCTTGTACTACTTAAGTGACCCTACCTCAGTTTCACCTTCATGGTAAAATAAATTACAGGGCAAAGAAAGTGCCCCAATTAACTCTGTGTGAAATAAGAGAAATTATTTGGGATTAGATTATTACAGAGACTTGGCTTCATCATAATTCATGGTAATGCATGTTAATGGGGTTGCTCTCTGAATAGCATATTTTAAAATATGGGCAAAAGTTATCACAAAATCTTTACACAAATTCTCTGGGGTGTTGAGGCTCTTAGTAGCTTTCTTTACTTACATGCCCTTAATGACACCCTCCAGTGAAAAGGGAAGTATTCTGCTAATGTGTTCTCCAAGAGGGAGTTTTCAACTCTTAAGGGAATCTGAGTTTTGATGAGCTAAGCTGTTCTTTTCCTTGAAACACTTAAAAGTCAGTATGGGGTGAAATTCTCTATGATTATGTCTTATGCAGAAAAGGAAAAGTGTTAATCACTCATTCATAATCAAAGGTTAGTGTCTGCATTGGCAGGACCAAGTTAAATCAACTAAAAGGGAGGGGACTGCTTGGCTATGAAAGGTCAAGTGATCAACCTTTCTAAAAATAAAAATTACCCTTTCATTGTGATATTAGAAAAATTAGAGTAGGCCAGAGTTATACACATTGGTAGGGCATTTGCCTTGCACACTGCTGACCTAGGATGGATCCAGGTTTGATCCCTGGCATCCCATATGGTCCCCCGAACCTACCATGAGCATTTTCTGAGCTCAAAGTCAGCAGTAACCCCTGAGTGCCACCAGGTGTGGCCCCTCCAATAAAAAAAAAAAAAGGAAAAAATATCTGACCAAAGCTTTCAGATCACATATTTTCTTCTAAGGGTAATATTTCTAAAGATTATCTCAAAATCTTAAAGTAAAAATATTTATCTTAAAATCCATAATTACCTTTATAGAAATGTAAGTTATTATGTTGAATTAATTTTTATAAAAATGTATATATATTTTATATAACTATTGAAAGTATTTATATTAAAACTTAATGGTTTACAATATTGTTAATGATTTATTTAACACTACACACATTGCCAGACTTCTACTTCCCTCCACCAGTATTCCAATGTCTTTCCATCCGCTCACCTTCCCACCAGGTAAACTTATTTCTAGAGGTCAACCCTTTAGTTCTGTTTGTTTCTTTAGAAACCTGTTGCTTCCTATGTATTTGAATAATAATATACATATAAGAATTTTCTTTATAAGAATTCTGTATTAAATTATTTTTACATAAAAGAATATCTTTATCTTTTTGTATAAGAATTATCCATATATATTTCTATATAGGTCATGTCCTTCTGCATGACTTCTCTCAGAAATATAATCTGCACTTTCATCCACATAAAGAAACTGCATGATTTCATCTTTTCTTACACCTGTATAATATTCCATTGTGTATATATACCACTTTTTATTGCATTTATCCATAATTGTAGATTTAAGTTATGTTCATATATTGGTTATTGTAAGAAGTTTTACAATAAACTTAAGTGTGCATATAATCTTTAAATCAATATTTTTGTGTTTGGGGTCAAGATACCAATCAATGACATTGATAGATCGTATGAGAATTCTATTCTGATCTCACTTGCTTTTGATAGAAATTATTCAACCCTTATGGAATGCAGGTTCAAGATACAGAAAGAACATTAAAATTCATTTATTTTTGACTGTACATATCACTCAATATGTACATGTTATTTAACTAGTGATTGGGTATGCAGAATAATATAAAGCAAATTAAACTCATTGAATGTATAACTTCTAATTAGAAGAATGTTATTTTATTTATTTTTTCTTTCTAAATTTTTAATATTTTAATTGGTTTATTTAAGCACTGTGGTAACAGAAATGTTCATATTTGGGTTATATTCTTAAAATGTATAACACCCCTCACTAGTGCAACTTTCTCACTACCAACATCCCCCATTTCCCTCTTACTCACCCCATCCCCCACCTATATCTAGGGCAGGCATTTTGCTTCTAATTCTCTCTCTCTCCTTTTTGACACTGTAGTTTGCACTATTGTTAGTAAAGGGGTGTTATGCATGTCACCCACTTTATCCCCAATCAGTACCCAGTTATTGTCTAGAGTGACCAGTTTTAACTGTCTTCATCATAATAGACTCTTCTCTACTTAAACTGCTCTTACTACTCTTTGTGGCAAGCATCCTTCCAAGGGCTGGTCCTCCTAAATCTCATTTCTATTGTCTATGGATATTATTGCCATACTGTCTTTTATCTTTCTTATATCCCACAGATGAGTGAGACTATTTTATGTCTAGCCCTCTACTTTTGACCCAATTCATTCAACATAATAATCTCCAAGTCAATCCATGTATAAGGAAAGTTCATGACTTTATTTCTTCTAATAGCTGTATAGTGTCCCACTGTGAGGTGTACCACAGTTTCTTTAGCCACTCATCTGTTATTGGACATCTGGGATGTTTCCAGATTCTATTATAAATAGTACTGCGATGAACATGGGGATGCAGAGGGCATTTTTGTATTGTGCCTTTGTGTTTCTAGGAAATATTTATAAAAGTGATATTACAGGATCATATGGGAACTCAACTTCCAGTTTTATGAGGAATATACATATTGTCTTCCAGAAAGGCTAGCCTAGTGGCATTTTTACCAACATAGAATTAGAGTTCCTTTTTCCCAACATCCATGCAGAACTGTTTATTATTTGTGGCGATGTGTGCCAGTTTCTTTGGAAAGAGTTGATACCTCATTGTTGTATTGATTTGAATTTCCCTGATAATCAATGATGTGCATTTTTTTCTTATGCCTTTTGGTCATCTGTATTTCTTCTATGAGAAAATGTTAATTTCTTCTTCCCATGTGTTGTATAGGCTTAGATTTTTTTCTTGTTAAGTTCTGTCATTAACTTGTATGTCTTCGATATTAGCCTATTATCAGATGGTTATTGGGTGAATAGTTTCTCCTATTTTATGGATAGTCTTTGTATCTTAATCACTGATTCTTTTGAAGTGAAGTGCAGATGATTCTCAGTTAAATATACTCTCATTTGTTCATTTTGCTTCCTTGGACAGTGATACTTCTCCTTGAAGATGCCTTTAGTCTCAATATCATGAAATGTTTTGCCTATTTATCTTGTATGTTGCTTATGATTTCAGGTCTGATACCCAAATCTTTATTCCATTTTGATTTGACATTTGTGCCTGGTGTTAAATTTCTGAGTTGATTTTTTAAATGTATTTGACTTATTATCTCAACACCACTTGTTGAAGAGGCTTTCGTTGCTCCACTTTGTATTTTTCCCCTTTATCAAAGATTAATTTATTGTATGTCCGGGGCTCAGCCTACTATACTATGCTGTTTTAATGACTATTGCTTTATACTCTAAATTAAAGTTGGGGAAAGTAATGCATCCCACCTTTTCTTTCCAAAGGATCGCATTAGCTCTTTTTAGGCAATTATTGTTCCAAATACATTTCAGGAGTGTTTAATCTACTTCTTTGAACAATGTCATGGGTATCAATAGAGGTATTGGATCACACAGGTACAATGGTTTGGCAAGTATTGCCATTTTAATGGGGTCAACCATCCCAATTCTTGAGCATGGAGTATGTCTTCATTTCCTTGCATCCTCTTTTATTTCCTAAAGCAGTATTTTTTTAGTTTTCTGTGTATAGGTCTTTCACCTTTTTATTTAAGTTGATGTCTGCATCTGTGTTCTTCAAGGATATTGACTGATATTTCTCTTTTTGTGGCACATCTTTCTGATTCTTCTCTTTCTACTACCAAGACAATGTTACCTTCATAGAAAATATTTGGGGGTGTTTCTCCTTCTTCAAATTCCAGGAAGAGCCTGAAAAGAATTAGCAAAAGATCCTCTTTAAAGGTTTGAAATAATTCACTAGTGAATACATTAGAGTCTTGGCTTTTATTTTGGGGAAGCCTTTGATTATTATTTCAATTTTCTTGAAAATGATTGGTCTATTCCAGATCATTTTGTTTCAAACTTGAGAGTCCAAGAATGTATCCATTTGTTCCAGGTTGTCTTGTTTTGTGGCATACAGTTACTCAAAGTAATTTCTGTTTACCATTAAAATTTTTGTAGTATCTATAGTGATCTCCCCTTTTTGATTTCTAATTTGGTTATTACAGTTTTTCTATCTTTGTGAATCTTGCTAATGATTTATCAATTTTGTTTTTTTTTTTTTTCAGAAAACCAACTCTTGCTTTGATTGAATGTTTGGATAATTTTTTGATTTCCAATTAATTAATTTTTGGTGTAAGACTTATTAGTTCCTTCTGTTTTCCAATTTTGGTTCATATTGTTGTAATTTTCTAATTTGTTAAACCATTCCATGAAGTTATTTACATAGGCCCTCTCTTCCTTTCTGATGAATGTTTAGCAATCTATGTATTTTCCTCTTAATATCGCTTTTACTGTGTCTCACAAAATCTGATACTTCATGTTCCATTATAATTTGTTTACAAGAGTCTTTTGAATTTCTTTATGATTGCATATCAGTGAGCTGCTTAATTTTGCAGTGTTAAAGATTTTTCTCTAAGAGCTGGAAGTTCCAGCTCACCTCAGGAAGCTCACCACAAAGAGTGATGAGTTTAGTTAGGGAAATAACTACATTTTGAACTGTCCTAATAATGAGAATGTATGAGGAAAATGGAGAGCCTGTCTAGAGTACAGGCGGGGGTCGGGTGGGGCGAAGGGAGACTTGGGACATTGGTGATGGGAATGTTGCACTGGTGATGGGTGGTGTTCTTTACATGACTAAAACCCAAACACAATCATGTATGTAATTAAGGTGTTTAAATAAATTTAAAAAAATAAAATAAAATAAAAAGATTTTTCTCTGTATCTGATTGTAATTTGCTTCTATTTATAGTGCATCATGATGTAAGAAGATAGTTGATAAAATTTCTATTTTCTTGATTTTATGGAGTTATATTTTATGGCCTAGCATGTAGCCTATGTTGGAGAATGTCCCATATTCACTGTAGAAGAATATGTGTCTGGTGATGGAGAGCCCTATATTTTTATACTAAGCCATTCTCTTTTATTTCTTCCTTCAGAGTCAGTAAATTCTTGTTAAATTTAGATAAGTTATCTATCACGAGGTGAATGGACAGTGTTTAAGTATCCTACTATTATTTTGTTGCTATTTATGTCTTTTTACAAATATATAAGCAATTTTTATAAATATTTTTCACACCCCTCATTAGATGAGTGTTATTTCTTTCTGTTGTACATATCTCTTGATTATTAGGAAATTTCTATCTTTGTCTCTTATAACCTTTTTAAGCCAAAATTCTGTGTTTCTGATACTAGTATGGTCATCTCAGCCATTTTAGAGGAGTTGTTTGCTTAAATAATTGTCCTCCAACCTTTGATTTGAAGTCTATGTTTTCTCTAACCACATAGATATTTTTCTTGCAGGTAGAAAAATGTTGGTTTCAAGTTTTTGATCTATTTTGCCACTCTGTGTCCCTTCAACATTGCATTTAGCCTATTGACATCAAGAGAAATGATTGTCAGGGGACTTATTGTCATATTTTTGTAGATGTTTGGTGTGTCTGTTGGATTTGCCTTTCCTTAAAGTAGTAATATTAGTTCTTTTAAGGTTGGTTTTGAGTCTCTAAAGTTTCTTAGCTATTGTTTGTCTGTGAAGATGTGTATCCTTCATTCAAAGTTGAATGAAAGTCTGGCTGAGAATTTTTCTTGGTGAAGTATTTAATTGATTTTTTTGTCATTATATCTCATTAATGCCTTGATTCTTTAAAATTGTTTGTGATAAATTTGCTGTAAATCTTAAGGATGCTTATTTGTATGTAGTTTTCCTTTTGAATCTTTTCACCTTCAGTATTATATCACTATTTGTGGTTTCCATATTGTGTTTAAGATGTGCCTTGGGGTTCTTTTCTTTAGATCGCTTATACCTGGGCATTCAGGATGTAGTTGCTTGCACTCTTTATCTCTGGAAACTTCTCAGCAATAATGTCCTTGACTGTTGATTAATCATGGGGTTCTCTTTCTTGGCATCTGAGACTCTAATGATTCTAGTGTTTCATTGAGTTTATCCAAGAGTTTTAATGTCATCTGTTCACTTTGAGGATTTTTTTCATCTTCTGATCATTTATTTTAATGCTCTTTTTCAGCCTTTTCTGTTTTATGGAGGTGTTGTGCAGCTCATTTTCCAGCTCATCGATTCTGTCCTCAGCAGATGTTTTTCTGCTAGTGAAACCTTTCAGTGAACTTTTCATTTCACCTACAAAGTTTTTCAATATTTTTATTTCAGTTTAAATTTTTCTCTATTTTATTTTCATGTCTTCTTGAGTCTTAATTGTGGATCATTCATTTCATTCCATGCTTTCTTTTGTTCTTTGAACATTCTTCACACTTCTCTAAACTCCTTATCTGAGAGACTACTTATATGATTGTTACTTATTGAGTATTCAGAGAGCTACCACTTTCATTCTCTAAACATGGTGAAGTTCTTTATTTTTCCCCATTGTCACCTTTGCAGTGTAGTGTTTTTTGCATGTGTAGCAAGGTTCATTGACAAGAACAAATGTGTGTTCATCTCTTAGGTTGGTGTATGCTTATTGCTTTTTTATTAGGTTACTAAAAGATAGATAAAATCATCTGAGCTGATTTTACAGTTACAGTCTTTAGTATGTGTAGTTAAGATCTCAAAATTGTATACTAAATAAATGACTTTAATAACAGTATAGTTTTAGCAATTAAAATATTTACACTTATTGCTTTAGGTACTGTGATTTATAATACTGGTTTAATGTGTACAAATCCTAACACCAGAACCAATAAATAGAACACTCTCCCTACAAAGTCCCCTAAGGCCCCTTCCTTCCAATATCCTCACTCAGTTTTAACAACATTTTAAAATATATCACCAAGGTTAATGGAAACTGGCCTTAATTTTATTTCATTGTTTATAATAGGTCAAAATGCTAGAAACTTGAAAGAAATTGTCAGTCTTGAAATAAACTATAAATGTATCCCTCCAACCAAAAATCATACTCAGTGAGAATATAATTGACCTTATAATATCAATGCCCATATATATCGTACTTGTACCTTATTTTTTTCAATGTTTATCAATTGAATATTATGATTTTTAAAAAGATAATTTTAAAATCAATTTTAAATGTTAGTCTTAACAGAAGAGATATGTAGAGGTTCATAAATAGGAACTCCAGTCATTTGCAGTATATTCTAATTTAGTTCCCAAAATGAATCTTAATAACTAATGAGGGAAGTGACCTTAAAAATGGATTATGTAGGGGGCTGGAGAGATAGCATGGAGGTAAGACGTTAGCCTTTCATGCAGAAGGTCATCGGTTCGAATCCCAGTGTCCCATATGGTCCCCTGAGCCTGCGAGGAGCAATTTCTGAGCATGAAGCCAGGAGTAACCCCTGAGTGCTGCCAGGTGTGACCCAAAAACCAAAAAAAAAAAAAAGAAGTTTAAAAAAATGGATTATGTAAAACATATTTTATGGTATAATAATAAAAATAATAAAAAATTCAGAACTGTACATGTGGTTTAAACTCGGTTGAATATCCAAAGTTAGAGAAATATTTAAAAAATCTGAACTCTGTATCAAATATACATTAAACATACTTTTATGAATTTTGTGACACACCTTTAGACTTTGATTAATACTCCACATATTTCCTGACCAAAGGCTTTGTGACTAAGTTTACTGAACTTGGTACAAATAGAAAATAACAACAATAGGGCCTACAAGCTGAGAATCACATGATTAATATTAGTAGAGAAAAATAAATTAGTATCAATAACTATATAATTTCATAGCTTATGAGGTGATATTCAACAATATATAACAATTATAAAATAAATATATTATTATAAGTACAATAAAATTAATCAAATTCTCTGGGCATTTAAAGTGGAGAAAATTTTCCACATAGAAAGGAAAGGAAGGGTTAAAGTATAATTTATAATGGATTAATCAATCTGGTTTATCAAATAATCTATAGAGGTTGAAATGAAGTTGAAAATAAGAGAATACAGATTTTTAGAGTTTACTAGATGCCTATTCTAATAAATGCTTTCACAAAAATATACTCATTTAATTAACTCAATAGTACAGGGAATGTATGATAGTGTTTATTTTATAAATGAGTAAACTGGGGCACAACAGTGAAACATTTAGTTGTGTTCAGTGAACTAGCAAGTGGGGATCTCTGGATACACAATTCCTGGCTGGCCCTTTGTGTCAAAATCTAAAATAAATGCGTGGAAAAATTTCCACTCAAGAGTGAACGTTGCATATTTTGGGTGAATGTAAAGAACTTTTTCCCCCATTGCAATAATAACATAGCACCATAAACACAGTAGCTTAAAATAACAAAATATTGTTTATAGTTCAGCAATTGCAAAATATAAATAGGTCTTACTGGGCTCAACTCACATTATAAGGATCTAAAACACATTATGGCATTTAAATCACATTTAATCTTAAAGCATGAGATTTTGAAGGACTAGTTTTCAGTTTTCCCAGCTGGGAAGAATGTATGCATTCCTTAACCTGTAGGCTTTTCACAGTCACAATCTGCTTTACTGACCTTCTTTTTTTTTAGTTCTGTTATCACATCTCAGACTCTTACATTTATAAATATCCTTGTGATTACAGTAGAGTGAAGAAGAAAGTTTGATCATCTCTTATTTTCAACTCAAATCATTAGTAACCTTAGTCTAATCTTCAATCTTAATTTCTTCAATGTGATAACTTAGTCACAGAGTATGAGGATAAAGATACAAAATATTGGGGCCGGAGAAATAGCATGGAGGTAGGGTGTTTGCCTTGCATGCAGAAGGTCGGTCGTTCGAATCCCGGCATCCTATATGGTCCCCTGAGCCTGCCAGGAGCTATTTCTGAGCATAGAGCCAGGAGTAACCCCTGAGCACTGGCCAGGTGTGACCCAAGAACCAAAAAAAAAAAGGATATAAAATATTAAGGCAGAAGCATGGTACAGCAGGAAGGGCATTCTGTATTGCACACAGCTAACCTGGTTCAAACTTGGATATCCCAGAGGATCTTCCAGTTCTAAAACACTATCAGAAGTAATTCTTGGAGCAAAGCCAGGAGTAACCCGCGAGCATTAATGGATGTGGTACCAAACAAAACAAAACAAACAAAAAATTTTTAAATCAATTATCTCCTTACAACATAATTGTTAAGTTTAATATTTTGGCAGTAAAACAGAAGAACACTGGGGAATAGCAGCTTGGTAATATTAAAATGAGAACAAATCACAGTTTACAAAAAATTTTTTTTTGTTTATTTTTTTGTTTGTGTGTGTGTGTGTGTGTGTGTATGTGTATGTGTGTGTGTCACACCCAGCGAAGCTCAGGGGTTACTCCTAGCTCTGAGCTCAGAAGTTGGGGGACCATATGGGATTCTGGGATTCAAACCAGCCTCCATCCTGTGCTGGCAGCATGCAACGCAAATGCCTTACTGCTGTGCTCTCTCTGGCCCCTTACTAAGAGAAGTTTGATAAATAAATAATAATACCTCTAGCAGGGGTCTCAAACTCAATTTACCTGGGGGCCACAGGAGGCAAAGTCGGGGTGATCCTTGAGTGCAAAGTCAGTAGTAAGCCTTGAACATTGGGGGCTGTGACCCAAACAACCAAAACAAAACAAAACAAAAAAAGATTCCTCTAGGGCAGGGCCGCAAAATGTACGGAGGGCCACAAACGGCCCGCGGGTCACGTGTTTGAGACCCCTGAGAGTAAAGCAATCTCTAAAGACGATTACTTTTCCTGCCAATTAGAAGAAATATGCAGACTCCCCCAAATCCTAAGATATATTTATTATGTGCTACTGTGGATATAAAAGCATATACTATACTTATTTTATAGTTGACTACATGTTTAAACTTTTAAACAAGTCAATTGTGTAACTAAAAGAGGGTCTCACATAGGTTTATAAAAATCATGAAAAGCTTCAGGAATATGCTCCTATTAGGGTTTCCTATGCAGCCCTCCTACAATGTGCACCTTCCTTTTCTCTCTCTATACTGAGAGAGACAAGGGGAGAGATAAGTTATAGGCAAGCAGGTATGTGACTTACAAATATGAATCAGTGGACTGTTAATCTGAACCAAGAATTGATCTGCTCTGAGGTCTTATTTTTTTTCAAAGATAAGGTTGTACAGGGCATGTATGGGAGAGAACTTGGAAACAATGGTGAAGGAAAATTAACAATATAATTTTATAATAATAATAATCTGTCCATTAAATAGTGTTATATAACAGTGTATAATAATATTAGTATAATATAATAATAGTGTTATTAAATAGTTACTCCATAACCTGAAAAGACCTATTCCAGATAGTTTTCAGTTCTGCTGAAAACCATAACTGCAGCACTGTATGTTTATCACTACTGGGGTCCAGATATATTAAATAACTTCATAGTTTGTGATAAAAGGCATAGCCTATGTTTTTCTTCTCTTTTTTGGTACCAATATAATATAAAGAAAATGATCTAGCAAGTTACTTGATCAAGTAACAGTTGTTATTTTTCACGATTATACTTTTTCTATGATGAAGGAAAAACAAACAAAAAAAACTTGACCATTGTGGCTTTGAAAAGTTATAATCTAGCATGGGAGAGAAGATATCCATGACACAATTAGAAAACAATACAAGGCAATGTGTAATTAAGTGTCTAATTTTATGTTATGGGTTAGAGCAATTGGATTTCAGAAAATGATGCCAGTAGTGTGGGCTAAAATAATCATAGAAAGTTTCTGGGGGAGGTGAGGATATTGGTGAAATCCTCAAGAGTAGGTAGGAGGGAATGAAAAAGAATGATTACATGGTAAACAAAGGATATTCTTATCAAACTATACTGCTAGAAATAGTACCTGTGTAGCAATAAAACAAGAAAAAAAAAGTGTTGCTTTTGGATGACACCAGTGCTCAGGGCTTACTTCTGGTGCTGTGCTCAGTGATTAATCATGATGGGGCTCAGGAGACCGGATGGGGTCAGGGATTGCTCCAAGATGAGCCACATGCTAGGCAAACCCCTTATCCCTGTCTTATAGTGTGGCCCGAGGAACAAAATGAACTCTGTCCCCTTTTCTTTTATATGCCTATAAAATACATAAGATAATAAATTAAGATTTAAAATTTTCAGAAAAATTAATGCCATAACTTATTTCCTTGTTTCGTGCAGTACTGGCACACAATTGCAAGTACTACTGTATCCTTAGAAGTAAACATTTAATTTATTGAATCTATTAGATTAATTTAGCTTGTAATCATGATTTTTAACATTTCCCTCTTTTAGCATTTTTATTTAATAACTTCTACATTTTTCTAGTTTAGAAGAATGTTCTTAAGTTGTAATGATGTTAAAGATAGCAACAATATACATGTAGTACCTATAGTTTATAGTTTAGTAATTTATGAAATATTTTCCTAAACATAGCTAATTTAATGCTGACAGAAATACTGAAAAATAAGCATAGCAGGTGTAAATTTTAATATATTTAGTAACTAACATTGAAAATAATTATGGTTGATTCTATGAAAAATAGTTATGGAAGAGTAAAATGTTTAATTCTCTTGATCATAATTAACATGGTTTAAATCAATAATGATATGTTGGTAGGAAGACAACTCACATATTTTCTATTTGATTTCGCACATTCCAAGAAGCATATGATTTTTATCATAATTTAATGATCCCTACATTTATATTAATAAATTTTAGTAATTATAATTCTATAAAGTTTGTAAAAATATTAGTTCCATGCACAAACTATATCATGTATAAGGCAACTAACATTTTTCTAATATGTGATATGTATAGCGAGGTTAATATAACCTTTAAAATATTTATTAGTTGCAGGATATTATAGGAAATAAAACATGTTATTATAATTCAATAAGCACACTATAAAACTTGTATTTTTTCTGTTGTCTGCTTCTAAGGAGAAAATGAATTTATACATATATGTATATTTAATTTCTCTATATATCTCACTAGGTTAAACCCTGCACAATACCTGTGTAAGAAAATGCATAAGGGACTGGAAGATTTAGAGAAAAATAGTAGACCTGTGATGGAACACATGGTACCAAAAATGAGATAACTATAAACTAAGTCCCTAGAAAGTAGTGACAGATGCCGACAAAAGAAATTCAGAATAAATTTCTATGCTTTATATTTAAAGAAACCCACACAACAAGAGTAATTAAAAGATAACAAGGGGCCAGAGCAATAGCACAGCAAGTAAAGCATTTGCCTTGCACAGGGCTGATCCGTGTTTGGAATGCTGATCCCCAGCATTCCATATGATTGCCAATCCTTCTAGGAGTGATTTTTGAGCACAGAGTCAGAAGTAGCCCCTGAGTGTGGCCCAATAAAAATAAAGCAAACAAATAACCAAACAGAAATACAAAAGCAATGGCTTGTTTCAGGCAATAGTTATACTCTAAATTCTACTGAAAACAATGTGATTTCACCAGCATCATTGAAGCAATGTATATGGGAATGCCAACTTACACAATATCCTAAAATTATATTAGACGTTTTTAAAATAAATATACAAAATGAAATAAAAATTAACCTTCAATTATCAACAGAAAAAGAGAAAGGGGAGAGTTAAGGAAAAAAAGGGCCCACTGAGATATGGACACATAGCAGCATCTTGTTTATTAGGGTCTACTTAAATCTTAATAAGTGCAAATAAAACAAAGCTATTACTCTAGGCTCATTTAGGGAAGATCTGATTTAAATTCAGATTTAAAATAGTAAGTTGCAAAAACTATTTTCCCTAATTTGATGTTGATTTTTTTAAGACTTTTTTAAAATTAAATTACTTTATTTTGATAGATTTAGAAAAATAATACCAACAAAGTGTCTCCTCTTAGCATTAGTATGCCACTCCAATAAAGTATAGTTTTTAACTCCCCTGCTACTGTGCAGTCAGCAAATTGAGGAGATAATATAGTTGTAATTTATGCTCTATAGAACTCGGTAATAATTGTTCTTTTAGTGATCCATTAAAAGAATCGATTGGGAATTAAAGCAATTAAAATGTTTCTGCATTTAAGTTGCCATATGTAACATTATCTTAATTGTAAACCAAGCCTATTTCAGTAGTAACTGGGTCTTGTCCTGCGGATGAAGTCTTTAAGTACAGTTCCAGTCAATTTTAATGCTACAATTTGCCCAAATATTGGTTCCCAAAACAATTTTTTCAATCTCAGCTGAAATTGTGACAGGTATTCATTTTCATAGCAGTCTCTACCACTAGCTTCAGTAGTTTTTTAATTTAGGGAAAGTTCCTTTTGAAATGTTTGTAAGTTACCCACATACTATTCTGCTCAAAGTGTATCATATAACTTTCCTGGAAGAATAAACATGAAGCAAAGATTAAAACGACATTAAATTGGAAGAAACGCATGACTACAAGCTAGAAAAATAAGATGGGCAACTCAACAGGCTGCAAAGTAAGTGCTAGGAAAGAGAGGGTATTTGCAAATGCTTTTGAGAGAATGACAAGAGGCATAATTGGCTAGTTAATGAACAGGTGCTCAGTGATTTTAAGATGGAAATGTTGCCACTATAAGCAAATTATACCAAGTAAGATATCTCTTCTTAGTAGAAAAGAGATCTACATTTTGTCATTGAATATTTTCTTAAGGTATTGTTGATATATATCACACATTGACAAATCATTTGTTATTCTTGGGGTTCATTTTTTTAACAGCACTTTCTTGAAAACCACTTCCATTATGCTTTAAATTGTCCATGAACGGTGCTGGAGTTATAGCACAGAGATAGGGTATTTGCCTTGCATGCAGCAGACCCAGAAAGGACCATGGTTCGACTTCCTGTCATCCCATATGATCTCCTGAGCCAGGAGCAATTTCTGAGCGCTTAGCCAGGAATGACCCCTGAGATTCACTGTATGTGGCCTCCAAACCAAAACTAACTAACTAAATATATGAATTAATGTATAAATAAATAAATAATGTTCATGAGCATGTTGAAGACACATAAGTCTTTTCATCTTCATGGTTTTATATTCAAATCTAGTACTTGATAATTTAGTGCTGAACAAATAAATAATACTTGTTATAATTATACATGCAATATGTGTTCAGTATGAACATGTAACAATTATTGAGCACGTATTTGATGTTCTCTTCCTTTTAAAAGATAATTGAGCACAGAGCTTTCATATTTAATATTTGGCTAAATTTATTTAGATAATATTATTATGTCTTTTCAAACCTTCAGAGATGAAATTCTAACAAAGATATAATAACTGCAGGGTGAATAATTATTTCATTGTATAACTACTCTATAAAAGGTAAACTAACTTCTTAAACCACACAACTAATTATTAGAAAATCTAATAATTAATATCATGCTCTAGCATATACCATGGCAAATACTGTGAGTTGCTCTGCCATTCAATGATCTATCAATCCACTCTCTACTTTTGGTGTGAAGGAAGATTTTATAGATCAGTAATCATAAAGAAATCACTTTGACTGCTTCAGCAAAAGTCTAGAAGCTTAACTTGTCTTTATAAGATATGTAATGGACCATTTTTATTTGCAGAATGGAAACATAAATCAATAACTTGTAATCCTATTTCTTGCCAATATATCTAACTTTGGGGTAAAAATATTTGCATTCGAGTACATAAAACTGCTACATGGTGGTAAATTTCCATGATGAGAAACTGTCAGTAAGAAATTATTGGATTAGCAAGAAGAAAATAAATTACCATTTTAGTAGCAATTCTTGAAATGGAAAGTGAAAAATTATGCAGCTTAAGAATTAATTATGTTCAAGCCTCCATTCAATACAGTTTTCTGACATTGTGATATTAGTATGAATTTTAAGCTTGAAAATTTTTTTTATACTTAGAAATTTTTTCAAAATGCTTGAAGTGTGTATTGCTTTTTACTTTTCTAAAGTAGTTTTTGAGAGTATTTCCTGAATCAGAGTGGATCTGAACATTATGCATTGCACTTGACATGTTTTAGATTCTTAAGCAAGAATTTAAATTTCTTCATAAACCTTCATTTCTGGCATAGTACAAAAATAAGATTAAACATGATAATAAGAAGTTTGTACTTTGGGGTATCTCTAGATGTACTAAAATAAATTTGGGGAATTATATATATGGCCTATAAATAACATGTATTAAATAATAACATGTATTAAATATCTAATTGTTTTCAGACTGTTAACAACCAGCTCAAAATTCTGAATAAACAAATTGCGATATGTTAAATGTCTCTGAGAATCTATTTGTCAATGTTTTAATTTATTATTGTGAACTGCTTAGAAGAAAGCTATATAAGACAGGAATAAAAATTAAGAAACTGGAATTTCTGAATTGTAAGTAAAATTATAATGAAACTGAATTTTATAAGTATGTGGTTGGTTATATGAATCTTGACTTTTATTAGCACAGGTTGGCCTTATAATGCAAGATTGGTTTAGGTATAAAAATTGATCATCATGCATATAATAAAATTTTTATGCTATATTGAAAATTAATGTGGCATAAATGTGAGGGTTCATTTTTCTCGATAAGGACTATGTTTTAGTCAATTCTCAATCTCAGTGGCTGGTTTTGTATAGATTTTCAGTAAATTTGTATTATTTAGGAGAATTGATGACTAAAATGGGAGAGGTATATATAAATAAAGGTGTCTTCATTGTATCAGGTTAAGCATACTTCAGTAATTTTTACTATTTTTATGCTTCTCCAGAAAGTTTTAATTAATATAAAAACGTAATTCTTTTTTTATCTTACATATTCAGCCTCACTGAAAAAAAACAAGGCCCATCTCAGTAAATAGATTCTCATCTCTGACACTCATTGCCTAATGCTTAGGACTTAAGAGGCTTTTACTTGTAAGAATCCAGATATCTCTTCTCTAAGTGGTCTAAAGGATAAATTTAATTCAATAATTTAATTGGTAAACTTTCCCAGGTTTTTTATATCTGTGTATTTCATCACATGCAGTTCAGATTGTGCACAAAGAGAATAAATAAGACACTAGTCTTTAGAAAATACATACTATCCAAAAATGTGTTGCCTGATTTGCCACTCTAAGCTAATATTTGCTATTGCTATCTTTCTAGCTGCTTATTAGATAGAAAGAAGAAAATAAAAATATCTATTTTTAAATTTAATTTAAATCTAAATTTAAAATCTAAATTTTTAAATTTGAAATGTCAAATTATGTCTTATCTTGCCTACTATCATTCACTATAACAAGTATTCACTATTTTAAACATGATTTTCTTTTTCTTTAATTCTTTTAATAATTTTTTTACTGTCCATGGATGTGAAATGTTATCATTGTAAGTTTAGGTTCCATGCAATACCTTAAACACTTTAAATTTTCCTTTCTTGATCAAAAGTCAATTAAACAGTTTTAAATTTATTGGCAAATGATAAATAACCAACATTATAATAATGAGTCCTATTTCCAAAGTCTTCATATATTTTAATTGTTATCATTCTAATTATTATCCACTACTTTCCAAAGAATGACTTGAAAAATGCTAGTAAGCTTTCCTGTGAAATACAGGGCTAATAAAACAGATAATTTTTACCTCCATGATAACCACTCTGCTGAGTTATTTCTGAACCATTCAAAAAGAAGTTAAAGTTAATTTCAGCTCTTAACAAAAGTCTTTTTCAAATGGAGATGCTATTGTTCAACTCTCACTGCATATAATTGCAAGAAATAATGGTTAATCCTTTTTTTATGAAAAATGGATTTAAGTCCATATTAGTGTTTGGGGAAAAATTGAGGTAATCAAAAAGGTTTGAAAGTATTGTGCAGAAAGAAATTTTTTGAAATAATTGTTGCTGCTCCACTTTAGGCTAACAAAGACTTCTTTCCTAAATGGTGAACTCTACAAAGTATGGCAAACTCTTTCTAATGTAATATGAAAAAGCGTGATAGAAAATATACTTCAAGACAGAACTATGCAGGTCTTTTGACTCAGTAATAAAAATCTAAGATAGTGAGGATGTTTTATAAATAGGGCACATTATTTATATTTCACAATCAACAGGCAACTTTAAACTAATCATTTTCATGTATTGCTAAAGGGTGTTAATAGTTTTAACCAATTGCATTTGAAAATAAATAGTCACATGATAAATATTGCTGGAGTGATGCCAAGTACACCTAGGTTAGATTGCCAGAAAAAAAAATACTATTGATTGAGTAGTTTAACAAGCAGACACATTTCTCACAGTGGAGCCAAAAAGTGGAGTTCAAGATTCCACTAGGTTTGTGAATAGGTTCTGATGAGGGACTTTTTCCTGCTTCCCAGGGACGGCCCTTTTGCTGTGTTCTTACATGGCAGAGAAAGTTATGTTTGGGGAGATGGTAGGTTTAGAGGTTGATCTGTGCTCTTTTTTTAAAGACTCTAAAGCCGTCAAGAAAACTTCAAGCTCTTAACTTTCTTATATCTATTATAAGAGGACCCCAAACTCCCACATACTAATATGTCTCATTAGGGATTAGGGCATTATTAAAGAATAAACAGACTGTAAATAAACACTAAGTCCATCATATTATGTCAAAAAATGACGTACTTTTTTAGGATTTCTGAGTTGCTCACCATTTTATGCTGGCTTCTGTCATCAGTGTTGTGTCATTAATGCTGCATCTGGATTGTAAGGTAGTGAGAGGAAAAAAATATTCCTGGTTTTATTTTCAGTGTCAAATATGATCATCTAGAGTAGGAAATAGATGCTTGTATGTGAATGAAGAAACACTGAAGAGAGATCATGCTTAATAGAAAAAATAACAACTTTGAAAGAATATCATATGGACATCACTCATAAGTTGCATAAAACTCATGAGTTTCAAAACACTAATATCAGGAATAGATATTAATATGTGTAATAGTAATATAAGGTACGAAAATTTTACATTACTAGGGATATTTGATGGTTCAAATTCAGTACAAATCTTCTGGAACTAATGAACTCAGTAAATTTCTATAATTCATAATCTGTATAACAAAGGCTCCAGCATGCTGCACCAGCTGCATTTTAGTTTTGTTCTGAGCTTTTTCAATGTTTTAACTAGTTGTCAATGTTTACACCTTAGAAAATTTCATATAAACATCTTGGCTTTTGATTACAATCTGCGCTTTAACATTCCTCTCCTGTCTAATCAGTGTGGTTATTGAGAATGAAGAAGCCAAGGAAGGCACTGCCAACCCTTATTGATCATAAATCAACGACTGGCTCATTAACTCGTATGTCTATCTTGGTGTTTCTTGTATACCGAGTAATCTAATGAGGGTGTTAGATCTTGAAAGATCTAAAGACCTTTCTCCTCAGAATGTTCTCTCTGTGTCTGTGTTTTTCATTATTATTTCTCTCTTTCTCTGTCACTCACTCGATTTCCATCTTTCTGTCTTTTGTTTCTCACTTTTATGTTATTCTGTGTCCTTCTCTGTGTGAGTCTCTCTACCATACACTCTAATACACACACACACACACACACACACACACACACAAGAACTATAGGCTCTAACTTCAACTGTCTTATACTGCTGTTTCTCTCCTGATAACCAACCTCTTAAATGGAGAGTGAAGTCAGCAGAGCTTATTCTCTGTATTGACTTTTATTTAGTCCACCTGAGAAGCCTGAGAGATATAGACAACCTACAGGCAATATCACAACCTGAGGAGATTTGACTCCTTCAAATGAAATTTTTGTCCAAATTTGGAAGTTATTCAATATTTTTACTATCTCAGCTCTCGGGGGATTATTCCTGACAGTGCTTGGGGAATCATATGTGGTTCCACAGAGAAAATATGCCTGCTGTTCTATCTTTGTGATCCTTAAATTCCCTCTACTGTATTATCAAGTATCTCTAGGATATTGTTTGAATATTCCCTAAAAATTTCAAATACAGCTACTTAACTTCAACACATTTATAAAATGCCTATTATCAATAGTCAAGAAGCAATAGAGTTCACAAATTCAATTAATTAGAGCTTCTTTTGAGAATTTTACAATAACCATCAGCACACATTCCAGAGAAAATAATTTCTGCTCTGTTGTGTACAAGCTTAGAAGGTTTTATAGACTTTGAAACTCTTTATTGACATGATGATTGTGTGAACAAATTCTGGAATAAATGAAATCTTTTTTAAAAATATAATGAAAATGTAAAGATTAAGTGTAAGCAGACATATTTGAAAATCTTAGAAAAGAATAGGAACAAGATTTTTTTTGTTGTTGTTGTTTTTGAGCCACACCCGTTTGATGCTCAGGAATTACTCCTGGCTATGCGCTCAGAAATTGCTCCTGGCCTGGAGGGACCACATGGGATGCCGGGGGATCGAACCGCAGTCCGTCCTAAGCTAGACACCTTACCTCTAGGAACAAGATTTTTTAATTCAAATACAAAGAAATGGTGAGGATAATTGTCTGAATTAGGCTGAATATGTATGGGAAAGGATTTGATATATCTTAGCAGTAAGGGAAATGGGAAAAAGAAATTAGGATGAGAGAATTTAAGGACACAGAATCTCACTCATGATCTTTATTTTCGAATTCCACTTGAAATTATGCCAAAGCAAAAGATATTCAAGATCTAGTGAAATCCAAGCAATCCTACAAAGTGATTTAGAAAGTTCCAGATTCTTTGCAGAGCCCATCTTTCTTGTAGCCTCAAGTTACTTTCTGTTTGATATGTCCTCATCACTTTTTTTTTCTTTTTCTTTAATATTTTATTTAAACACCTTGACTACATACATGATTGTGTTTGGGTTTCAGTCATGTAAAGAACACCACCCATCAGCAGTGCAACATTCCCATCACCAATGTCCCAAATCTTCCTCCTCCCCACCCAACCCCCGCCTCTACTCTAGACAGGCTTTCCATTTTCCTTGTACATATTCATTATTAGGACAGTTCAAAATGTAGTTACTTCTCTAACTAAACTCATCACTCTTTGTGGTAAGCTTCCTGAGGTGAGCTGTAACTTTCAGCTCTTTTCTCTTTTGTGTCTGAAAATTATTATTGCAAGGATGTTTTCATTTTTCTTAAGACCCATAGATCAGTGAGATCATTCTGTGTTTCTCTCTCTCTCTCTCTCTCTCTCTCTCTCTCTCTCTCTCTCTCTCTCTCTCTCTCTCTCTCTCTGACTTATTTCACTCAGCATAATAGATTCCGTGTACATCCATGTATAGGAAAATTTCATGACTTCATCTCTCCTGACAGCTGCATAATATTCCATTGTGCACATGTACCACAGTTTCTTTAGCCATTCGTCTGTTGAAGGGCATCTTGGTTGTTTCCAGAGTCTTGCTATGGTAAATAGTGCTGCAATGAATATAGGTGTAAGAAAGAGATTTTTGTATTGTATTTTTGTGTTCCTAGGGTATATTCCTAGGAGTGGTATAGCTGGATCGTATGGGAGCTCGATTTCCAGTTTTGGGAGGAATCTCCATGTCGCTTTCCACTCGGTTCTAATGTTTTTGTGAAGGAGACTCAATGAACCTTTTGTTTGTTTGTTTGTTTTGAGGACACACTCGGTGGTGCTCAAGGGTTACTCCTGGCTCTCTGCTCAGAAATCGCTATGAGATGCCAGGATTTGAACCACCGTTGGTCCTGGGTTGGCTACATGCAAGGCAAACGCCCTACTGCTATGCTATCTTTCCAGCCCCAATGGACCATTTTTAACCATTTTCCTATAAGTGCCATATAGAAATATTTCAGTAGTTATGCTTAACTTTCTCTCTTATTCATGCTCTTCCATTTATACTAATCACTCTTAAATTTTAGAAAGAGCTCAAAACAGCCTTAAAATATTAGAAAATTGTAATTAATTGTATTAAATCAAGAAGATGTTGAAACTCAAGAGATAAATATCTTGGGCTTTACCGCAATTCTAAGAATAATTAAGCATTTTCATTACAGGCAAAATAAAAGAGAAACTACTATTTTTGACAATAATTCTAAATATATGCTATGATGAAAATTTCTGAGTTCCATTTGACTACCATTTTTTCAGAGGTAGTAACGAGCTATGGAGATATACAACTTAGAAATTAAAAAGGTTTTACTTTTAAACAACAAATGTGATAACCATCAAAGCAAATGGATCTTAGCATACAAATAACTAAGATATGCAAATGATAGCCATTGCCAAAATTATTTTAATAATAATATTTATTACTTATCAATAAATATTAAAAGTATTATTTTCAAAATTGATGAAGGACCTAAAAGAATCAATACTGAAACTGATTATGTTGTAAAAAATTAGTGGGAAAAATGGCACATTTTTATTTCAGTGTTCTAAGGAGTCAAACTATGCCTTAAAGAGGATAAAAAAATAAAAAAAATAAGTTTGTGTGTGTGTTCCTGAAAAAACCTCCAGACAGATTAGAAAGGCAAGTATATAGAAATACTAATTGCAATGTAGAAGGTTAAAAAAAGGAAAAATTTGAAAAACCACAAAACCAGAAATATGGATTTTTGCCTTGATTCTTGAGAACAAAAGGGATTGTTTTGGGGAAAAAATTACAACTCATTTTTTTTAAATTGATGACATTTTTCTGGGTCTTTGGAATTAATGGGTTTTGTATATAACTCTCTTTTTATGCAGTTCTGAATGTGAACTGCATTACAGAAATGAGAAGAAGCTAGTAAATGAAAATAACTCTGTGGCATTCTTCTTAATTGGATTCATGCCTCTGATCTCCAACCGCTCAAATTACCAGACATTTTGTCTAATTAGAGTGTCTTGAGATATATTTGGTATTTTTAACCTGAGTGATCAACCAAAGGAAATGATGTGTTAATGCTGTGATCACTAATTCTTACTTAATCAGTGTTTACTTGACTGTTTGAACTACTGTATTTTCCTTAATGTCATATTGTTGTAAAGAGATTAAGCAACTACTTGTGATTCTGTGTGTTTCATTTAGTCTGGAAGACAGATTTCTGTTTTTAGACTACCCCCCCCCAGAATTATATGACTTGGTATGATCTTTATTTAGACACTACGTGTGAGAAATGTTCTGTGATGTATATCCAAGTTTGCTAAAATATGGTAGTATTTAACAAAAAAATTATAACTAAGATAAAATTTTAGTCTTTTTACTTTGGAGCCAAACAGCCATTACTTGGTGAGAGAGGTCTTCTTTATATAATTTCATATTAAGTTAATTAAAAGTAAAATATGCATATCCTCTGTTCAATCTAGTATTATATGTAAAGATTTTGATTTATTACCGCATAATCTGGATTCATCTATATTGTGTGTCCTCTGACTTTAAAAAAACATATATGATTATGATATAATCTTAGAAGTTAAAATAAAAGATACAAGAACACACACCTACATAGTTTTGTAGTTTTGTATGTTTTATTTAATTTTTTTCAATGTTAGGCAAAAGCATTTTCATTTGACACTAGTCTCAGCTGAATAACTCTTACTATAGAATTACTCATACTAAATGCCCATTCCTAAAAGCATCACAGCTTGTTATTGAACAAATAAATTTGTTGGATAGCTACTGATATTTCTAGGCTGGTGTGTTTAGATGACCTAAAGATCAGTCAGTTACAAGTTGTGTGAGCCTTTTAAAGTAAGTATTTTCGAATGATTTTCTTTTAAAATTGGGGATACCTTTGAGATTATTAAGGTTGGAAATGGAGGGACAGTATAGCAGGTAGGGCACATATGCAGCTGGCCTGAGGCTGATTCGAAACAACACATATTGTTACCCCAGATCCAAGAGTAAACCGTGAGTACCACAATGGGCAGCCACCAAACAAATATAATTCACTATCATTCACTGATATTATTCATAGTGTTTCAATGGGTGTCATTGGGTAGATGATAAGGAGTGGGTAGTGAGGAGGAATCCTTGGGGACATTAACTATAGAATATCACTGCTGCCAAGCAGATCCCACCCCAAGAAGAATAAATAGAAGAATGCCAATTAGATCTGCCCAAAGGACTGTGAATAAAAGCCTATATTCCCTTTCCATGCTTTTCAATCTTTTTCTTCTTTAGAATTTAGATGTGTCATAGCCTATAGCAATATAATAGGGAAAAGAACAGCTGGGCAGGATTACAGTGATGGATTAGGAACATAATTTATTCAGATTGTTATTACCATTTGAAAATTCATATTATTTTTCTTGCCACATAATAATGTAGTACTACATAAACAGACTAATGTACATAATTTGTGTTGAAAAAAGTCTCAGAATAAAGGGACAAAAAGTGATTGTATGGGAAGCATTGTTGTAGTTGAGCTAACAAAGCAAAAATTCAGTAGAATCATTTACAGAATATTCTAAACACAGGACATGGTAAGAGTTTGGGAGGGGCCGGGCGGTGGCGCTAAAGGTAAGGTGCCTGCCTTGCCTGCGCTAGCCTTGGATGGACAGCGGTTCCATCCCCCGGTGTCCCATATGGTCCCCCAAGCCAGGAGCAACTTCTGAGCACATAGCCAGGAGTAACCCCTGAGCGTTACCGGGTGTGACCCAAAAACCAAAAAAAAAAGAGTTTGGGGACTTTTGTGGTGATAAGGTATAAACATAGAGTCATTTTCCTTACTCACAGCATAAATTTGACACTGTTGCAACTATTTTGCCTCAATAACAATAAAATAAACAAACAAAAAATACGAGATTTTTCAAGCCCAAAATTTCTAGACTTCCCACCTTTGTATGTATTTGGAAAGTTACAGATGCATCTTGAATTCAGATGTTATTAGCAAAAATCTAAGAACAAAAGGTCTGTTGAGCTTTCAAGGAGAATAGGCCAGATGAGATTAGAATTAATCAATGTAAAAAGACTCTGAGATCCAGATGGGAGACCAGTAATTATTTAAGCAAATAAATTTGGGAGCTAATCTTTATGCTTGCATATGGGAGTAACTTTACAATAGCATTTGAAAATTATTTTGGCATATGGATTGGGGCTGGATTCTGAAAAAATAAACTAAAAACAAATGAACTCATCAGTACTCTGAGATTTTTCTCAAATATTATTAGGTATTTCTCCAGCATGAATGATGGTGATTATATGATAGGAGACCATGTTGGGAAACCATGAAATTTATGCTCTTCTGTTTATGATTTGTGGGTTATGAGATTTCACCAGTAACTTTTCCAGGACTAAATTTCCTCAAATCCAAATGGAATAATGTCAACTCCTGGCTAGCTTATTTCAAATGACAATTATATTACCACAAAATATCACATATTATTTATACATATTATATTCTCAATAAAATATAGATTATTTTATAGCTGCTATTAATCCATGTCAATGATTGCATGAAAGGAACTATGAGAACCAGAGAAGCTTCATCCTCATCATTATGTGCAATTCTCGTTAAGAAAATAAGATTAGTTTAATAATAGCATAAGAAGGCCAGGTCATATGTAGTTGCTTTGTATACACAGGGAACCCCAGAATGCACATGGCCCCTATTCAAGTCCAAGGTTGTTCAGGAAACTCAAAAAATAACTAATTTAAACAAGATGGCATCACTGGACTGACCCTAAACCATCTTGTCTAGCTGACAAAATATTACCAGGTGTGTCTATGGCCCCCCTTTGCATCACTAAGAAGCCCCTCAAACCCCCAGAATTGTAAACAAAAATCATATAAATTAAACTAATAAGCTGACATGGAGAATCTGAGCAAGAGATAACACAATGCATAACAAAATGGGGCTGTGATACTCATAGGGCCCTTAGATTATTCCCCGAGATATTCAGTCTACTTGTCTCACTCTTCATTGATTAGTTCCTGAAGTACTGGCAACAGTTCAAGTCATCCCAGTGGCATTCAAGGTTCTCCTGTACCAAACCTAGCAGTGTTTAGAAGCCATTCATTGCCACAGAACAACCAGGGTCTCACACATGAAAAGCATGCACCTCTGATATTATATTCTATACATACCACAATTCTTAATACAATGATAGAGATCATCTGGGATATCTGTTTTGTCAGTAGGAAAATGAGCTGTTTAAAACCATAGTAACTGCTAATAATGTTTAAATATAATATTTTCTGTCAGCTCCCAGTACTGCTGTCCTTTAGGTGTAAGGGTTGTGCTGATTTGTTCTTTAAGCTCATACTCTCCAGGGTCTGGGTTTAGATGTTCTTTTCTTAAAACCAGCTTCAGGAAAAAAATATCAAGTTGATCTTTAATAAATTAGATAGTGACTCACTGAAAGATCTCTCCTTTTTTCAAACAGAATATTTGCTCACTTGACTTCAAAGTCTGGATTCTACTACCTTCTACTCAGTTTACAGCCTAAGTTTGAAGCTGAAAACAGAAATGCTAAAATATAAAAAATGTAACATTCAAAGACAGTACAAACAATGAGTTGGGAATAATGTTCTGTATTTTAAATGGTTTTGCAAAATTAGAAAGATTGAAGACGTTATGATGGTTCATCATTCTATACCTCTGGGTTTAGGACATCAGTTCTGTGAAATTTAGATCTTCGGTTCTTTTAAATATGTCCCATTAGCTTTTATTCATCATTCTCCACATAATCTTGTGTTCAGCACCTCCTGAGATGTGGTGTTTTCCTACTAGAAATCATGATAACTAGATGTTATAGGATTCCTTTGACAGAGAGAGAGAGAGAGAGAGAGAGAGAGAGAGAGAGAGAGAGAGAGAGAGAGAGTATTGCACTAATGTAGGTCAAAGCAATAAACAAATCTTCTAAGTGCTTTTGAATTTTAATCAGCAAAGGTAATCCCAATAAATGCATTGAAAAATAATTGTCACTATAGCAACCCCATCAAATATCTTGTCAACCATGTCACATTAAAATTTCCCATACTTCTAGTGAAGTGCCTAGCAATGCAAAGTCACTGAAAAACAACAGTTCAGTAATGTTGTATATTACTAAACATATGCCATAATGGTCTGAGTTTATCAAATTAATCAGATGATCAATAATTCCTTTCTGGAAGTTTTCATTACCTCAATAACAATATGCCCGCATATAGAAAGATTAAAAAATTGTAAATATTTATTTAGGAAGCCAAGCTTTACTTTGTAGTGGATACACATAATATATTTTCTGAATAACTGTAATGATTTTTCCATGATCCTATTTTCCTAATAATTAAAATATAAACTTATGAACTAAGATTTCACATTAGTTCTATGATCTAAAAACATATTAAATGTACCCTTAATCTTTGTATACATACAATTTATGCTCTTTGAACTCAAAAGAAAGTACACCAGCATTATAATTTGTTGTTGGCTGTTATTGCCCTTTAGTTGTATGAGACTTATTGGTTAAAAATCTCATTACCATGGACCTACAGTAAATTAACTCTATTTTCCCAGAAATAATAATTCAATATTTGCTATTTTTCTGAGTACAATAACTTTAAAGAACACAACTGCTCTAAATAACAATAATTTCCTCTATATATACATATATAATTATAATTAGATACACATATTTATATGCACATATGTTTATTTATATATGTATACATATATGCATTTTAAAATTTACAGTGCTATCTTTTTATTATTTTTATTTTATTTTATTAAAGTTCCAAAAACTACAGTTATTCATATTTTGGTATTTGGTATACTTTGTGTCTAATACTTTGGGCATTATTCATACTTTGCTCCAGCACCAATCTTAGCACCAGTGTCTTGTTCCCATCACCAATGTACCTAGGTTTCTTTCCCTCCTCAATGCCCAGCCTGCCACCATGACAGGAATATTTTAATTTGGTTCTTGAAGTTTGTATTTCTTGTTTTTTTAGAATCATTTAAAGTTTGGCTATTTACTTAGGCCACTTCTTTGCATGGCCAATGTACCGGGAGACCCATTACCCATTATTTCCCATCTATATCGTTCCCCTCAATTTCTTTCCTTCTTTGTCTTTATCCTCCCAATGCTCAGAGGTCAAGTGAGAACTAGGCATTCCCCTTTTTTCTAACAGACACACCAAATCACAATGGATTTTAATATGGATGCAAAATTAATAGTAAGATATTAGATATGCCTTCATTAGCAACCACTAAAGCATATTACAGGACATTGGTATCATAGAGCAAAAACGTAACTATATTGTGTCATTTAAAGTTGAGAAAATAGGCAGAGTGTTATCTCTTTTCATTTAATTTTTTTTATTTTTAATTATGTGAACAATGATGCAAAGAAAGGGGACAAGGTAAAGTTACAGTGGAAGGACAATCACCCAAAAACAGCATTCTCAGAAGAAACCCCCCTGCTGACACCTGGCATTCCCTTTTTAAACATTGCATTTATGCTTGCCATTTTGAACCAAATTTAAGTGAATATATATATATATATATATATATATATATGTTATATAGTGAGAAATATATATACTTATTTATTTCTATGTTATTTTATAAACTATATAAAAATAATTTGCAGACATTAGCATTCCCTAAGAGATAATTTAAACTAATTATATAAAAACATATCTGATAATTATTATAACATTGGTAATTATGCTAATATCATTCAAGACATAATAGCAATATGAAGAATATTATTGGAGAGAGAAAATTGAGCAGTAGAATTAGTAGAGAACTAGAAATTTTCCTTTTCTTAAGATGCTGTGGATTTTATGGTATATTTTATTGGAATAATTCCAACGTAGATAGGTCAGTCAGAAAATTTCAACAGATGTTAGAGGAATATCATTCTTCCAAGTTGTCACTCAATAATTTTAAGACATGTCATTGATGTGTTTGTTCTTTATCCAATGGATTATAATGAAAATCTTTGGAAGTGTTAGTGATCAAACAAGTAAGGAGGAATAGTGGCTTCTGTGTCCAATTGATTTGACTTATCTCAGTTTTCAACAAGGCTTTCTTTCTGTGATCTTTCCCACATGCATGTATAACACTTGACAAAATTCTTTTTTTTTTGTTTTTTGTTTTTTTGGCCACACCCGTTTGATGCTCAGGGGTTACTCCTGGCTAAGCGCTCAGAAATTGCCCCTGGCTTGGGGGGACCATATGGGATGCCAGGGAATCAAACCGCCGTCTTTCCTTGGCTAGCGCTTGCAAGGCAGACACCTTACCTCTAGCGCCACCTCGCCGGCCCCAACAAAATTCTTAATACAATGCTTAATACACAAACTTAAGTTTGCGTCAACGTTTTGTTGTTGTAGGGAAAGGTCTCCTAAGCAATTCTCTGGAATCACAAGTGAGAATCCTAGCAAATTCTAAGCCAAATTTTCAGTGCTTGGGCCAATAATTTAATATTACATGGAGCAAATTGAACTATCAATTTGCTCTATTTTGAACTATCGAACCATCACCAGAACTATAAATGGAAGTGTTTCCAGAGTTTTCAAAGCAAAAGGGGAGCATGAGATATTGTAAATTGAACTCTGGACCTCTGCATGCAAGTTATGCACACTAGACTTTTGAACATTTCTATCCTTAATTTATAATTTAAATTTTTTTTTAGGAGTTCTAGGTTTGGTGCTTCCAAAGCTATGGGTTTTCTTTTCTTCCTATATAGCAGCAAATATGAAGCAAACCATACCATTGAGGCACTGCTATCCTAGTATCAGGATCCATTTATATTAGTTTTTCAATAGAGTTATTTCAATTAGAATTTATCTACACTAAAAGCGTTTTGGGGTGTTCTGCTGTTGCCATAAGCTAATTTTTCATTTCCTGAGATCTGGCTCTTTTCTAATGCTTAAGCTTACCTCCAATTACTAATTCTTCATTAATATTTACACTATTAGAAATCCACTTGAGACACATAAAATAAGCATTTCAGGAACCTAAACAAATGGTACTCAATTCTCCATTGTTATAATACAGTTAAAATAGATAATAGTAATATTATAACAAAAATTAAATTCTTTCTAAGAAAAAAACTGGGTAGTAATTAATGTTCATTAGCCCCCATTCTGTCACAAAAATTGTATGAATTTACATTCTCCTATGTGAGAAAACAGAAGTCCAAAAATATTGAAAGGAAATATATAGCAATAAGAGAATGTTAGAATTGCCTTGACATATTTTCAGGCATGGTGCCAATTGTTTGTAGGTGAATCAGCTAATACCATTCACACACACACACACACACACACACACACACACACACACCCTGAGTGTTAGAAATTTTGTATATATTTAATAAACTACCAGTAGTACTGGTGGGATTCAACAAAATATGGCTCTGATTCTAACTTCTTATACATCCTAGATTTATGAGCTGCCTAGAACATACTATATTTCATTTAACTGGCTAAGATTTTCCTATTTTTGAGCATTTGATTTCATTTCTACAAACTTTTTTTTTTCTATTATAGAGCAAAATCATTACTTTTTTTTGATCATTAGAAAATATCATTTCTGGCTTCTTTTGCATTTCCCTAGAAAGAGTTTTCAATCTAATTGCAATTAAACTGTGGTCCTGATAGAATAAAGACAGACAATTAAATTGTATTCATGTCTCTCCCAGATGTGAAGAGTTTTGTAAGCTTTATTTAGACACCATAATTTCCAAAGTTGTTCAGAATATAGTTGTTTCGGGCTGCAATATTTCAATATCATTCCCACAACCAGTGTAATATTCTCTCAATTAGTGTCTCTAGCTCCCAAGGCTGTTCCCTTAATGAGCACAAAATTATTTTATATTGTTGTTACAACAAAATGGTACAAGGAATTATCAAAAAAGTTCAGGAAAAGAAATTTTATGAAAATGGTTGTACCTTGAATAGCAGAGTGATGCAGTACAAACGTGATGGGACTACACAATTGTTGAGTCTCACAATGGAGCTTTTTAAAGTAGTTTTCTAAAGGTTTACTGAACTGTGTTTTGCTAGCTGAGCCTTTTTTGTTATTATTTTTGATTATTGAACCTGATGGGCTTCTATGCTACTTTCTCAGATAATTTTGGGTGCTCCTCTTGTGCTGCCAGAGTTGTAAAATCAGATTTGAGATATCTTAAACATAAATTACCTTATTTGTGAATGTCTTCTCTCTCACTTACTCTACAATTCTCAAATTTGATTGATTTCATTTGAGAGGATTTTTGTGTGGTCACATGTATGAACTGGGCTATCAGATCCTGATGTTTAAGACTGCCTTAGAAAAACTTTGATAAAAACATTTCACAAAAAATGGAAACAGAAGGCTATAAATAATGATTGATAAATAATGGGCTATTCTTACATGAAATGCAGTTTCAAACTGAAATTTCTCTCTAACACAAAATATCAGCGATACAGTTTGAACATAACAGATGCCCATTCCTGAAATCTCACTCACTTCTGATACATTCTCTCATTATTATTTTGTAACAGATATTCACATACATTATCAAAAGTTTTTGTAGCAGAAATTAAGCGTTTAAGCTAATGGAGTATCAGGCTTTAAAACTGTGAGAAACTGTGTTTCTATTTCAAATTAAAAAATATATGCATTTATTCACACAAAGTTAACCAAAATAATAAAGTAGGAAAAATACATACCATTTAGATTTAAAAAAATGGATAAAAAATTTAAAACACACTTGTCATTTTCATCCATGTCAGTGTCGTGTTTATATATTTTCAGATGTTGGCAATCTCATTTATTAGCTTAATATATTTGAAAATTTGAAAATTTTGTAAGAAAAAAATACAGATCATGTGGTTCCGTTAAAATACATTTTTCTATATATTGATGAAAGCAACATTAAAGTAGAATCATGTGACATATTGTCAAAGAATTTCTCTGACTTGAAATCTAGCACTATTTATAAAATTCAATGCAAAAAAAAATTAAGTATCACTTTTAAACTGCTACCATTTTCTCTTCAGAAAAAGGCATCAATCACATTAGGTTGATAGTGAATTTATCTTCAAACCCCAACAAAGAAAAACAAATCCCCTAGGTCCTAGAGCAGCAAATCAATATTTCTTTTAATTATCTCTAATCCTTTCTGGAAAACCACCTTTTGTGACCTTACTCCCTTTAAAGTGTTCATGGAAAGTGGCCACAAGCTGAAAATGAGACAGTAAACTGTCTCTTATTATAGGAAAATCAATTGTTTTAAGCAGTGTCTGAAAGCATTTAGACTTCTGTTTCAATACAAAAGAACTCAGCTTTCCATTGAGCTTCTTATTTATGTCTCCCTAACATTCCTTGGAACATAGCCACTGCCTATGTTCATTAGACGATGCATTTATTAACTGAACCCTTGTGGACTAGCTAATAGAATGCTAGACATTAGGCACATAAAAATGTATGAAGTCAAAAATACCACTCCCAAGAGCTCACTGTTAGTAAGCATGGACAATAAAAGCAATGAAATGTCCTTTCGATTCTATCACTGTGTTTCCTTAATAGCAATTACTACAACCAAGAATCGTCTGTCTTCCCTTTGGTGGTATAGATCAGGCATAAAGTAGACAACTAATAAAACTGAGTTTAAAGCACAGACTTGCATAGCCTGGGAGAGCCAATGTCCCTTTTACAGACTTCAGGGACCTCTAGGGAATCTATCAATGAGAGATTCAAAAATTTTCTGTTCCTAGCTTTTGAAGCTTGTGTCTATAGATCGATCTGTTTCTTGCCTTTTGCTCCAAATCCTATGTTCTCTCTTATATAACTGTCTGAGCTCCCTCTTACACATAAACATGCACACATATATACACACAGTGATGATGACCTACAGAATTTGCTGTGACCACCAGTGTTAAAGTTTTTCTCAATTTGAGTACCAGAGAGGAGCTGGGTTCCTAATTACTTAGTACAGTTATCATTTAGGATCTCAACCCTTTAACTTATGCAGTGATCATCTCTAAGATTCGGATTTTTCATCTGGTAAGTTGGGATTCAATATTATTTTCTTTTAGATCAGAGAGAGAATTCAATAGGCTGATTACATGTGTTCCAGGCAGGACACCTGGGGTTCTTTCAGGCACTGTATAGTCCCCAAGAACCTCAAAAAAATAAAATAAAATAAAATAAAACCAACTACAAGCAGAAAATCAAATTTTGGAATAACTCCAAGGCTTTCTGGGTTAAGGCCCTAGATTTTAAAAATTTCCAAAAAAAAACTTATTTTTTCACAAAGTAGATATTCTATGAAATGCACAAATCTTCAGCACTTCATGAATATTAGTTGATTCAGCTTAGACAATGTTGAGTGATAAAACAATAATTTATAAAGTTTGTTCCATGTCAGTAAGTTATTCTTTGACTTCCCAGGTCTTTCTGATTTTTCTAGCCTCCTGATTGACTCTCAAGATTAAGGAAGAAATTTAAAACCATATAATCTGTATAATAGATGTCAAATAACCAGGATTTGGTATTTTTTGTTTGTTGTTTTTTTTATTTTTGTTTTGTTTTGTTTTGGGGTCACACCCAGCAGTGCTCCGGGTTTAATGCTGGCTCTACTTTCAGAAATTGGCAGGCTCGGGGAAATCATATGGGATGCTGGGATTCAAACCACTGTCCTTCTGCAGGCAAGGCAAATGCCCTACCTCCATGCTATCTTTCTGCCCCCCAAATAACCAAAATTAGAGCAGCAGACCAGGACATTTTAGGGAAATGGGAGGAAAAAGTCCAAAACTTAGAGAAATACTTCAACTGTCTAAGATTTTGCACTGAAGCTTGTGTCTAGAATTGCCTCAATAGGTTAAAACTTGGAGGCTATGAGCACTGCTTGTGGATCCAAGCAATAACATTTTCACACCTTGCATTGATCTAGTGAGATCAATATAATAATTGATTAAAATAATCAAAATAATCACAAGAAGTGGCCCCCAGGGTCCCTTGATCACTACTTAACTCCCCCCTGAAAATTAGATAAAACTTGAAAATGTTGCCTATACTTGACCTGTTTCTGCAACATTTATGTCAGAAATATGTCACACATTCAAGGAAATTAATTAAGAAGCAACAGTAAGAGAATAAGATCAACAGGATGAGCTCAATGACAGTCTTACAGAATGTTTGAAAGTAGAAGCTGCAGGAGGATCTTTTGTTTTTCTGTTGCTTTCTGGGCTTCTTTATGAGACTAATTGTGGCCAAACTCAGTAAAAGGTGTTAATGAAATGTATCTGACAAGATCTAGCTAACTCTAATTCCACACATAGAAGACCAATTATTTCAGCTAATTTCCCCAGAAATGTCTAAGACAAAGATCTGCAGAATCTTCTTCTTTTCCAAACCCTTTGGTTTAAGTAGGCAACAAAGTGGATTTTCTTGGTCTACTCAGTTTCTAGTACATTTATGAACCTAGAATTCTAGAATTCTAACTCACGTGTTTTATTTTAAAAGTAGCTATCAGCCAATCCAGAAAGAAGTTCTCAAGATGTTGCTTACCTCATTGTTGAATAAGCTGCTTAATGCTTGATGCTTCTCTCAGAAAATAGAGAACAAAACTGTATGTATATGTTTCTACCCAAATGATGTCTCCTATATAAATTTATATTGCATTTAAACTTATTTATAGAAATGATCAACCTCAAAAGCATTTATTTCCAAACTTCCAAGTAGGCATTATATATTCCCTGCCTATGCTGAGAATAAAATATAGCAAGAAAAACCATGACTAGAAATTCAGAGGATATGGGGCCGGGTAGGTGGCGCTGGAGGTAAGGTGTCTGCCTTGCAAGCACTAGCCAAGGAAGGACCGCGGTTCGATCCCCCGGCGTCCCATATGGTCCCCCCCCAAGCCAGGGGCGATTTCTGAGCACATAGCCAGGAGTAACCCCTGAGCGTCAAACGGGTGTGGCCCAAAAACCAAAAAAAAAAAAAAAAAAAAAAAAAAGAAATTCAGAGGATATAACTGTAGCACCAAACTGATCTCTGATCACCAGACTGATTCAAATATTTTATCTTCAATTTTCTCCTGAATGGTGTTTACTAGATTTACAGTATATAAAAGGCAAACCCATGTGCAATAATATATATATATATATGGGTTATCAGATGCAATATAAAATACTTTAAAGTTTCAGGGTACAATAGATAAGGCCCTACTTATCTTACTTATACTTACTTGCAGAGGGTTGACTCAGGTTGACTCAATTCTAACCCCAGAAAACAATATTTTCCCCAGAGTACTGCCTTTAGTTATCCCTGAGTTAAGAACAAGGTACAATCCCTGAGCATCATGAGATATGGCCATAAACAAAAATTTTAAATTTAGGGCCGGATTGAAAACACAGTGGCAGGGTGTTTGCCTTGCACACAGCCAACCTAAGACGGACCCGGGTTTGTTTCCCAGCATCCCATGGAAGAGCTTAGCAAGGTGATTAGGGGAAATAAGCTCTCGAAAAGGAACGTGAGGCCACCTGGGCAGAGGTCCAGGGGTGTCCCTATAGTAATGCATTGAGGTCTCAAAAAATGTTACTTACTTTTCCTTCCTCTTTTTAAACAGATTGCACACGGGCATGCTAGTTAATAAAGCCTTGAATTTTGAAATCATGTACCTTTTTGTTTTTTCAATAGCTACGCATCACCACCAGGAGAATTAGCTGGGCCCACAAGAATACAAACATGAGTCATAACTTGTAAAACTTCAATCATTATGCATTTCTGCTTTGCTTTAAATCTCAATGCCGCCTCAGGGAATGGTGAACAGAGATTATTACTGCTTGTTGGCTGTTGTTACATAGCACCTGACAACCACTGTACATATATTTAATCAGAGTGATGAGTGAGATGTCTTTTTCTAATCTCCCAACAGTTTTGATGTCTATTAGCATTAGCTTTGCCATTTCTAGACAATGTAAAGTATCAACATGTTGGAATTAGCAGTTATGACATACTCATATGAGAGGCAGTGGTTAGCAATATTTTAAAGATAAAAACCAGACAGCTCACAACTTGGGTAAGTTTGCTTGACAGTCTCAAAATATTCCCCCTGAGAAATGCTTAGAAGCTGCCTGTCTAGACTTATAACCACTAAAAGCAAATGCAACTGAGAGCCAAGAATGAGAAGAGGATTGCTTTAAACCTTTATCAGGTTGTCCTATTGATCATTTTGGACTATATATTATGCTCTTTGTGGATCCCACAAAGGTTTCCACTTGGGAGTTGTGCAAATAGAAGCAAGTAAAAGTTTTCTAGTGATCAATTTCCCAAGAGGCCAACACAGTACCCTGTAATGAAGAGAAAACTCTGCAAACATAAACCAGGTCTCAAAGAACCACATTGCCTAATTCCAGTAGCTGTAACTCAGGCAACGGTGAATTTTCCCCATGCTGTGTTTACTAGGCTGAGTGTTAGGAAGTAACATTTGCTTTTAATTCATTGAGTAACTCTTGTATCTGGCATATAATCTCCACAAACGCTTAAGATAACAGATGGGACTTACAATGTGTCTTGAAAATTAATGTGGTCCTCCATTGGTGCCTGACAAAATGGAAATCTTCATAACAACCAACAATGACTAAAACAGTTTCCTGCATTCCAAAGTGTTCTGAGTTGAGAAGTATCACAGAATGGCAAGAAAGCAGTAAGAAGACTTGTGTGTTCTTGGATATTAGAGCATTAGAGATTTTGGCTAAAGCTAAAGGCCATTCTAAGCTTATTCACTTTGCATGTGAGAGAGAAAACAAAGTGAGAACAGCACATGGAGCCCAGAGAGAACATTCTCAAATACAGCTTATGTTTTTAAAGAAGCAAACTGCATCCTATGAGGACAGCTAAAGCCTGGGGCTGATGTGTTTTTAATAGTAATCAGTAAATAAATACAAGTGGTTCTCTTGATGAGGCTTTGGGGTGATATAAAATTCAGTTTGGTTATGTTTTATGCCAGAATTTTGGTACCTCAAGAAAGGAACTCTTACAGCAAAATAATTTGAATTTGAGTATAAAGATAGGAACATTATCTCTGCTGTTTTGCCTGCCAAATGGTGGTTAGCATTTTTTTACAAGGTGGAACCACAAATTTATATTTTTACTTTATCACTTTCTCAAATAATAAAATATTAATTACTTAGAAAATCAAATAGGCTTATCATATAATTATGTGTATCATACACTTTAGAAAGCAAATGTCTTCTTAGCATTAATTCTTTAGTTTTTGCCAGAGATGTCATATGGCGATGTTTTTTAAAGCCTGGACAAAAGTACAAATCAATATTTTCTCATTAGTGGATTTCACAAAGCAGAATGCTCATTAATTGCTTTAAAGTTTGCCCCCAGAATTATGTCTTCTGAGTTATTATGAAAATCTATATTTACCCACTATTCAAATCAGAACCTACTTCAAAATTCTCTCTCTGAAAATGTTCAGTAGAGAATATCTATAATACTATGCTATAAAATGATTTATTCATTTAGTCAATTATTTCTGGTACCAATATACCTGACCTATATTTGAGGCTATCTTCAAGATTTTTGTACTTTCTAACACACTTTGAGTTTCACTCCTTTTTGCCAATTGTGTTTTAAATCTAAAGAATTTTTGGGCTGGGCAGAGAGTACACAGAGGTTCTATGTTTGTCTTGCATGTGGCTGATATTCAGTCAATCCATGGCACTGTATAAGGTCTCTAGAGCTCTGCCAGCAGTGATCCTTGAGTACAGAATTAGAAGTAATCTCTGACTTTTGGTCCTACCAGGAAGTTAGAGAGAAAACAAGAGAATATCTCAACTAATCATAGAAAATCTTGAAGGAAGAACTATCTCTAGGGCCAAGGTGCACTAAGCAATATTAACTATAAGAGAGCCTTTCATTCCCACAGAGTTAAGTTCTCCACAAATACAGTCCTGCTTGGTTTTGAAAAGGTTACTTATTTATGATGATCAAAGTCAAAAAACTTTATGACTTTTGAAGGTGAATAGAATTCCTGTGTGAAGTGGTGGTCAGCTATCACTAAAAGTTGACTGTAAAATGTTCCAATAAACTGGTTAGTGGTTGAATGGATGTAGAAAGCTACTCAGAGGAAGTTGGAAGGGGAAGACTTCTCATGGAGAAGGAATCAAAGCTTATAGAAATCAGGAACTCTGTAGAGTAATGATAAATCAAATGTATTTTTACTATTTAAGAATAAGTAGTAATAGGGGCTGAAGAGATAGTACAGCTGTTAAGATAATTACCTTACAAAATTGCCTCTGAACTCCACATGGTCCCCCAGCTTTTCCAGGACTGATCCCTGAATGCAGAGCCAGGTGTAAGCCCTGAATATAGTCAGATATGTATTCTCCCCCAAAATGCTTGTAGTATTTGTCAAATTCTTTATTCACAAGAATGCATCATCAATGCCCACAGTACAAGCCATATTAAATAGGCAATTTCCAAATGGAGTATACTGGAAAGAAGTGGAAGGCTGGGTCCCATTTGAGTTGGACATCCCCACTTCTAAACAGGTGTATCAAGGAGTTTCTGGAGTTCATCTCTTCAAAGTATTACCTCATGCAAAATCCCTGAAGATGGATCCCTTGGTGGATTCTTAGTTTATGCTAAATTGTGCCTAAATAAAAAAACATATTGCTTTGCCAGGTAACATATTAATTTTCTGCATTCCTAAGCTTGTCCAAGTTGCTGAGCTATCATTAATGACAAATCACCTCTCAAAAGAGAATTTCTACACAAATGAGATTAGAGATGTTTATTCTTTGTTAGTTCATAAAACCTACAAAAAACTTCCAGCATTGAGGCAGCAATTTCTATTTTTCAGAAGCACCTGGGCTCCTGAAAATGGGCTCAGGAGGGAGAATTCAGTGGAAAGTTTTTTCAAAATAAACGCATCTCCTGAGTAATAACAAGTATGCCAACGTCAACTTTAAGAAAATGTTTGCTCTGACTCATAAGTTCTTTGAAGAAAGTTGGTGTTGGGATGGTTATAATAAAAATGCTAAGAATAGAACCTTAGCAAGCAAACCTGTGCAGAAACTTTGATTGTTCAAAAGGAAAGTCATTCCCAATGCAATATTTATTTGTGCTCTAGCTCTATAGACAACAGAGCCATTGAGAATTGACTGTTCGTGGCCTTTAAGCCCAGCACAAACAAGAACACAAAACACTCCCCAGCACATAAGCCACTCAGATGGGCTCAGATAAGAGACAGAAAAGCTTTCATTCTTTGTTTCTTTGAGGAGCTCCGTGGGTACTAGCTGCCAATTTTCTAAGAGGCCAATGAGACCAAAAATGCAAGCACTGTATGGAATTTTCTTGCCAGTTCTATTCTGTCATGTCTCCACACGAAAGCCTTAGAGAATGATTTCTTGCATGCAACTCCCTTGCCCAGTGGCTTTGCTGATTGTTTGGTGCATTATTTCCTTGGAATACAGCCACCCTCGTTATTTTTGTGTTGTCTATTGCTCCTTTCAAGCAGCACAGACAAAATTGAATAATGGCAGCCGTCCCCCTTAGACAGACACCTCAGTAGTTTCTACGTTTTCTACCTAGTGTTGTACAAAATGAAGGTTGCTGATCTCTGATTTCAATGTGATTATAAAGAGAATCATGTTTAAGCAAAGGATCAAAGCTGTAGAACTCTTTAGACTAAATATTGTAGACTACAACTAATTGAGGTTCATGGAACATTACCTCTTTAATGGATTATACAGGCCAAAGTTTTTTGTTTGTTTGGTTGGTTGGTTTGGTTGGTTGGTTTTTCAATGAAGGGAAGTAATGCCAGAAACAGGAAGCAGGTGAATGGCAGAGCAAAAGAGAAGTAATTTTTGTAGGTGTTGCAACAAAATAGAGTACCAGGGTATGTTTTTCAGACCTGCTAAAAAACTGAATTTTAGGGAGGTTAAGTATATTATAACAGTTAATATTATTTTATTTTATTATTCACATATACAATCTAAACATGAAAGATGTTAATATAACATTAAGAAAACATAAAAGTTGATTTTCTCCCTAAGGCGTTGCCACCTGTTAATCTCCCTAAAAATGTTCATATAATGATATATTATGTTAAAAATAGCTATATGCATATACCTGTGTGGCTTCTTCTATTGCTAAAAAAAGTTTTACAAAAGAATATGTATGTTTACTATGTGCAGGATATATAAACATGTGCATTTTTAATCTATTTTATTATAATACTTTTATAAAAAATATTGCAATGCTCTTTAATAGAGTTGTCCTCTTTTTTATTTATACTTTAAAATTTTGAAGGTATTATTTTTATATTTATCTTTTTAAAGCTAGGTAAAGATTTGTTTGTTTTATTTATCTTTTATATATATTGATTTTGGTGTCAGTGGTATTTTGTATTATTGTTTTAGTTTATTTTAAATCTATTTTTAAATTTATATTTGTTCTGCTAAGTATATGCCTAGAATATCCTTTTCACAGTACTTAGAGGTGCAAAGTTCCGTGGTTAGTTTCTGTCATTGTCTTGGTTAGCTTTGTTTTGAGATATTTTTTCATCTTATTGTATATCTATCCTATTGTATAGCTTTTATCTTATTATATAGCTATAATTATGAACTCCCTCTTTGATTTCTTTTGCTCCTTCCCAAAATTACAGTATGTTGGTTTCATTTGTCTCAAGATAATCTTCAATTTATCTTTTAATTTTCTCCTTGATCTACTGCTTGTTCAATGGTCTATTGTTTAATTTCCACTTAACTGGGTTTGGATTTCTTTCTTTTATTTGAATTTTAATTAGTCTATTTTATCCCATTATTGTTGGAAAAGTTACAAATTATTTTAATCTTTTCAATTGATACCTTTAGCAATTAAGTTTATATGTTTGTATGTACAAAATTCTTTATTATTTTATGCTGTAATATTAGGTTATTAATTTAAAAATGAACTTTGTTTCAGATATTTCTTTATAATATGTATAACATTTTTGGGAATTTTTTAAATATAAATTTTAGAAGAGTTCAAAAACCGTTTAGATTTATTTACTTGAAAGTTAAAGTAGATATCGTAGCAAGAATAAATATTTGCTACTTGTCATACTTAGATTTTTATATTTATGTATATCTTTTATCTACATATAAACCACTTTTGTCTTTCCTTAAAAACTTTGTCTTAAGGAAGTTGGCAAGCTTCTTAGTTATTGCGTTGTTCTTACATTATCACTCACTTTGCATATTATTTTATAGAAGCATTGATAAAAAATTTAGTTTTGAGATCATGGTTCAATAAAATCTCATAATATCTCAAAGTGCTGAATATTCTCTTAAAAACCAAATATTTATGCACACATTTTGGAAACTTTGAATGTTCTTCACAGAACAGAATTAAAATAATTTTTTAATCTGACAGCATCACATCTTAGCATATAACCTTCAGCATTGTCCTTATTATTAAAAAAAAAATAGTTCCACATCACCTAAACATTGCGTATGTTTCTTATCTTTACCTATACTATTGTGTTCAGTGTCTGAGACACACTGACCCACAATTTGTTATCTTCCTTTTCCCTCAGTTTTAGACACATGCCATTTTAATCTTCTTAGACTTCTTTTCCTCAGGCTTGACCTAATTGCCTTTGCATTAGTCATTTTCAGTAGTTCTTGTGAGATAATAATTTTGTAGACTTTATTTTCATCTTATTTACATGTTCCAAAAACTTTTTTTGTGACAACACTATTATTCTGATTTTTTTAATTCTTGGGGCTATTCATTGAACATGCACCCTTTCCCTTTCAACATATACCAACTTAGTCAGAGAATGCCTATTTTTTTATAAGTAAATCACCAAATTCCACCTTAGTCTCGATATATTAAATTACTTTATTTGCGGTCTGTCTTGCTTGTGGCTGAACCTGTTTGAATTCCAAGAACTGTATGATTCCCAATGAATAGCTATTAAATATTTGTAAAGAAAAAAAAATTTTATTAAATGACTTTTGTAATAAACTTTCTCCAAGGATTGTTTTCTGACAGCAGTTTTACCTTTCTACATCCCTTAATAAACATTTGAATCTATGAACAGAATTAGCTTATAACTTCTTTCAACATTTCCCATCATAGAAATATTCTGTCCAATCACCCATCTGACCCTTCTGTTCTTCACCTCCATCTTCTGGCCAGGTAAGCTAGTCCCAGAAATAGACAAGTTTCCATTTCTCTTTTCCTGACCTGTGTTATAGAATACTGCAAATCTTATCTAAGAAGTGAAGGCTTCTTCCAACTAGCAGCAGTTTAATAATGTTGACAATAGGGACTGGAGCGGTGGCGCAAGCTGTAAGGCCTCTCCCCTACTTGTTCTAGCCTAGGATGGAGCATGATTCAATCTCCCAGCGTCCCATATGGTCCCGAAGCCATGAGTGATTTCTGAGCGCATAGCCAGGAGTAACCCCTGAGCATCACTGGGTGTGGCCCCAAAAGTTATAATAGTAATAATAATGATAATGTTGACAATATATTTGTGGGTGAAATGATAAACCAAGTAAATGTCTCATATGGGAAAAAGAGTTTTAATTTTCTTCTTTTGTCTAAATTTCTGGGGGAATAGGGAATTAAATATTCTTACCAAAGATTAGGCATTTTAAAGACTAACTTGACCCCAAACAATTTACAAGAAATTAAGTTAAAAAAGATTTTAAAATAAGGATTAAGCCAATACAATATTGTAAGGCAGACAGTACAACCCTGAATTTAGTATCTTGACATTAACTAAATGCCAGGAGTTAAGGTTGAAATTTTGAAGGGATCATTATGGAAAAAGTTTTTTATTCAACTAAAGTATAGCCAATTAGTACAGATAATACTAGATATATTTCTTTCGCCTTGTGGCAACTTTAGAAAAAGTATTAGCTCATAGGAAATTCATTTAAAAATATAAGAAAATTACTGAAAACCTTGAGGCTGAAGAGATAGCATGGTGGTAGGGTGTTTGTCTTGCATGTAGAAGAACGGTGGTTTGAATCACGGCATCCCATATAGGCCCCGAACCTGGCAGGTGTGATTTCTGAGCATGGATTCAGGAATAACCCCTGAGTGCTGCCAGGTGTGACCCAAAAATCAAAAAAAAATTACTGTAAACCCTAAAATTCTATCATAAATGAAACTCAGGAAAGTATGATCAAATCTTTTTGATGTGGAAGAATGAATATAAATATAATTCAATGTTGGCCAATTTTCCAGGACTAAAATTACTTAGTAGAATATAGTCCAAAATATGATTTGATGTCTCACTTGTGACCCAAAGGGAATCTTATAATTAAGTCTTACTCCTATGTCTGCCTCATGAATATTAATCATCCTGAAACAGAGACTCTATTGGCAAAAACTATTATGACCTGATCAATGGCTAATACCAAAAGGAATACTCAGAAATACTCATTGTAACAAGCTAGAGTTGCAACAGCACAAACATTAATATACTTGATTTCATGTTTTATTAATTTATAAATTTATTAATACTTAAAATGTAAGTAAATTGCTAAAGCAATTACATGATATCAGTAACATTAATTCAAAGAAAACAAAAGAAGTCATGATGTTAAACCACACTTAGTGCAGATCATAAGAAAACTACTGCTTATTTAATGTAAGAACAATCAGACCAGCATTTGTTCTTAAACAGATGCCTTTTTGGTTATAGCCATCCTGGTAGGTGAGTTTCCATCTTTTTATTTCTCTCTGCAGTTGGTTAATAGCTTAAGTGGTTGAGCATTTACCCATGTGCTTAATGATCATTTGGAAAATGATCATTTAAGAAAAAGATCCTCTAAATATTATCCACTTTTAAAATAGGCTATTTTTATTTTTATAGAATGTTTTATTCTATGAAACACCTATCAGATGTAATTTACACATATTTTTATTTAGTAGGTTATCTTTTCACTTTTTATTGAGAAATTTATCATTTTGATTACAATATAAACATTTTCATTTGCCTTTGAGGAAAGGGTAATGGCATGGGGCCACACTCCGTGGTACTCTGGGAAATCTTCTGACTCTGAGCTCAAGGATCACTCTAAAAGGTATTTGGGAATCATATTAGATATTGGGACCAAACCTAACTTAGCAGCATACAAGGCAAAATCCTGCCAACAATTCTCTCTGTTCCTTCCATTTGCTTATTTGAAGAATGCTTATTGTTTCAATTTGATGAGATATGGTCATAATAGTTTTATTTCTATAAACATAATTCCCCTTATATTTTAATAAAATTTAATGATGGGGCCAGAGAGAAAACACAGAAGGTAGGGTACTTGCCTTATATCAAACAATCTTATTTTATTTAACACCTGGCATACTGAGGCTGAAGCAATAGCACAGTAGTAAAGTGTTTGCCTTGCATGCAGCTGACCCAGAATAGACTCGGGTTTGATTCCTGGCATCTCAGAGGGTCCCCTGAGCCTGCCAGGAGTGATTTCTCAGCAAAGAGCCAACAGTAACCTTTGAGCATGGCTGGGTATGGCCCTCTCTGAAAAAATACCTGACATACAGTATGGTAACCTGAGAACTACCAGATGGTACAGAACCAGAGATAACAACTGAACATCTCCAGATCTGATCTGCCCCCAAATCACAGCAAAACAATTTTAATGACATTTTTTAAATAGTAACTATTTTTTCAATATTTATTTTTTTTCAATATTTTATTTAAACACCTTTGTTACAAACATGATTGTGCTTGGGTTTCAGTCATATCAGATGACACCCCCCCCATCACCAGTGCAACATTCCCATCACCAATGACCCAAATATCCCTCCTCCTCTCCCTGCCCCTACCTGTACTCTAGACAGGTCAAGTCAATATTTCTTCTACTGAAAAAAATTCATATTTCATTCAGATTTCTGAGAAAACACTGGAAAATAAAATTATGGACTAACAACTTGACATAATAAACGACAGATTCACATGGACCCAATTATTCATATTTCTGGTTTTGAGGGTCTTTTTTCTTTGCTTTTATATTGTTGCTTTGTTTTGTTTGTTAGTCATACCTGAATATTCTGGGGTTACTCCTGACATTGAATTCAGTAGTCAGTCCTGGTGTTGTTCTAGGGACAATACAGAATACCAAGAATCAAGCACTAGACTACTTTATGCAAGACAAATATCCTACCTTCTATTCTATCTCTCTGACACTATTTATTAAGGGTTTTGAAAGGAAAAATCCAACAACAGAAATTCCTTGTGATTGATAATTTTAGAAGTTAGAGGAATCATCTAAATGGCATGTTTTGATTTTCTGTTTATGTGATATGTATGACAAACACCCAACAATAACTGAATCAGATTTTTCTGATCAAATCATCTACTAATAACTAAAGTTTTCTGTGAATTTCTGTCATCTGATGAATGTTAAATTCAAATCAAATGAGTTATTTGAATTGTTCAAATAGATGACAAAGAGGACAAAAATCAAGCTCTTGCCCTGATTGCAGAACATTATATTTAGATCCCATTTAGATCCTGTTTAGATCCCGTTTAGATCAATCATGTGACTGATTCTCCAATCACCTTCCATAAGGACCAGAATACAGAACTGAGTATACATTGCCTCTTCGTGTGTATGTCCACAGAGTGTGAGTTCAGTTAGAGAAATAACTACACTGACAATTATCATGGTAGTGAGTGAGAGAGATAGAATGTCTCAAAGACAGGCAGGTGATGAGGGAGGAAGGAAATGGGAGTATTGGTGGTAGAAATGTTGCACTGGTGAAAGGGGATGTTCTTTTTACAAATAAAACCCAATTGCAAACATGTTTGTAATCATAATACTTAAATAAATATATTTTTAAAAAATAGTAAAAATTAATAGAATGGGACTCTCATGAAAAATTCTTTAAGAATTAACCTTCTCCCTGACCCCCCCAATAAGATACGACTTTGTTGTTCTGCACAGATATTCTAATAGCATCTAGAGAAGTGGTTACATTTTCCTAGCATCTTTCTACTATCAAAATTTGATTAAGGATTTTTTAATTGTTGAGTGATTTGTCCTGATTATAAAGTGCCAGGCTAAGCACACGTAGCTTGTTATTTTGCCGAGTATGCTCCATTTACCCTGTTGAGAAAAAGAGTAGCTGAGAGAAATGAGTGCACCAAACGAAGTATTTCCAGGAGCTTAAATGTACATAAAAGACTTGGCAGGATTTTTTCCTGGAGTGATTTCCCATTCTTGACAGACTCAAAGAATTTAGTCAGCAAGAAGAAAAGGCGGGAATTCCTCTTTCTACTTCCACTTTGGTCTTATTGTTCAAGGAAGATTTGAATTGATTATAGTAACTAAATCATTTTAGCACAATCTAAAGAAATGAATAATCATTTATTTCACTTGTGTTTTAGTCTTGGTAATAAATGGTAATGCAAACTAGAAAATATATTTTCTTGGATATCTGATTATTGTCTTCTTTATTTTTTCCTTTTGGGTCATACCCCAAAATGCTCAGGACTTACCCCTGCACTTAGGGATCACTCTTGTTAGGAATTGGGAGACAATATAGGGATGCATAGGACCAAACCTGATTTGACTATATCCAAAATGAATGCCCCAATGAATATACTATGACTCCAGCCCTGAAATCATTAGGCTTTTGTACATCATTTTAACTCATATATCTGATGGAATATAGACTGGTAGTACAATCAGCCATATACAAGAGGGTGAATCTTTCTTAGTTGACTATGAGTCCATATGTTTTTAGAAGGGTTGATTATGGACAATTTGCAGCATCTGGGAACAGAATGTGCTTAACTATATACAGCAGAAAAAGGAGTTCCATCCCAAACATACTGGCTGAAAAATTGAGTGTACATGTTGAAAAGGTCTGACACATTGGCTCAATTTGTTAATGTGTTCATTAATATTTATTGGTATTCTTTCATAAAGATAAGAGGAACAAACCAAGTAATGAGAATATTCTTTAAAAAGAAGGAATGTTCAGAGATATCTGCAGTTATTATGAAGAATATGATAAACTCATTTCAAAATCATCAAGGACACATAGGCAATAGACTCAGGCATAAATTTGATTTTCCAAATCAAAAATTATTAAGGTTAAGTTTTATGTGTGTATGATCTGAGCATATGAGAAGTGTGTGCGCCTATGGAAAAGTACAGAAAAAAGTTCAAGTTAAAGGCAATTCTATTCAGTTTTTAAAATTCTAAGGAAACCATACAAAGAAACAATCAAAGTTTATCTTCACTGACATCATTAAACTCTTTAAAGGTAGAGTATCAACCATGCCAGGCTAAAACTCATATAGAACACAAAGTTGGAAATACTGATTTGGGTGTTTCTTTTTAACTTTCCTTTAAAATTTATAGTATGGGGCCGGGAAGGTGGCGCTGGAGATAAGATGTCTGCCTTGTAAGCGCTACCAAGGAACGGACAGTGGTTCGATCCCCGGCGTCCCATATGGTCCCCCCAAGCCAGGGGCGATTTCTGAGCACATAGCCAGGAGTAACCCCTGAGCGTCTAACGGGTGTGGCCCAAAAACCAAAAAAAAAAAAAATTTATAGTATGATTCTACTTCCTAAAACTGCTGGAAGTTATTTCTGCTCATAAATATCTCAAAAATGTATTATTAAACAAATTAATGATTCGAGAAATTGGGGGAGAATCTTGAGGAATAAAGATAAAATGATTGCCTTCCATGCACCAGTAATACCATATATGTCACTGATCTCATTATAAAATGAGATACTATGGAAGATATTTCCTATATCCCACGCTGAGAGGTTCAAATTCCACGGACTTAGTTAATAATAAACTATCGTTTGGATCAAATCGTGATTCCATATAATTTATTGTTTAGCTTAATTCTCAATTAAATGTGACCATATATAGAGATAAGTTTAGTAAAAGACTGATCAAGAAAAATTTATTTATTTCCCATATCACTGGTATCCTTGTAAAAAGACATTAGGATAGGAGAAAAAAAGTAAAAAGAGATTAGAATGTAAGTATACATCAACAGAAGAGGATAAGAAGATGTAGGGGTAAGATAGTCAAGTCACATAATCTATGATCCTTTATACTGACAGTCCTGCCAAATTACAAGTAATCAATAAATTCAACTCAATAGAATTTGATTTCAGAGTTAATTTCCTAAGTAAATTTAATTTAAATTATTTCTGACATTTATGTAGTTCTAGCTAATATTTTTATGCTAGTCTAGGTTTTTCAAATATCAGAACTCAAGCTAATAGTAAAAGTTTGGGAACTATATTCAGAGAAATGTCTGGGAGAGCTAACGGGGAGAGTCTATATTAAACTATGATGCAAGCCTGACCCCAAGTGAAAAAGAGAGGGAAGGAAAATTCTAGAACTCTGAAGAGGGTTATACAATAGGTTGGATGTATGCTAGTGGTCTTGCAAGGAGTCTTGATCTCACAGATTAATGTGAGCCAAGTCTCAGACCTCTTACGAATATGTCTTCCCTAGCACAGAGGCCAAGTGGTCTCCTGTATAATGGGTGGATAAAAAAAAAAAAAGGTCAGAACTAATTACTCAGCCAGCATAAAAGTCTCCATGTTTATCCACGTATAGGAAAATTTCATGACTTCTTTACTAATAGCTGCATAGTGTCGCATTGTGTATATATACCATGGTTTCTTTAGCCACTCATCTATTATCTGGCGTCTGGGTTATTTCCAGAATCTGGCTACTGTAAATAGTGCTGCAATGAATATAGGTGTGCAGAGGGCATTTTGTATTTGTGTGTGTGTGTGTGTGTGTGTGTCCCTAGAGTATATCCATAGAAATGGTATTGCTGAATCATATGGGAGCTCAATTTCCATCTTTTTGAGGAATATCCATATTATTTTCCATAAAGGCTGGACTAGATGACATTCCCACCAGCAGTGAATGAGAGTTCCTTTCTCCCCTCAGACTCTATCAATAAACTTAACTCTTGCATTATTTGTTTTTTTTTTTTTTGGGGGGGGGAGTGGGCACATCTGGGTGACGCTCAGGGCTTACTCCTGGCTATGCGCTCAGAAATCGCTCCGGGCTTGGAAGGACCATATGGGAAGCTGGAACCGAACCAGGTCCCTATTGCTCAGGCTCCAACTCTTGCATTTCTTCATTCTAAAGCTAATTCCAAAATAGGGCATAGAAAAGACACTTACAACCACACAGCAATCATTTATTTAATGTTTTTCCTCTACTGGTCATGAATCAATCAGGTCAAGAGGAAACAACTGGTGTAAAAATTACTGAGTGACCCTTACATGGCTGGTTTGAGAGTACTAGAAACTTCTGGTTGAAGTGCTGATTCCTCCTTCAATAAGAAGAACTCAATGGTCTGGTGGTATTTCAGGCTTTTAAAAATTATTGGATTGAGTGACTACAAGGAAGAGTCATAACCTTAGCCCCTAGTTTCTAGACTTCACTGAAAAAAGTTGTACAAACCTAGCCATAGAATGCCCTTTATGATCACCAAGATTGCCCTCTGTTTAGGAAGTGATCATCATCCTTTATCGCCTTCTACCTGGCCTCTGATTGCCAATCTCCTCCCCGGAAATTCGGAGCTTCACTCTTAATCCCTGCAATAATATTCCCCCTGGGTTCTATTGGATGTAGATCTGCCCTGATAATGTTGAAAATCTCTCAGGATTTCACTGCTATATTTCTGTTGGCTTTTGCCCAGAATTGGCTGTCATGTACCTATTTGCCTTGAACTCTCTAAGCAACCACTGCATAATTCCAGTTCTGATCCAGCTAATTCATTTTCACCTCCCCAACAAGAGGCTTCCTTTATGTACATTGCCCTAGGCCATGATAATCTGCCTCCTAATTATAGTAATTCATCGGATTAGAGTGAGTCACAATTTAGAATGAAAACAGTCTGTTCCATGTGAAATGTGTTAGCTTCAAGGACTAGTGCACTAATTTGTCATAGTCTGTTAGCATCATGGTTTGGGTCAAACTGTTCCCTCCATCACTGAGAAAGATACTGAGGAACACAAGATAAATGTATTTTAAAAAACATAAACATATTCAATGTGGAAATTCAACATAGATTAATGAGTTCTTGTGCAGAATAAATAAAATCTAATATATCATCCTGATCTTATTCTCCCAGCTCTGGTTTAATTAATTTTCTGTAAGGAAAGATTAACATAAAAATCCCACATGTAATTGAAAAGTCTATGTTTTAGGTTCCTTAACTTGAACTTTGTATCATTTATTATTTTTCAAAGATCCTAGAAAAGTTATATACAGTAAATGTTTCTGAGTACTTTGTGACAAAACTATGGTTAGAAATATCAACTGACCACAAATCTTCACCTCTGCAACCTTCTGCAAGCTCATATGTTGTTAAAGTAGTGGAATGATGTACAGAAATGGATTGGTTACTCCGTTGAATTGTTTCGGAGTTATTTTTCTTGAAAATTAGCTTAGCAATTCTTATCATGCTTCTATTTGATTATACTGCTCACTCTGTGTTTTGTCTTCTGAAAGGCTCCTAACATCAAAACTATTTTAAACTAGCCTAGTCTTCTTTCATGTTGAAGAATTGAGGTATAATGAATCCAGCTTGTTTTGATTTTGCCACAGAAACAAAATGATGAAATTAGATTAAGGCAAGAATAAACAAGAGCATTTAGTATACCCCAAAAGTCATCTGTTGTGTCTGGGAGAGCAGGCAAAGCTCTGCGGAATAAGATTTTAATAGAATTTTACATTCCCAATGTTAAGAGATTTTTTAAGGCCACAACTTGGTGATTCTAGTTAGTAACAGAGAGGCTTCATATATTTTATTTTTATTTATGTATATATTTATTTATTTATTTATTTATTTGGTTTTTGGTTTTGAAAACAAAGTGAGAAAGATATTTTTATAACCAATGTGCTTTTGAGGGGGTTAAAACTTAGAAACAATCTCAGTAGAGATTTTGTTACTATAAACATTTTTCTATAAATTTCAAGCATAAATAAATAATCGTTTGAGAACAGAGGAAGGTGCTATGTAAGTATGCAAAGCTGTTATAATGAAAGTGTTATACAAACTGTTATAATGAAAAGTGCTATTTTTTCCTAAGTTGGCTATAAAAAAAATGCCATAGGTGAGATGATGGAAAAGTACTAAGGAAAATATGGACATTGTTCTCATATTTGAGATCCTTAAAGAGAAGTGTGACAATGAGACGATGTTTACCCTTTTGATTCAGTGACTAGAAGGCAGTTCAGAAATTAAGTATTGTATACTATAAACTCTTGAGTCAGTCAGGCACACATATATGAACAGACCTGCAATACTGTGGAAATAAATTCAAAAACCGGCAGCATTTCTAAAGTTAATAAGAAATCATCATCTACTGGATTTATGTATATCTCACAAGGTGACAGACTCTGATTAGTTCTCAGCTTTTAAGAAATGATTGACCACATTTTACTTCCTCTCACTACTCCTCATTATAAGCAAAAATATTTATCTTTAGCTCAATCATTCCTTTAACATGAAAATATTTTTTCGGTGGGGGGGCACATCCATTTGATGCACAGGGTTTACTCCTGGCTATGCGCTCAGAAATCTCCTTTGACTTGGGGGACCACATGGGACCCCAGGGGGTGGAACTGTGGTCCAAACTAGGCTAGCACTTACAAGGCAGGTGCCTTACCTCTAGCGCCACCTCTCCAGCCCTTAACATGAAAATATTTTTTAGAGTTTCTGTAACTTGGTGGGAAGGGGATGCTTCTCAAGCAGTGTTCAGGTATCAGTGGGCCACATGACCAGACTGTTTAATGCTTAGGGGCCAGAGCATTATTGCAATTGGTAGAGTATTTGCCTTGCATGATGCCATCTTGTCATTAATTCTTGTATCCCATATGGTCCTCTCAAGCCTGTATGGGTAATTCTGCAGAGCCAGGAGTAATCTTTGAGCAGCAGGTGTGGCCAAGAAAGAAAAACTAAAAGTAAAAAGAACAGAGAAAGAAAAAAAGAACATTTTGAGACAGACTGCATGGTTTTATAGTCATTTTATTTCATTTTGGGACCACACCAAGCAGTATTCAAGGCTTTCTCCTGGTTCTGGTTCTATGCTAAAAAATAACTTCTTGTTGGGCGTGAGGGACTATCTAGGATGTCAATGATTAAACTCAGGTCAGACATGTATGATGCAAGCACCCTAACCACTGTACTATCCAGCCACATGCTTTTATCAATATTGGGTTAACATTAAGTTAACAGTTATCAGTTGAACTTGGTTTTCTTAAAATAACAGTATACAAGTATAAAAAGTCAGCTTTGAAACAAGCCTATTAAATAAGTTTAAATTTCAAAGGCTTCATTTGGCCTACAAATATTTATCTATAAGCACACACTTACTAACATTACTTTGCTTACTATTACATGGTAAATATAAGTAGTATATTTGATCCCAAAGCAAGTCTTGCCAAGTCTGGTAGTGAACCATTTCTATTCGTGTATGTTCTTTCCTATTCCTGTTCCCCAAACAGAATTCCCCTGTGTTATCACTTTGCTTGATTACATCTCCAAATACAGCTCTGTTATTTCCAAATATTGGTTCCATTGCATAAAGGTCAGGGATTTTCTTGGCAGCAAACAATCATAAAAGGATGCCAGGCACTTTGCAAGGAATTCTGTAGAGACATATAAGGGTATTGGGGTTGGCTTAATAACAACTTAAAACTATGTGTGTAGTTCTTCCTGGAAACTTTGGGTGAATGCATTATTTAAAGGTATCATTTCTGTTTTTAATATTGTTTTTACTTTTGGGGGGAGAGGTTGGTTCACACCTGGTGCTGCTCAGGGGTTACTCCTGGCTATGAGCTCAGAAATCGTTCCTGGCTTGGGGGTCCATATGGGATGCTGGGGGATGGAACTACGGTCTGTGCAAGGCAAACACCCTACCACTTGCACCACTTTAGCCCCTGGTTTTACATTTTTGGTTTTATCTCAGGCACCACATATGTTTCCCTAAGCACTGCCAGGAGTGATCCTGAAAACAGAGGCAGTAGTAGCCCTGATCATTGTTTAGTGTAGCCCAAAATTACTAATAGAGAAAAAAAAAGCTATTAGGCTGGAGGAATAGTATAAAGTTTTAGGCACTTGTCTTGATTACAGCCAAGGTCAGTTTTATGCCTCATACAATATATGGTGCCCAGAGAACTATCAGGAATGATCCCTGAGTACAGAACTAGGAATAAGCCATGAATACAGCCCTTGTATGCTCCATAATATACACAAAAGCAAAACCAAACCAAAAAAAGTTATGTTACTAACATATAGTATTAGGTCAAAGTTAGACTTGGTATTTGTGCTACTAGTAAAATAAAACAGATTTAAAACTCCAAATATATTATTTTTATTTTTTTTCTTGTTTTTCTTTTATTTTATAATTTATAATGAATCACATAACCTTGTTGTCCACTTGTGAATTCTTTGCGTGAATGTGTGTTGTGGGACGCTTAAGAAACTCTATAATCTTGCAGGTATGAATCAAAGATGCTGCCTGGTATTTGGCAAGGCTGTTGTTGCTGGTGATGTGTGTGTCTCCTGGTGCATCTTAGATCACCCAGACCCTCTGAACTTAATAAGTGACAGGGCTATGTCTAAGAAACAGTAGGTATATTCTTATAATTACCCTTGTCAGACAAATTCCGGAGTCAGATATGCTCATTGCCTCCTAGAGTGTCGGGTCTGTCTTAAGACATCAAAGATCATTGGCACATGTGAAACTCTACCTGAGTTTCCCTTCATCTTAGAGAGGCAGTGATGTGAAGCGCAGAGATTTTCAAACAGACCATAAGTTTGAATCTCCTGCCGAGAGCTTCAAAGAAATGGAAGAAAGCAGCTCCTCCAGCCATAGTTTGGCTGTATCTTTATGATACCTGAGACCAAGATGTTGGTGATGTTTAAATGCAGGTATCACATATTCAGTCCATAGATCAGCTTTTGATCCCCCCATGTTGGTAAAAGAGGCCTAGGTAAGTCGTCTTTTTTTCAGTTCCTCTACTCCCATATCGTAGACAAATTACTTAGCTTCTAACATCAGAGTTCTCATTTCTAAAATTGCATTGTACTCCTTATAATACAAATAAATTAAATGTAAGAAAAAATAGACATAATCCATAATGATTTTAAGATTTAATAAAAAGGCTCTTTTGATAGAGCTAGTGTGTAGTATGCATAAAAATTGTCCTGTTTCTGGTACCAGAGACTGGTACCTTGTCCTTGAATATACTGGTGTATCCCCAAACCAAAAAAACAAAAACAAAAATTAACTTCAATATCCTTTTTATCGCTTTTCTCTTCAGTCACAAGGTGTTAAGAAATAAGTTTTGTGCCCATTAAACTCCTTTGAGCAAATTCTAATTTCCCAAAAGACAGTAGTTAGAAGTGGAATGTTTGCAAGTAATTGAGATTAGGACAGTGAGGTTGAATTTTGATGATATTAGAGGCTCTTTATAATCATAAAGAAAGCTATCTTTCTTTTCCTGCATATACACAACCAGACACATCCACATACAACTGCATAATTACATACATACACACATGTTAGCCCTCTCAGCAGGAAGATAGATCTCACCAAGAACCAAGTCAGCAACACCTTAGTCTTCGACTTTCTAGACCACTGTGTCAACTAAAGCTCTAGGTTTTGTTTTGGTTTGTCTGTTTGGTTTTGGATTTTGAGCCACATTTAGCTTTGCTAGGAGTCACACCTGGTTCTACGCACAGAACTCACTCCTGGTAGGCTTGGAGACTATATGGGATCCCTGAGACCAAACCCAGGTCAGCCACTTTCAAGGCAAATGTCCTCCTACCTGCTGTGCTATCACACCAGCACCATGTTGATTTTGTTTCTTTGGAGACCATATAAATGATTGTGATCATTTTTTCTATACCTTTTCCTCTGACTCTCAACATAATACATTCCATATTTATACATGTAAAAACAAGCTTCATGACTTCATTTTAAAAAAATGAATAGTATATCATGTGTGGTTGTAGCAAAGTTTCTTTATCCACACATATGTTCTCAGGCATTTGAGTTGTTTCCAAATTCTGGCTATTGTCTACAGTGCTGCAATTAACATAGGGGTGCAGATACCTTTTCTATATGTTTTTGGGATTCTAGATTATATTTCATGGATCAATATTGCTGGAACATATGGAAACTCAATTTCTACTTTTTTGAGGAATGTCTGTATGGTTTTCCAAAAAGTCTGAATCAGTTGACATTCCACCAACAGTGAATAAGGGTCTCTTTTCTCTACATCCAGCAGTAATCGTTCTTTTTCATTTTTGATGTAGAGGTTTGAGTACCACACATATTTTATTTTCTGAGCAAGCTATGTACTTAATTTCAGAGCTTTCAGCTTATACTTATGTTGTATTTAATTAGGTGTGTATATATATTTTTGTTTTGTCTATGTAGATGCAGGTTTGTAAACATATTTTCAAATACTTTAGAACCATAAATCAATTACCAACTGATCTTATGCTATTTGATTATAGTTATCTAGAAAAATCTCTGTTTCTTTTTTTCCCTGTGCATTTTACTAATTTTTTTTCTTTCCTATTGGACTAGTTGAAGTGTTTAATCTATAAAAGATAACCAGATTAAAATCTGTGCAGAGTGATGTAGATTTAGAGGACAAAGGTGGTTGGAGTTAAATTACTTTAAATGCGTCACCTAAAGAAAGCAATTCCTTGAGAAATTTATTAGCATTCTGCAATGCTCTTAAAGAAAATACAAGATGAAGTGGCATTTATTCTACTCCATAAATATCCCTAAGTTTTGTAAATAAAAAATTTCTTTCTAACAGAGGCATTTCATAGATAGTATAGCTCTTGAATGAGGAAAACACTTTTTTATGCAAATACACTTTTATATTTAATGGTATAAACCCCTTCAAATTATTTTTCATATTTGCAAAAGGAAAATTAGTATCAAAATAGGAAAGTGTAGAGGGTGTGGATGGGTTCATTTGGGGATAGAATTAACAAAGCTTAAGAAATAAATGCAACTCTAAGTTTCCATTGTCGTTGCTTTCAGTTTCCATAAAATATGACTTGAATGAATTGGTTATAATATTTTTTGAAAAGCTTGAGCAATAAACAGTTTTATTTTCAGCCTGCCTGAAGGCCTCAATTCTGAGCTGTATTGCTTGTTGGAAACATTTTGGCAGCTACTGTATATCTAAGGCTTAAACATGTTTTTAATCACGGAGACAGGGGGACATTTTATTTCAAACTAAGAGCAGGCGATGAAATGGGGGACTCATTAGGAACACAAGCAGATGAGCTTCAATTAAACTAACTGTTCTCTGGCAAACCCCTGGAGTCTGGGATGGGGAGTTTTGTTTAAGTAAGGTTTACAGAGCAAACAAGCGTGCTTCAGGTGTTATGGAAAAGCAAGTCAAAGCATGATTCAGGGTGGTTTTCTCCTCAGTTGGTTGCCGCCTGAGACTGTTGAAAACCAGGTCTTCCCTCTGACTCCATTGTTTTCTTCTGAGATGATTATGCAAAGACGCTCTGGGTACTATTAACTTCTGATCTTTCTATTAGGCTTCATGTCCTGGTTACATAATCATTCTCTTCTGTGTCTTTGCTTGCTTTACTTACAAAAATATCTTTTCTTAAGCCTTAGGACATAGAGACTGTTGTTCCCTAGATCAATTACTGCTCATTTCTTCTTTTTCTTCCTCTGTGGAGGGCTGTTTCTTGAACAAATTCTGCCAGACAAGAAGTACCTGGTGCCTTTGGGAGGACTCACTTTATCTGAAGATCTTTCTAAAATAAATGGCCCTTTAGCAGTTTAGATGTCTAAACTCCACTTTCGAACTTAATCTGAACTCGTCAGACATAAAAACAATTTTCTTTAAATTTATCTGTAATAAATTTATCTAGGGACTCTACCAGTCTGAGAACCACTTATTTAAACAGTGTGCTTTTCATTGTATTTATCTAGAGAACTTAAAAACCAGATTTGTTGATGGGATTGCTCTATAGATTAGTATAGCAGAGAGGGTGCTTGCCCTGCATACATGCTGAATATCCTATATGGCCCTTCTATCCCCCCAGGAATGATATCTGAGTACAAGCCATGAGTAAGCCCTGAGCACCACCAGATGTGGCCTCCAAATCTGCAAAGTAAAGAAAGTGAAGGGGAGAAGGAAGAAGAAAAAGGACTCAGAGGAAAGCAGGGGAAGTGAAGGAAATGAGGATTCCAGTTAGCACAGCTGTGATCACATATCTGGACATACTTTTCTCCTTACCACCATTCAAGGCTGCCATATTTTTCTCTCACTCGTCCTTCTCCATGTTTCATACAAAAGCCCATTTCTCCTTCCTGATCAGTCCAGATCACGCTACACCTTCTTTTTTTTTTTTTTTCAGTAATATCCATTTTTCCCACTGCAAGCTCTGTTGTATTTTCCTGTTTCTGTAGACTATAGAACAACTCTTCATTATAGGATTTCATTTCTTTTTTGTTGTTGTTGTTTTTTGTTTTTTGTTTTTTGGGCCACACCGGTGACACTCAGAGGTTATTCCTGGCTATGTGCTCAGAAGTCACTCCTGGCTTGGGAGACCATATGGGACGCCGGGGGATCGAACCGTGATCCATCCAAGGCTAGCGCAGGTAAGGCAGGCACCTTACCTCTAGCGCCACCACCCGGCCCCAGCATTTCATTTCTAATGCCACCATTTTATCATTTGGCCTGTTTCCAGTAATATTAAAGGCCCTTGAATGTGACACTTTGGATATATAAAACGAAATATTTGATTAGAAGATCAACTGAGACATCTTCCTATCTTAGAGGCTTCACAGTTGAACAATTCAAGTTACATATTTTTAATTTAATGGACTTCTTTCTTAGGTACTTGGTAACTAGTCTTCATTTGTGTCAAATTGCTATCATATCTTTTTAAAATAAAAAAGAAATCAACTTCTAGAAAAACCTTGCATTTCTAACTATATCATCTTGTTGTATTTTGTTTTCTTTGTGTTATTTGTAAAGCAACTGAATTTCTCTTCTCTGCTTAATAATGCTTGAGTGACCATCTTGCTCCTCTGAAACACAAATTTGGGAGATTGAATGCTAATGTTGCCTTTCTTTCATCCCATCTATTGATCCATCAAAGAGCTTAGTTTTCTGTCTTCAGATAATGAATATTTTTTCTTGACCAACTTACAAGTCAGAAAGTTCTGGGATTAAACTTTGACTGCGTGTGTTCAGTCTTTGTTCCTGGGCAAGAAATGTAACCTCTCTATAACCCAGTTTCTTAATTATTAAATTTATTTATTACTAGACTATTAATATCACTACTAAGAATAAAAAAAACTACTACAAACATAAAATTGCCTGTGAAAAATTAAGGAAGATGTCAGGTAATGCAGTATCATTTTAGAATCATGCTAATTCACAATAATTAAAAAATGTTTTCAGGGTAAGGTTATCTATTAGAATTAAATTATTTATGCACAGTTTGGAGCTCCCGTTCTTTTATGAATCATTTTTGTTTTGCCTCATATTACTTATGTGTTCCTACAAACTGAAGAAAAAAAAAGTGGAAGAGAACCAGAGGTTAAGTGATCTCAGGTGCATTGAGTGAAAAACAAAAGGTCAGATCTAAACACCCCATTTAAGTATGACAAAAGTCATGACAATAGAAGACACCCAAATTATAACAAGATAAACACAAAAAGTACCTGTTACACTAGTAGTCCAGGGGACTAAAGCTATAGGTATGGGGTGCATACTGGGAACTTTGATGAAGGGAGGTCAACATGGTGATGAGAATAGCCCTAATTCACTGTCACTATGTGCCTAAAATACAACTGTAAAAATTTTTTTAATTCATAATGGTCTCAATAGTTTTTTTAAAAAAGGAAATTTATTTGTAGAACCTAGTGAGAGTCTAATTTTTATCTTTCCCAGTGTGTAATAGTTCTTCTATATTCAAACTATGCAGGAATGCTCAACTCAAGCTTCCTCAAATTATTTCAACTCATTTTCAAGTAAAGTTGTGCCAAACCAAATTTACAACAAAATTCATCAAACTTATTTACCATTCAGTTAAGTTTGGGAGCTATTTTGTATGAGTTATTAAGGAATTTATATATTAAAAAATAAAGATCTACTTTAATCAGTATATTTAATAAGAAATTCTCAAGTGTAGAATTATATATATGTTACTTAAATTTTTTCAAATATTTACACTTGAGAATTCATATCTACACACATATATGTATATATGTAAGTTGATAAGGGGTAAAATAATTAAGACTTTCTATGGTTAGAATCTCTGTTTTTTATTTAAAAAGCACTTTACTAAATAGGGGAAGGTAACTAACCCAAGAATGACTGGTTATTTTCTATGTCATATTTGTATTGCCAAAGAGTGTGTTTTACTGGCAGTAGAAAATGCACAGCACTTGCCAACTCAGACGAAGCATGCAGCTAGCTTTGCCTCTCTAAGAAATGAGCCTTAGAAGTGATCAGATGGTTTGAAAAGAAACTCTTACAGCCTTGTGAGATCTCTGCTCTGCAGTTAACACCATCATCTGAGTGTACCTGGTAATTTACAAGGAGACTTTGAGTACATTCTAGAATTGGTTTTCAAAAAAATTAATAGGTTTAATGTGAAAATGTCTCTATTTTTGTTAGTCACATAAGTTAACAAGACTTCACTAAGCCAGACCCAAATAATGACTTGTTTACCATTCTACATTCAGAGACATCCCATCAATCATTCCAGATTTCTCTGAATTTATTTTTTTGTTTATTTAGTTTTGGGGTCACATCCAGGGGCACTCAGACATTTCTCCTGGCTGTGTGCTCAGATATTACTCATGGAAGTCTCAGGGAACCATATGGGATCCTGTGAATTGAACCCAAGTCAGCTTTATTAAAGGCAAATGCCCTAGCTGCTGTGCCATCACTCTGGCCTCTTCTCTGAATTTTTTGTTCTTTCCAAATTATGATCTGTTTTTAAAATTTTGTTTTGTAATTTTTATTGTGACTAATGTGAATTATAAGTCTTTCACATTATAGTTAAGGTACATAGTGACAGTGAATCAGGGCCATTCTCACCACCAGTGTTGTCCTCCTTCCCTGATCCCAGAATGCATCTGATACCTTTTCCTTGTGCCCCTGGACTCCTAGTGTAACAGGTCCCCTTTGTGTATAGCTTGTTGTAGATTGGGAGTCTTAATTCTCTTGTCGTTGACTTCTGGTTTGGTGTTTAGGTCTGAACATTTTTTTTATTTCCACTCAAATTTCAAGTGACTCTTTGCTGCTGGTATTATCTACTTTTCTTCCCCCCCTCAATTTATGAGGCAGAATAAAATAGTTAAGGATCTGTGGTTCTGTTGGGAAAAAAACAAGCAATGGCAAAAACCACAACAGCAACAAGAAAAAAATAACAAAACAACAATAATAAGAAAGAAAAAAAAAGATAGGGAAAAAAACGAGGAGGGCTAGTATGGCAAAGATTTTTTTGTTTTGTTTTGTTTTTGCATAGGCACAGTCAGTATAGAGGATATTAGAAAGGGAATTTGTTTTTAGATTTTTCTTATATAATTTCATTTCTACATAATATACCTCCTTTAAAATTTTTCTTAAGTGCATCTTTCATACTGATCTGGATAATTGACAGCTATATTGCAAGTAATAAAACCAGATTTCAAGATGCATTTGAACTTACCGATTAAATATGATTAGTTTTTTTAGAACAGGATTCTAGTCATCTTTCAATTCTCTATTCTCTCTCCATATAGATAGTGAGGTTCCTCTTTCTCCGCTATAATGTTCCACAGGTCTCTAAACTTGGGCATGCAAACATACTGCTTTGGAGAATCTTATATATGGCATTTTTTAGACAATGAACAACTATTATAACTCTCTTTATATTATAGCACAATATTGATCCAATGAATCAATATTAGATTCACAATTCTGACTTGATCATATGCATTATTATATGTATTATATTATTATATTTTAATTGCATATTATATATTTTAATTATATGATTGTAATCTTCTTATTCTCATTATATATTTCATATCTATCAGTCAACCAGAATTCTAGGAATTATCTGCTTTCTATTGTTTCAAAATCACCAAATCATCTTCACCTTATCTCTTGTAAATGTTAATATGCAGAAACTACATTATAATTTAGGCAAGAGTCTAGAATGAGAGTCCTTTGTGGAATATAAGTACACTGCAGGAATACAATGTTTTTTTTTGTTTTGTTTTGTTTTTATTTATTTTTTTATTTTATTTAAACACCTTGATTACATACATGATTGTGTTTGGGTTTCAGTCATGTAAAGAACACCCCCCATCACCAGTGCAACATTCCCATCACCAATGTCCCAAGTCTCCCTCCTCCCCACCCGACCCCTGTCTGTACTCTAAACAGGCTCTCCATTTCCCTCATACATTCTCATTATTAGGACAGTTCAAAATGTAGTTATTTCTCTAACTACAATACAAAAACCCCTTCCTTACACCTATATTCATTGCAGCACTATTTACCATAGCAAGACTCTGGAAACAACCAAGATGCCCTTCAACAATGTTTTTTTGTATCTATAAGGAGAAGAGATATAAAGGGAGGATCTGTTAAGAGTATAGAGAGATACTTTAAATTAATATTAACATTGGATTTATGAAACTGTTCTTGTGCACACATACAAAAAAAACTGTGGTCATGAATATACTAATGCAATGTTCTATCTTTTGTATTGTTTTGAAATAAAATTTTGTTTGTTCCAAAAATAACTGATTGCTTTGTTTATGCTCTTCAAAAATCTTGTGAATCCTTTTTCTCTCTTGCCTTCTTAGTAGACTTTATCTGTATAGGTATTATTGTCTTTTGCCTAAAATATTACTACTATAACCAGTTTCTATCTTTATTCTTAGATTATGTATCACTTTCCTTTCTCTAGCCCATCTGTTGATATTTTAGGAACCAGAGAAAGATACAGAAAGATACAAATTAAACCATGGCACTCCCCTTTAAAAATGCCTTTCTATAAATTACAAATGCCTAAGATTGAGAAATTCAACATTTTGTGATCTGGTCACTCCATATATTTTCTGCTTCATTTCCAAGTGATTCTTTGATTTACACTTCTTAAATCTTAATATTATGGGTTTTTCTAATAGTTCAGCAATTCATCATCTTGTTCCAGATTCCCAGACCTACACTTGAGCCTCTGCCATGAAAAATCATATTAACTTTATTAGTTAAATAATCTGTACTTCTCTTTTCAGACTTGGCCACACCACATCTTCCTTATAAACTTCGTCTGAATATAAACATATGAATATGTAGCCCCTTGTAACAATACTATCCAGTGTGGGACTAGGGAGATTATTCAAAAGGCTATGCGCTTGGGCAGAAGCCCCAGGTTCAATATGTGACATCGCGTGTTTTCTCAAGTTACCTTCAATTTGCCATATATGACCCAAGAATCAAATAGAGATAAAGAAATGATTGATAGATTAATTTATAGATATATATGTGAATAGATGAGATAGTTTTTTTTTGATAAAATTAAACAAGATAAGACCAGCACCCCTTCCTGTGAACTATCAGACTTATCCTGTTCACATTGCTGCCACTAACAGAATTTGACTTCTAACTAATTATTTGATCATTTTAGTTATACATTTCCTTTTTCCTATTTGAACATATTTAAACTTAAAAGATTCCTCGAGTTCTTTTTAGCTTCTATATTATGAGTTTTGTTCCAAGCAGGAGTGAAACATCCCAGTGTTGTCAATAAATCAGCAGTCTAGTACTACTATAAGCCTTGTTTATTGATCACTTTTAGCCAGAGAGGCTTTTACATGAAGTCAATATATGTGTTAAATGTATTCAAAGTAATTGCTTTATACTCTTAATGGAAACAAACTGTCTGATTTACCTATTTTGTTTTGTAGCTCAAGTGGCTTTTTGTTTTTCTTTTCACTGATAAAACATAGTAGTTCAAGAAGACAGGAATAAAAAAAAAACCAAGGAGGCCCGAATTCAAATTCTAACACCATCATTCATTTTCTTTTTAATATTGAAGAGATTACATAAGATCTCCAGTGTTTCATATAGCTCATATCAGCTATTATAGGGCATTAACAAGTCATATATGTAAGACACTTAAGGAAATACTTGGTTACTGGCTATCACATATATGAAAGCAAAAGTAAAATGATATCTCATTGCTCTCTTGATTTCGATTTTCCTAACAACAATTAATGCACTCTTTATATGCATATTGGTGATCCACTTGTCTTTCTCTGAGAAGTGTTTGTTCATTTACTTTCCCAATGTTTGGGAATTTTTAATTTTTTCAACATCTTAAGCAATTTATATATTCTGGTTATCAAGCCTTTATCTGATGTGTTGAATGCATTTCATCAGCTGTGTTTTAATCTCAACATGTGTCTCTTTTGCCATACAATGATATCTCATATTGTTTTATTTTGTTGCCTTTGCTAATGGTATCAGATCATCGAATAGCAAATATCAAATATAGCAGGAACAATATTTGCTGGCAGAGATATGCTTCAAAAGAAACTCTCATCCACTGCTTTTGGGAATGTGTTTTGGCTCAACACCTGCGGACTAAGGAGTGGAGAGTCCTCAGTAAACTTGGAAAGAAAATGCCAGCAAATTCATTTTTAGTTATCTATCCACAGAACTAAAAAAATTATTTAAAAGGACATGTGCACATGATTATTTACTGAGATATGAAATCTACCCTGTGTCTAACTACTGATGAATGGATTTTAAAGATGTGCTTTATCTTCACAACGGAATATTATGTAGCTGCAAGGAATAATGAAATAATGTGATTTGCTGCAACCTGGTTGGAATTGTAAGATATCATGCTGAGTGAAGTAAGCCAAAAGAAGAAAGTTAAACACAAGATGATCTCACTTATCAGTGATATATAGAGTAAGTGCCTGAGGAAATTTAGTAGATAGGTAATGCCTCGACCACCCTTAAGCCCAGAATCTAGGGAGAAATAGAACAGAAAAGGGGAAAAGAATCAAGGTAGGAAGAAATAAGATGGGAAAGGAAAATAATGTGGAAGCAGGTATTTGGGCTGCTTGGTAATGCAAGAGAGCAGTATAGCTAAAAATCTAAAAAACAGACTCAACAATAACAATTAAAAAAAGGAAGATTTAGGGATCAGAGTGATGGTACAAGCAATAGGGCATTTGCCTTGCATATGCTAACCTAAGACAAACTGCTGTTCTATTCCCCCTCATCCCATATGGTCCCCCAAGCTGGGAGGGATTTCTGAGCACATAGCCAGGAGTAACCCCTGAGCATCACTAGGTGTGGCCCAAAAAAGCAAAAAAAAAAAAATAATAATCAACAACCACTAAATTTTGTAATGTGCCTATCAAGGGAGTGTGGAAGAAAGATGATAAATTATGGAAACAGTAATTATGAGAGTGACACTCTGGTGGGATTGGTGTTGAAATACTATATGCCTAAATTATCAATAATTTTGTAAACCATCACTTGTTTAAATATAAAATAGAATTTTATGCATTTCACTTACAATATAATTTTATGACGGTATGAGGGAATTTTAGTATAAAACAATTTACAAAATGTTAAACATTTATGATCATTGTAACTAGAAGATAACTGAGTCATAGAGCAGTGGCTAAGTCTTTCATGATGGTGAGATCCATTCACCATATAACCAGTTAACCACAGAATATTCTACTATTAGGCTGAGAAACTCTTTAAGTAGCTGGAGGCAACACTTAAGTGGTTCAGTACAAGTCTAGCATATACAAGGTCCCTAATTTGATCCTGGAAATGCTTGTCCTCCTCCCTAACTTTATTCAGTGCCCCTCAGCAAACTGCTGGATGTGGCCCCAAAAGGAAAAGGAAAACGAAGAGAAAAACTTTTCAAGCATAATTGTTCAATTTATTGGTTTTACTTAGAAGGAACATAAAAGGCCCAGAGCTTCAATGCTCTACCTGCAACCAATTATTTATTCAGGGATGCTACAGATACATGCAGCACATTCTTCAAGATCAAATTGAATACCTTCCCTTTATGCCTTTCAAATTTAGCTTACAGCTCAATTATCTGGAGAGCTCTGCAATCTGCAAAACAGATTGAAGTGGCCCACCCCAGAGATTCTGAATCAGTGGATTTGGAAGGAGTCTGATAATTTGCTTATGTTCAGAAGGTCCCAAGTATTGCTGGTGCTCAATGTTTGGTAGCTGTTTCTCTAGACAACCCTGTTCCAAGGAAGCTAGCAGGAGTTCTTGGCTTTTTTAAATACCTCCCTCTCAGGAAGCAACAAAGAAAGATGAGATAATCCCAACCAAGCTTTAGCTGGGATCTAGCCAGGAGCACTGAATACAGTAGAAAAATTTGTACTCGGGGCCGGGCGGTGGCGCTGGAGGTAAGGTGCCTGCCTTACCTGCGCTAGCCTAGGGCGGACCGCGGTTCGATCCCCCGGCGTCCCATATGGTCCCCCAAGAAGCCAGGAGCAACTTCTGAGCGCATAGCCAGGAGTAACCCCTGAGCATCACAGGGTGTGGCCCAAAAAACCAAAAAAAAAAAAAAAAAAAGAATAATTTGTACTCCATTCTTGCTTTCCCCCATGATACTCCGAGACAAGGAGTAATTGGTTTAAGAAAACTATGTTTCTCATATTTATTTTATAAAAAATACAGTTTATTCTCGGCTAACAAGTTTTTACTCATATTTGGAGATTGCGAATGTATAAAAGTCTGTGGTGTATGAGAGAAGAAATTGGATCCCGGGCTCATCAGCTATCACTGCACAGTAGGAAATGGTGAAGTTTTCACGATAATAGAAAATACAAGACAAACCAAAGCTATTTGAAAATAAGATCAAAGAAATATGCCTAGGAATTGAACATTACCACCTATTTATCTCCTCCAAGTAGAGGGACACTTTTAAATCCGCAAAGTTCAGTTGTTAAACCAGGCAGTTTAGTGTTCTTAGTCCCTATTTCCATAGAAACAGACCCGATCTTTTCCACTGTTGTTATGTGTTGCAAAGGGTTTTAATGAACTTACCGGGAAACAAAATGACCATTTGTGAAATAATTTCTTAAGAAAAAAATGTATTCTATTTTAGGGGCTAGAAGCAAAGAGAGCTTCAGAGAACAAACAAGCCAAGTTTCTTAGAGAAAGTGGTGTAAGAAGATTAGGTTGAATCTCAGCACCATGAAAATCTTGCAAAGAAGAAAGCACTTTATTTCCTTATCTGCCAACCACAGATAATATACTCTTCAAAGAGCAAAATAATGTGAGGATTTCTTCTACCATCATATCAAAGAAAAGTATGCATGCATCAAATGACTATGTCATTTACAAAGACTGGACTTTCTTTGATATTATTTCTATATTTCCTTCCAATTTTCACCCACAGAACCTTGGTCAATGAAGAGACAGAAAATAGCTGATGTATTGGTCATTCATCTCCTTTCTTTATTATTCAGAGTAGGTCCATTGAACATTTCAAATACAAACTGTATGTACCATTTATATACCTTTACACCTTATAGATACCTTTTATATGTGCATTTAAACATGCAGACACAATGAAAGAAACAACAAAACAACTAGATATTAATTAAATATTAAAATTAATTATACATTAAAGGACATTAAAAGCTCTTCATTCATACTTCCAAGTGTCTCAAAAGGCAAACTGAGAAGCCGTTCTTGTCTCTCCAAGATGATTTAAGATTTGGTTACCTGTACATTTTAACTTTCCTCAGAAGCTAACTATTTAGTGTTTTCTCCTAGAGGAAACCTAGAATTTATGCTCCAGTTACACATGAATATGGAATACATAAAGGTGTTATAGTATATGTGTTAATTAAGGGAAAATAGCATGTTTGTGTGAATATTTGTTGCTTTGAGTGACATGTCAGCAATGTTCATAAATACATTTTCTAGCATTTATTGCATGTAGTCTGCTCTCAGCTCTGGAGATAGTGAGTGAAGCTGATAAAAAGTTCTGCCTAATGGCATTTAGAATCAACAGGGAAATATAAAATATGTAGGCTTTATGATATCGGTAACTTCTGAGATTAAAATAATTTGGAAGAAGTAAGGGGGAATTTTAAATAGGTGAATGCAATTCGGGAAAGGCAATCTTCAAGAATAAATATGGTCATAATAAAATCCTGATTTGATACTGCTAAAGCAATGAGGCATGTTGCAGTTGGATAAATATTAGCCCAGATAGAAGAAATACCAGTGCAAAGACCCTGAGGTAAGAATGAATAAATTTAGTATGATCAATGCATATCAAAGACACCAATAGAGTTTGAGTGTACTAGTATGTGGATACAATGAGAGATCAGATTCAAAATTTATTATAAAGAGGATAGTCCATTTATATTGAATTTTGCTTTTCAAAAAATCAGAGACCTTGGAGAATTTCAAACCTAAGGTCCATTTCCTTGAGAATATATAATCAGGCTAATCTTTCTATAAAGTTAAATATGATAAAGTGTATAACTATATATATATAATGTATAACTATACATTAAGGGATGACTCAGTAAAAGATGCTAAGAAGAAGATGATAACTTGACTGGACGGGTGGAAGTAAGGTGCTGAAAATTGGTCAGACTATAAAGAATCTATGTATAAGCCAAATGAATATGCTTATGATATAGGTATGTTACATGGACAGATTCTACTATATATTATTATAGGAATATAGGGGTAGGTGCCATATAACTACTTGGAAAATTCACATTTTTGCCGATGGGGACAATTCATTCAGCAAAAGCATGTGACTGCAAATGGCCATGATTATGTGCTCACTTGATTATTTTAGTCCATTTTCTCTTGTTTCTTAGGTTTATACTGACTAGGTGTTCCATGGTAGAGATATATGCTCTGGGAGAAATGGGTTTCCTGTACTAGCAAGTACCAAGTTGTAGTATATTTGCCTGATTTCTATTTTATCTCCCTCTAGGATGTTGTACATATATTGTGCAGTTACTAAACACTTCCTGTTTCAAATAAGTATGCATTAATTGTGGCACAAATGGTTTTGGTTTTGTTGTTCTCAGGAATTTTTGTCTGGGAATGTGGAATAATTCTGAACTCCTTTATTTTATCTTAATCAGTTTCAAAAAATTCAAAAAGATTTCATCACTTCATTCCCTTTTACATGCTTTACATTCTCTGCAACTAGTTGATAATATTCCTAATTTATCTTTCAGCTAGATTTTTGGATCAACTTCTTATTGAGCCTCTGTCTGCTGTTGAGCCAAACAGCCAATCAGTTCTTAGCAATCTAAGTGATCTTTCTAAGGCACCAGTTTGATGTTGTTTTGCCTCTACTATAATTCTCCTTTGGTTTTCTAATGTACTCAAGATAAAACAGCCAATTATTTAGGCATGCTTAGAAAGCCTTTGTGAACTGGGTTCTGTTTATCTCAGCTGCCTCTTCTCTTAAAATAAAATGTATTTTCACACAAACCCTCCACCCTATGTCATTCCTGCCCAAACAAACACACCAAGCACTTAGCACTTGCATGTCTAAGATGCAATATGGTCTCTCTTGGTTTCGGGCATTGCACCTACCTTTCTCTTGACATTTAACCCATCTTTGATTTTTCTTATCCATCAGATCTTTACTTAGAGAGTATCTATTTTTCCAAGGCAAATTTCTTTGATTCAAGTGTGGATTAAATGCCTACATGATAAATACCCATACTGAATCATTACTGTTCTTACTACTGTGTAAGAAATACTAAATCTGGGGGCCGGGCGGTGGCACAAGAGGTAAGGGGCCTGCCTTGCCTGCGCTAGCCTTGGACGGACTGCGGTTCGATCCCCCGGCATCCCATATGGTCCCCCAAGCCAGGAGCGACTTCTGAGCGCATAGCCAGGAGTAACCCCTGAGCGTTACTGGGTGTGGCCCAAAAAAAAAAAAAAAAAAGAAATACTAAATCTCTGTATAAATCTCAGCATAATAGCAGGATAAATCTCAGTATAATATGAGTAAGGGCTACTTGATGTTTTGAATTCTTCACTGGACATATAAGGTCCAAGAATGCCACATCTATCTCTCTTATGCCAAAGTATCACCATGACCCATGCCAGTATTTTGGATATCTAAAACTACTTGTAGGGTCAGAGCGGTGGCGCAGCAGTAAGGTGTTTGACTTGCTCAGACCTAGGGTGGAGAGAGATTTGATCCCCAGGTGTCCTATAAGATCCCCCAAACCAGGAGCAATTTCTGAGTGCATAGCCAGGAGTAATCCCTGATCATCACAGGGTGTGGCTAAAAAAAAAAACAAGAAAAACAAACAAACAAACCAAAAACTACATGTAATGTTGCATAGATTGGATGTAAAAGCAAAAGAAATGTAGGTGGGGCCAGAAATATAACAAGATCATCAGTGAAGTGTATGCTTGTGACAGAAGTTTAATCCACAGCAAGCAAAAGTAAAATAAAATTTTCTACTAACCATCATCCTTTCTTTTCTCTAATACATTCCAGTCTTCTGCAAGTATGCACATACCTGAAACATCAGCCTGTGTATGTATAAACCCATATATTCATCATCCCAAATTAATTAGTGATAGGATCATACTTTTCTTTAGATTTCTATAGTTAGTGGGATGATCAATTCTTTCATTATAGTTTGTTCTCTCTCTCTCTTTCTCTCTCCCTCTCTTTTGTTTTTTGTTTTATTTTGGTTTTTGGACCACACCTAGCAATGCTCAGAGGTTACTCCTGGTTCTGCTTTCAGAAATTACTCCTGGCAGGCTAGGGGAACTATATGGGATGCTTGGATTCAGACACAGGTCAGCCTCATGCAAGGCAAATTCCCTCCTCTGTGCTATTTCTCTGACACCCTGAAGTTCTCATTTCTATTGACATATAAAATAACCTTGCTGAGGTTCCTTAGGCTACCAGTCATATATATATATATATATATATATATATATATATATATATATATATATAGGGTGGGTCACACCCAGCGATGCTCAAGTGTTATTCCTGGCTATGCGCTCAAAAATCGCTCCTGGCTTGGGGACCATAAGGGAACACGGGGGATCAAACCACAGTGGTCTGTCCTGGGTCCTCAAAGTGCAAGGCAAACTTCTACCACTGCACCATCACTCCAGCCCAGGTGACCAATCTTGCTCTAGAACGCATCATGTCTCCTGCTCCTTGAGATGGTTTCCATGGATTTGCCTTCCTCTATATACACAACTCTCTTGTCTTAATATTAATTCATTTTTTACCTCTTATGTATGTGGATATATCTCATAATTTTATCTTAACTCTTTCCTCATTCACATTTTAAGTTATGAGCTCTACATTTTAAGTTATGAGCTTCAAAACTCCATAACTCAGATTCCCTGTTAGTTATCTAAGCACAAGTCTAAAACTGTGATATAGGTTAAAAAAATCTGGATTTTTGCTCATTTTCTATATGTGGGAGCATGGGGTTTTGGTTACCCAACACTGCACAGAATCACTAGTATCATGCCCTAAGTAGCTTCTGCATGCCACTGGGTGTGACTCCCAAAACTGTAAACACCATCAAACAAAATTTTAATTATCTCCATCTCCCTGCATGCTTCTCTTTCTAATATCCTACAGGTGTGACCCAGAATGATTGTTTGAACTCCAACAAATTGAAGAAGACACTAGGTAACAGATAAAAATTTCTAGTATGGGGGCCGGGAAGGTGGCGCTAGAGGTAAGGTGTCTGCCTTACAAGCGCTAGCCAAGGAACGGACCGCGGTTCGATCCCCCGGCATCCCATATGGTCCCCCCAAGCCAGGGGCGATTTCTGAGCACATAGCCAGGAGTAACCCCTGAGCGTCAAACGGGTGTGGCCCAAAAACAAAAAAAAAACAAACAAAAAAAACAAACAAAAAAATTTCTAGTATGCTTCTATACTGATTCATCTGTCTTATGATTATAACTTTCCCTCTAGGCACGTTAGCCTCACCCAGGAAGGGCCTTTTTTTTTTCAAGTCTAAAAAATGTCATAGTTTTTCAAGAGAACCTGGAAATCAAGCATAGTAAGGGAAGTTTCTTAAGTAGCAGTTTCCACTCTTGCAATTCCCAAAGAAACCTTCTTTCTATCCCAGCCTAGGTTTTGATTATTTAGTTCTACCTTTAAGTCCATAAGTAACCACAGCATCATTTCAATACATTTTCAATTTTTGATATTTCAGCGTCAGTGAAATATTGAGAAATACATTTCCTCTGCTTAACAATGACTTTTTATGTCCTGCCTTCCACCTCTGTTTCAGACTTTTCTCTTAGGTTTTGTCTTCGCACTTCTCATAGCATTCATTTTCAGCACACCAATAAATATGCCTACTGAAATAGACCCTTGTGATAGCTTCCATATTGATCTTGTCTTTGTCTTCTTTCCCATTTTTTATTGTTTTGGTTAATTTTCTTATATTATTGCCATCTAAGCAACCAGAAATTCCACTAAAAAGACATTCCACTACTAGAACTATTTACTTGAACCTCATCAGTTAACTCTCACATGGATACTTCTGACTTTTCTGAGTTCAATGTCCTTTCCAGTCAGGTTAATTCTCTCTTAAATGCATCAAGCTAAAGTTACTTGATAATTTTTCACTCTGACCACTGCTCAGGTAATTTATGTGATGCCAGAAGTTTAAATAAGGTCATCATTCCCATCCTATGATATTATTCATTCAACAATTAATTACAAAATTATTTAATTACTAATTAGTCTTCTAGTAATGAGCATAGATTGATAAATAAGGTAAATAAATAGCCTGTAAGCAGTACAGACTAAAGAGAAGGTAGGTAAAGAAAGATTCTGAATAAGAGGAGTGAGGTAAGAAAGCACTGTGAAGAATTATCTCTTAGCACAGAGCCAGAAGTAAACTGAACAAAGCTGGCTTTGGTACCTGCCTCTTCCCAAAATGAAACTCATGGTAGCCAGAGAGTTTAGTTCATATCTTGTCTTTTCCACCCCAATGCATCTGGCCCAGTTAATTAGAGTGTTATAAATGAGTGCCTTTCATTTGCTCTTTGTCTTTGGAGATTGTCCTGTAAACTGGGATGGTCGATTATCTTCCCCATTTTATCTTCTTTGGCATTCTAGATATTTTTTAATACCCAGTTAAGTCCCAGACTCTCTGGAGACTGTAGCTCAGCTTCTAATTATTTTTGACCACTGAAATGAAGATTGAGAGTCCTTCATTAAACTCCTCTGGTCACTACTGTGTATCTTCTAAATCTTTTAAAATTCCTTTTCAGTACTTTTAAATGTACTTTCTTCAGTGTCACTCCTTTGCAAAAATTGGAAACTCAGGTAATGAAATACTAATTACAGCCCTTTTTTACCATTTCAAAGGCATTGGTTTTTTTTCCTGTATACTAACAACAGACTCATGCATGTACAAATGTATTATCTGAACTTTGTGGTTCCTGACAAAGTAGGCTCTGGTTTGTGGACTAGATTTAAGATGATCTTTTCCATAAAGAAATAGCAGGTATGTTCAATAAGAGGTATTGTTTAAATGAGTGGGTTCTGTTAAATATATGGTAGAGAGGTTAATGTCTCCCCAACCATGTCCATATCCTAATGACACAATGTAGGTAAGCTTGTGGGGGGCAAGAGATAATACAGGGGTTAAGTTGCAAGCCTTGCATGTGGTTGACCCAGATTTTTATTCCCAGCATCGCATGGTCACAGGAGGAGTTTGACTTAGATTACTCAGAAAGATCCAATATGCACTGCACCTTCAAACCTTCATGTTAAGTCACCGGATATTTGGCCAGTAATTACTATGATACATCTCAAGAGGCCCTACAACACCCCCTTAAAAATGTAGGCAAGTTGGGGCCAACAGAAGAGATAGTATAGTGGGTAAGTCACTTGCCTTGCATGCAACTAACCTGGATTCCAATTCAGATCCCATATTCCTCGCACACAACACTATAGGAGTTATCCCTGAGCACAGAGCCCAGAATAAATCCTGAATACCACCAGGTGTGGCAAAAAACAATACAAAACATAATGTAGGTAATATAATTTTAGAAAATGAATGGAAATTAATTATTTCCTGATACCTTCTAAAGGAACTCATCCTTTAAAGGATTTGACCTTAGCCCACATTGGGAGTCCTAAGGGGAATGTGGAAAAATGTTCTTTGATGTGTCTAATGTGGGGAATAGATAGATTAACCAGTAGCATCCAGATATATACAATATTGGCCCAGCATTCAATATCAAATTATGCATTTTCTTTTCTGAGGAATATTTTGCTCTTTGTCTAAGAAATCTCATCTTACATATAGTTCATGATTCCTCATCACTTGTATCTTTATGATTCTCTCCATCTCTCTTAGTATCCTGATTTGGGGAAAAGAAATTGGAGTAAGGAAGGATCAGAACAACACGACATGATTACAGGGGGACATATCTCAGACAGTTATTATTACTATATTATTATGTTAGATAATTTAATTATATGTAATATAATTATAAATAAGCTATATGCCACATATTGATGTTTAATCATTAATTTAAATACTATTGTTCAGTTATATGCTATTTACTCAAGCTTTGTATGATACAAAGTAATAGATAAGGGGAATGGTTTAAGTAATAATTGAATGTATGTATTTATATACATATGGCCACATATATGAAGAGAAATAAAGGCATAGAAGGAGAATGAAAAAACAGGGCAATAATAAATGTTTATGAAAAGAGTTTTGAGAAATACATAGAAACAAATATTATTTCCATCTATTCTCTAGAGCTCTTTACAAAGTTAAATATGTTCAAGATAATCTAGAAATCTGGACAGATTTAAGTGTACACTAGTGGACTCTCTCTTAAAGTGAGGCTGGAACCTGACTGATCCAGTTGGTTTCTTAGAGAATATTCATGTCTTTGTGTAAGCATCTCATGTCTAAAAATGGAAAGTACCAGAAGACAAAGTGCTAACTACAAGGCATCAGTACCCCCCCCCCAAGGAAGCAGGAAATCATCATAGGAACAGACCCAGAGCCCTGTTAATAGCTGGTGCATCACCCATGGTGATTCCATTAGTTGCTCTTTGAAAACTGCTTATTTTCCAAGGCCATTTGAAAGTACAGATGAGCAAATGGAGCTAAATGGATATGCTGAATATCTAGTTACAGGACAGGGCTACTGGAGAAATGTAGGGAAAATGAAGTACATGGTATCTAATATCTGCTGATTTTCTCCCTTTCTTATAGTCCTTTTAGAATCTAAATTAAATATATCTCCCTTTCCTGATAGTCTAAGTATCTTGCCAGCAGACAAGAGGCCACAGTCCATCCTGTATTCTAGAATCTTTCATGGTTTCTGACCCAGCACATTAATTGTCTGGTATCTTTTCCCTTTTCTTCCACAATTTTTCCTTCAGATTTTCTCCTTCCTCTTGAGTCCCCTTTCTAAGCTTGAGTTCTTAGCCTTGATCCCAAGAAAGAGGTTGATAAAAACTTTGACAGACCAGTCTGAGGCTAAGGATATACAGTAAAATATTTTCAGATATGCATGTTTCAATAATTTATTTTTAAATTATAATTTAGTTCACATGGTTAAAGTAATGGTAGCATGTACAATATCAATGTACCAGAGTACAGCACACACATTCTTCAACAAACACCACCTCAGACAGCCAGAGCAATAACACAGTGGTAGGGCATTTGCCTTGCGCACAGCCAACTCCAGACAGACCCCAGGTCAATTCCCAGAATAGCATATGGTCCCCCTAGCCTTCCAGGAGTGACTTTTGAGCACAGAGCCAGGAGTAACCTCTGAGCATCACTGGGTGTGACACAACCCCCACTCAAAAAAAAAAATAAAAGCACCTCAAAGACCATCCACCACTGTTAAATCTTTTTTTCATTCTAAATCCTTCTTCTCTTTGAATAATAAGTCAAGATAAAACATAACCCCATCATCTTCCAACTGTAGTAGCACTCAGATTTTGAAAACTGACTTAAGGAAGAATTCTTAAATTCTCAACCCGTAGATTCATAAGCACAAAAGATAGAAGGTGATTTATCCTTTTTTAATTCAGATATTGGAGGCATGAAACTTAACTTAAGAAAAGATAGATTAGCAAATAAAAACACAGTACTTTTAATGTTTTGTTACACACAAATGCATAAAAAAGATGTAAATCTTAAGCACTTAAACTTTGACTATTATATACAATTTAACAAATGACATGGATTTTGGGTGTCTAGGTATGATAAATTGTGGGAAATTCAATAAGAAATTCATGGAAGAAATCATGGAAGATCAGACTAGTTTTAGTTAGTTTTTATTGTTGTTATTACATATTATTGATTTCTGTGCACACCTGGCAGTTCTCAGGGATTACTTCTGGTTCTGCACACAAGATTCACCTCTAGTAGGCTCAAGAAACCAACCAGTGATCAAACCTGGGTTGACTGTGTGCAAAGCAGATGCCCTTCTCACTGCACTTTTGCCCTGGCCCATATTTTTGCTAGGCTGAGATGTGCAAAATCATCTTAGTCCTGACCCGGCTTCTTTATGTAGTAGGACTGGCAAAAAGAACTTTGCAATGAGAAATTTATACCACACTCTCACAGGGAATTTTATGTTCTGATTTTAGGTGGGAAAAGAAAGACATCTTTTTTTTTTTCACTTGTCCATTCTCAATTGTCTGCAGATCAATATAATCCTAATGTGAAAGTGTTTTATTTTAAGATACATACTCTGATCTTCATAATTTTTACAAGTCACTTAACCTTAATGTATGCTTGTCTCTCTATCTGTAAAATGGGATTGATAATTTTATCTAACTTTCAATAATACTGTATTGGTTCCATGAAGTTGTTTAAATCATACACACAATTCACTGTCTCGTGGGCTAAGCACAATTTAACAAATGACATGGAGTTTGGGTTTCTATATATGATAAGTTGTGAGGAAATACTATCGCATGTAATACAAAAAGTAATAAACATTATTATTATTTTTATAAATGCTACTTTAAAACCAGTTGAGTATACTATGTGCCCAGCTCATTTTATCGAGAGAATGTGAAAAAACTTTGTAATAACAGAAATGAAATCATGTCTCAGATTAAATTGATGAATTTAGACACTCAGTGTCAAAAGGGAAAGGACATTGCAAAAAATTTTTAGGAAGAGATAATCAAAGGAAAAGTATCCTGTTTATATTTCCAAATAATCTGCCAATTTACATGCAAGAAAAAATACATCATACATGCTTTTTATAAGACACATCAGAAATATCTTTGATAATATTAATACAATATTGCAAGATTTTTTACCTGGCCACATGGTATGGGATTGGAACACACCCAACTGTGCTTAAGGCTTACTCCTTAACTCTGTGCTTTAGTATCATTGTTTTTAGGGCCTCTGCATGGTACTGAGAATCAAACCAGAGCGGCCACATGCAGAGCATGTACTATATACCCTGTACTATCTCTCCAATTTCTATTATAATATTCCTTCTTTTGTTTGTTTTTGGGCCATACCGTCAATGCTCAGGGTTACTCCTGGATCTGCCCTCAGAAATCACTCCTGGCAGGCTCAGGGTACCATATGGGATGCTGAGAATTGAATTCAGGTCGGTCCTGGGTTGGCTGCATACATGACGAACACCTACTGATGTGTTATCTCTCAGACCCCCCATTACAACATGCTTAAGGTGGAAGAATTCTTCCTTCCCCCACCAAATAAATACTATCATTTCATAGATTCATTTCTTTAAACCCAAAGGCTATGCATCTGTTTATTTAGTGGATGACCTTATATGTATTTTAAAGAAACCCTTTTCAGACACATTTACTTACTTTAAAAAACAAGCCTAACCCTATATATGAAGAGATCAGTTAAAAACATACTTCCAAGATTCTGCTAAAGATATGACAGAAAGAAAATGTATTTGCAAATTAGGGAAACATCTTTGAATCTGGCTCTCTGACTTGCCAACTGTGTAATTTCATGATACTTTACCTCTTATTTTTTCATATCGAATTGTTATATATTAAAAGAGATGATTGTTTTGACCTAATTAATCTCTCTAAATCCCTTTTTCAATAAAATGCCTGACTATACATGTGGGCAGACATTTCAAAGAATAAATACTTCAAACATCTCATTTTTCATCTGCTCGTGAGATGTTCTTCTCTTTCTTAAATGGCTTGTTACATAAATAAACATAATATGTTCATATATGTAGTTGGGAAGATATAACGGTTAAATACACTATGTAGATTGAGAAATAGAGTCTCTAGTTGATGGCCTATTTGTGCTACTTTGAATAAAAATTTGCTTGAAGGCAGAGCGGAGTAGGGGGAGAATAAGCCATCTTCATAAAATGATAGGAGTATAAGAAGATAAAAGTTCTGTGAAATAGCAAGTCACTTCTTTCTACTAATAAGAAGTTTCTAAAGACTGGACACTTCAGTCATTTTGCCCAAAGTTAGCATGTGTTGAACAGACAACATCAGGGCTGAACTCAATTCTTCACTGTCATAGCTGAGTTTCACTTCTGAAATGGAGTCAGTGACTCTCTCATGTTGAACAAAATGGAAGCTCAGATATAGTGTCATTTTTCCAAGGTCCCAGGTCACAACAATGATACAACTAGAATTCAGTTTTGACATCAATTGCTCTTCCCCAAACCTTATGTATAACACACCATTACTAATAATAATTTTACACCAAATTGCAGGCTGGGCCTAGGCAGAGTAAGGTGATTGGCTTGGGTAAGATAAGGGTACCACAATGATGCCAAAATGGCTGGGTAAGATTCATGACAGAGACAGAGCTCTGTGCAAGAATTTGCAGGATCCAAGTTGCCTTGATAAAGAATTTCCTGCCTTTTTAAGTAGTATTTAACCAACTTTTAAACCAATACTCCTTTTCTTAGGATAAAACACAGTATCATTTTAGGGCTCTTCAGATTTTCCCCTTTGAAGGTCTAAATTCATCACTCGTACCTATTCAATATAACCTCTAAAGAATACTAGTAAAGATTTTCTGAAAAAGTTTTTACTAACGGCAAGGATCATTTTGTCATGCATGATAAAATGCAGACATCTTATCATGATTTATGAATTTAATAATAATTTTGAAATCATCATTTAATCATGATTATTACAACAATGAGTCCCAAGTACAAAATAAAAGTTTCATGCAGTATAGTTTAGGTGACAAAGTTGAAATATACTGATAGAAATGAGAATAGAGAGACATTCTTTTATATTGACTCGAATGACTTGAACTTTATATCAGTTTATTTTAAAACTTTATTTTAGTTCAAAATCATATAGCAATCGTCCCAAAAAAAATATTGGCTATATTTTCTGTCTTGTCCTTCCTTTAAGTTATTTAGGAGAAAACAGTATGATGTGAATTTGCTGCGAGCCTGTTAAGGGAGCAGGAGGGAAACTGGTGGATTTGGGTGGAGGGAACTTTCACGCTGCTAGCTGGCTGGTGGTGAGATTGACATTGGAACAATGTATGCCTGAAACAACTGTTTTATGCACAACTCTGTGAATCACAGTGATTCCACTCAAATTAATTTAAAATAATAACAATGCACACTTCACATTCTCAGAATCCAGGGCTGCATAGTTGGAAAGTCGAACTAGCATCTGGCTTCATTTTCTCATCAGGGAGGTTACTAGGACTTTTCTTTCACACCTTCCCAAGCGCGCCTAGAAAGTATCATAGTGGTACCCAACCTCCAGGGGGCAGGATCAGGACATCAAGGTTCTAGATGGAGACTGCTGGGGTGCCCTGTGCACTTTACCACACGTATGTCCACATGAAAGCTAAAACAGTCTCCCTCAAAACGCCCCCGTAATTGTCTAGTGGGGGATCAGAATGGTCCCGAAGAGTGGCAATTGGGGGTAGGGAGGGCGCGCGGGTGAGAACTGTTCTGTTCCCACTGGATAAAACCTCTGAATCCATCTAAGCTTTAGGGCTCCAGCACTTTTTTTTTTCTAGCTTGCCAAGCTGTCAGAAAGCGTCCCACAGTGGGGGGCTTTCTGGAAAGAGATGGAAGACACAAGCATGCAAGACTGAACTCCCCAAAACCCAGCTTAAGGACTTTGGACTCTTGGAAACCAGCTCTGGGAGGAGGCAGCAGCTGATGTTAGGGATAAATGAGGGGGACCTCCCCTAGCTCTGCTGGAAACAAACTGGGGCGCAGAGGCAGCAGAGCAATAGCCTAGCGAGGCATCCACCTGCTCTGCGCTGCAAACCCGGCTAAGCTCTCCAGGGCAAGTTTGCTGGGAGTGTCTGCGCTCTCCGCCCCGCACCCCCAAAATCTTCACCAGATGTTTCCTTGGCAGCTCTGAAGTCCAAGTAGGCGCTGGCTGAGACGCAGAGTCCCCCGGTCGGCGCTTGGTGGTGATGGTGGTGGTGGTGGTGGTGGTTGGGGGACCCCAGCAGGCAAATGCCAGCATCAGCATGAGAGGCTGGACTTTAGCCCAGGTCGGTCCCCGTGCATCTGCCAGGCGCAAAAGGCTGCTCGCTTCTCCCCTTTCCAGGCTTTGTTCCCAGCCAGATATCTTGCTTGGAACTGCTAATTAACTCCCTCCTCTCCAAAGGGGTCCGGAGACTGGGGATGCTCCGGCTGCCTGCAGGATGTTAAGTCTGGAGTGGGAGTCGGAAGGACTGCAAACAGTGGGTATTGTTGTGATTATATGCGCCTCTCTGAAGCTGCTTCATTTGCTGGGACTGATTGATTTTTCGGAAGGTAAAGTGGTCGCTTTCCAGTTCTGGGCCGTTGGTCAGGGCTACTTCTGCGCTTAGAGACAAACAGATGTTGCAAGAAGTTGGTTGAGTGGGCTTGAGCCCCCATAAAAGTTGTGATCCTTGGATGGTGGACCTGGGGCCGCCTAGCACTGGACAGTTAGTTCATTGCTGGGGATCCAGATATTTGACTAGGGAAGGGACTGGAAGGACAGGGAGAGTGCACCCTAAGTGTCCTCTCTGAACGCTGAGTGTAGAGTGCTAAGTAGGGGTTAAATCTATTTTTCCATATATTTATGGAAATGGAGGGAGGAGTGGGGGGTAGGAGTTAGAACTGTCTAATAGGAGGTGAGGAGACAGATTTCTTTTTTTTTTAAACTTCCTCTTTATTGGGAGGGGGTGCTGTTGCAGTTGAGATTGGTTGCCACACCTTCCTGTCATTAGTGAATCTTCCTCTGAAAGGAATCCCCCTGATATGTGAAAGAAATGTTTGTGTGTCTCATGATGTAGAGGAAGACAGGCGGGGTGGAGCTTGGTGGTGGTTGATGATATGAAATAAGAAAGGTTTTGCTCCCAAATTGAGTCCATGAGAATTTAGCCACAGCATGCTTTGAGCACTGTTGACAAATGTGTTTCATTTGCCTTTCCCAACAAGCCACTTGGATCATTTTCTTGGGGAGAATCAGAATAGTGTTGTCGCTATCAATACATAGTGTATCCATCTAGTATAGATTTTTCACTCCCCAGATCAATTTTATTATTCCAGGAGAGGGAAGTCAAAAGGAAGTTGATTAACTTTGTTCCAACAAGTTGAATATATTTAAAAATTTATAGGCATATGTGTGTATACATAGACACTGCTTGTTTACAGGAAATATGTTTTACTGAAATAACATTCTCTTACTGAAATCCTGGCATTAATATGCACATTCAAGCACACTCTACTTTTATTTCTCATGTTAAAAAAGTTTCTGAGGCGACAGTTGTTATTTCTTTCTGATAAGGATATGATCTCCTCTTGCTGTTCTTCATGAGTTTCCGCTTTTCATGGTGTGTGAGAGTTGGGGGAGATTGTAATATTTGTGTTTCTAATATTGGTTGTGATATTTGTGATTGACAGATTTGTCTGTATTTTAACTAGAGTAACTTAAACCCTGATACATAATAAGATCTCATATCCAACTGCAGCCTGTATTTAGGTAGTTTCTTCCATTATGTTAATTATGGTCATTTTCTCTTACCTTGCAAATGTCTTTTTTTTTCCTCTATGAAGTGGATTCACTAGTAGTCTATGAGCACCCAAAGTTCTCATGTAATTTTTATATTTCCTTGTACATGTTCTCAATCTTTAGCAAATTTGTCTCAAACTCATACTAGGATAATGTCATGAGCTTAAGTAATGCCTCATACGTTTATTTCTTTTCTCCTGTAATGCAAAACTTTTACCTAAATTCTGTAAGGAAAATAATGGATAAGTAAACTTCCCCACGTACAAATAATATTATATTATTGTGAAGTTTTTCCCTCAATACACTAATATCCCAGTAAATGCAGATCATTTCTATTTCTAGGGTGATATTAATTTACCCTTGTTTGCTTTCCCCTCCATTATCCTTTCTCTCTCTTCCTCTCTCTTCCTCTCTCTCTTCCTCTCTCTTCCTCTGTCTTCCTCTCTCTCTCTCTTTCTCTCTCTCTCTCTCTCTTCTCTCAGGTGAGCCACAGTTCTCACCTTTCCTTTTCTATCCTATGCTCAAGCTGGCTTAGTTTCCCAGCTCACTAAAGCAGTCTCTATAGAAAGCCATAGAACTATTTTGAGGAAAGTAATATGTACAGTGCCCTGAGCTAGCATACAATATTTTTATTGCAAATGTGGACAATGTTGACATTTAAAGTCAAAAGTTCCAGATCTCCGCAAATGACTCTATATTTCCCAAATTCCTTTCATGCCACTTTACAATTGAAAGATTCCAGGTTAAAAAATAAATAAATAAACTTCTAATTTGGGTTCCAATAATGAAAAGTAGGACTGTAAATTTGACTCCCTCAAATAGAATCACAGAATTTTGAGTAGCTTTGAAATGCCTTCCTAGGGATGTATTTCCATATTCATGTCCAAATAATATTCATATCCATATATAAAGTGGTACTTCTATGCACATACATTTATTTAGATGTGCATAAATATTTATAGATATTATATAAATAATCCAACACTGGGAAAACTTTTGGATTAAACATATATGCCTGGATTATGGTGCAGAGAAAGTGGCTAGCACTATCGATGAAATGAACAGCCCCATATTTACTCTTTTTGCTGTTCTGAAGTACTTGTTTGAAAACAATGGAATATATAAGCAGTAATTGCAATCCAGAGAGGTTAATTGATTTATTGGAAAGCAAAAATAAGTAGGAATAAAGGTAGAATCTACAACAATCACTATTGAATTGTAAACAGAATTTCTCCAGTTATAACAGACTTTCCCATGATTTCCAGATGTTGGGGGAAAGAATCCTTGAAAGCAAAACAGGGAAATTTCCTGAATTGCTGAATCTTGTCTTGTACTGTCTGCTAGTCTTTAATGAGTATCTGCAACAAAAACATACACAAATTATAACTTCAATCAAAGACCAAGTAACCTTCATAAAGTTTTAACTCCCACAAAAGGGTGAGACTTATGCAAAAACTGATCACAAACTTTACCATAGACTAGGAGCAGTAATAGAAGGGGGGAAAAAAACCAAGAGATCTTCTGAAATGCCTCTCTCTTAGGACTACACTGAAATATTACAACAGGTTTTTGATCATCTGCCAACTTGAAGAACATAGTAAAGTCTGCTTAACACAAGTCATAAAATATTAGATCAGATCCTTGATTTGTTTGTGTTTGAGGGGGGGCACACCCAGAAATTTTCAAAGTCTGTTCTAGGTTCTGCAGTTAGAAGTCACTCCTGGATGGGGCTTGAGTGATAGCACAATGGTAAGACGTTTGCCTTGAATGCAGCTGACTCTGGACAACTGGTATGATCCCCAGCATCCCATTTGGTCCCCTAAGCCTGCTAGGAGTGAGTTCTGAACACAGAGCCAGGAATAACCCCATGGGTGGGGCTCAAAACAAAACAAAACAAAACAAAAAATCAATTCTGGGAACCAGAGCTAAAGCAGCAGGCAGGGCATTTGTCTTGCATGCTCCAACTTGAGTTTGAGCACCAGCATCCCATATGGTTTCCTCCAGGTCTTTCAGGACTAATTTCTGAGCATAGGGCCAGGAGTAGTCCCTGAGTACTGTCAGGTGTGGTCCAAACAAATAAAAGGAAAAATATTAAAGTGTTTCAAAACATCACTCCAGGCAGGGATTAAGGTACCATTTGTGTTGTTGGGGATTGAACCCCAGTTGGCTGTATACAAGGCAAGTACCCTGCCTACTTATTTTACTATCTCTCCATCTCCAGACTCTTCTATTTTTTCTACTCACAAATAATCAGAATAGGTGGGTTTTGATTCTAACATAGATTGTTAAATAAGCAGCCAATCCAGGACCAAAGGTGGTTGGTTCGAATCCTGGTGTCTCATATGGTCCCCCGTGCCTGCCAGGAGCTGTTTCTGAGCAGACAGCCAGGAGTAACCCCTGAGCATAGCCAGGTGTGGCCCAAAAACCAAAAAAAAAAAAAGAAATCAATCATTACTTTTGATGAAGAATTTGTATGGTTGAAACTAAAATGCAGTAGCTAGAATATTTTTAAAGACAACATTGAGCTATCTCTATGCGACAATGATTCCTCACTGCAGATTATTTTCTCCAGAAATACTATACTTGACTTATCTGCAACAGTTGCACTAAGTCTATGAAAAGAGAGGCACGAATAGCGCCAGGAAAAGCCATTGTGATATAGGTACAATGACCAATGAGAATTGTTAAAAACCATAAAAGGGTTAAGAGAAATGTTTCTGCTTCTATCTAAATGAGATTCTGACTTTGATAAAGCCCTTTTTAAAAAAAATAATAATATGCTTTCAGCTGAAATTCAGGACTTCAGAAGCAAAAGCAATTTTTAAAGAGGATTAAAAAGACTAATGGGATCTTAATGTAATGATTTGCAGTTTTACACATATCCACTGATTAATAAAGGGGAACAAGCAAGAACACGAACACAACTAATCTCATCATTTTCTAGTTTAATATGGAATGTATTCTATTTGAAGTGTGCTCAGGGTCCTCTGTTGGATAATGATTGAGGGAGGGGCTAGATGAAGATTAAAGAAACATGCACTGAATGTGCTAGTGTTCTAGTAATGGAAACTCATAACCCAAAGGGACAGAAGAATAGTACAGGCCATAAACTCAAGAAGTGGTCTTGAGAAGCACAGGTTAGTGTTTTCTAGAAAGGCTTCAAGGGAAAGTTTCATGGATAAAATGCAGCTGCTTCAACCTTTGCAGTTGGGAAGAAATTCCCAAATGGGAGTGTGGGGGATAACATTGCAAATTCATCAAAGAGCTTGATCTGTATGGCTCAAAACATTAATAGAAATAGACTTTTATGAATAGTATGATTAGACTGTAGCCTCTTTTACACAGTATAGTCAGTTAGAAATATGGCTGAAGAGGAACCTTAGGTTAAATGCTCAGTCTGTCCACTTTCTTTCTCACCATTCAAGACTTACTTATGCAATTTCAAGCCTGGGTGAACAAATGAGAAATGTAGGACACTATTCTTAGTTGGGTTAACCTGGGAGTACGGGAAGATGAATTCAAAGGAACCATAGCAGAGATACATTATACTCCAGAAGAATAATCACAAAAGCAAAAATTCTTCACCTACTTAGAATAAACTGCCAATTTCAAGGTTTTACAGAAAATTGTGTATATTATACTTGGCTTGTTTTGGTTCTAACATAGAATGATTTTGGTTTTGTATTTATTTCACAGTAATGGTCTTTGGATTTAAATATCTTTCTTATGATAAAAGAAAACAAAAGTGTGTGACATATGTTGTAACTATAAATGTAGATAATCCATTTATGGTGGGAACTTTAATAATTTGTAACATATATCTGGTATCTCCCACAATCTTCCCTTAATTTGAAATTTTTACAATGGAAGATTTTATAAATAAAGTAGAGAAAATTGTCATAAAATCCACGTGGAAATAATCTAACTTTATTTATCACTTGTACATTATAATCTATGTTTTTAAAATGACTAACACTTAATTTTTGTTTATTTTAATTATGACAGATGCTCAGCAAGACAAAGATGAGTTTAATACATTAGTACCTTGGAGCAATTCTCAGTTATATAAGTGATGAGGGATATTTATTCAAAGAAATTAACCGCAAAACCTTATGGTCAAGAGATCTATGCAAGCCAAAAGTATAAAAGAACATGGAAAATAATTGAGTCCCAGTAGAAAGGATTAAACTCATTTCTGATGACTCTCTAAAACATATAACTTCTCAGTTGGGTTAGAGCAGACAGATAAAAGTGTATTATATTTATATAGTAAAACATTTCATGTTCCTTATAAACAAGTTATATATTCTTTATGAAGAGCAGTAGGATAGGTTAAAAAAACATGTAACTATCCATCAGAAATATTTTGAAATAACAAAAATATGAAATAACAAAAACAAAGTACAAAAAATGGACTGAATTTTATCTTGTCTCCATAGTTATATAATTATAGTTGTCTGGTACAAGATTTAGTATTAAATGATCCTTTTTAAATGATGGCATTTATTCTCAGTATAATTGTGTCAGTGCTTTTCTAATTATGTGACATACATGAGAGCATCTACTACCACTAAGATTTTAGAATAGTCTGGAAACCATTGTTTAGTTGATTATAAAGTATTTATTTTTCGAGCATATCAAACCTCACATTGAAATTTTCCCTACAAAGGAGAAATAATATACCCCAAAGGCTGGTCCGCAGCTGTTCATTCGAACCGTATGGTCTTGAGACATAATTTCAGATATTACATCCAGCTGTGAGCTGGAAAATTCCCAGCATGGATGAGCTTTAATTTGTCTGATAATGACCCTATAATTTCAAAAATAAATCTTAAATTTGCAAGTGAAATTGAATATATAATTTCTAAGTGAAATTAAATAAATAGGAGTGAGAGATCATAAAGAACTTCGAGGTACCTTATTTAAGTTTTCAAGTCTATATAGTAAATACCAATCAGCCTATGAACAACTTAGAAGTCAAAGATGTAAAAGTATATGGTAAAAGGGTGTCTTACCTTTAGAAAATTCAAAGACTCATTCCGTCCAATTGGAAGACTTTGAAAGGTGCACAAAATAGTGGTATTTTGAAATCTGATAATATTTGAGCGTTTAGACAGATCAAAAGACATTGGCAGTTGCAAAATAAAAATAGGAATGGAAACTTTAATTTGAAAAGAAAAGACAATTTCATAAAATAATTCTTTGTAATCGGGTTAGCTCTGAACACTCCTATATCTTAGATTACTAAAGGTCCACTCTGGACCTGACAATGTGGTAGGTACTCATATGATTTGAAACTACTTGAGATTTGTTTACTTTGTGAATCAATTCCACATCCCACAAGAGAACAGAGAACTAGAATCATAATAGTGAGGATGGATGGAATGAAGAGGGTTTGTGCATTTCAATGCCCGATGGCCAAATAATTTGCATTAATCCTTATGGCCAGGGAGAAAAATATAACATAAAGATTCATTGGCCATCTAGTCAGAGACTATGTGATAGGACTGTACATTTTGAGATTGCACTGGCCATTATGTTTAATGAAGTAGGATAGTTTTAGAATTAGGGTAATCTATGACTGGACATAGTCATAAATATTTTTTGTTTTTATTTGTTTGTTTGTTGTTTTGGGGTCACATCTGGCAGCGTTCAGGGGTTACTCCTGGCTCTATGATCAGAAATCGCTCCGGGCAGACTCAGTGGATCATATGAGATGCCGGAATTCGAACCACCGTCCTTCTGCATGCAAGGCAAACTCACTACCTTCATGCTATCTCTCTGGCCCCAGTCATAAATATTTCATATAAAGAATGATGGCTAGATAAAGGTTAACATTGAAATTGGTACAGAATTGTGTTACATTAACTCGAATGAGAGGGGCCAATATTTGGTCATTTTTGTAGTTTACACAGATTTGCCAATTTTGCTTCTGCATGGGTTTAATTACAGAGTAGTATTACTCTTGCCTTGTCAAACATAAACACAGGTTGACCTTATCTAACAGTATTAGTTCTGAGAAATATTTTATGTTTAGTGATTGATGGACCAGAACAGCTCCTTTGGGATGACGGGTACGCTTTCTTCATGTACTCAAAAGTAGATGTGCTAGCATAAAATTTGGAATATTTAGAGTCTATGTAGCAGAGATATCACAATTTTTGTAACTTGTATTAAAGAATTGAGGGGAGCTGGAGCAGTGGCACAAGTGGTAGGGCATTTGCCTTTCACGCACTAACCTTGGATGGACTGCAGTTCAATTCCCTGGCGTCCCATCTAGTCCCCAAGCCAGGAAGGATTTCTGAGCACATAGCCAGTAGTAACCCCTGAGTGTCACTGGGAGTGCCCCCCCAAAAAAGGATTGAAGTTCTAAAATTTACAATACTTTTAATGATGGTTACCCATGCACATATTTATATCACACTCATCACCTGTCTACCACATCCCTTTCCCAAGAGCAGCATTCATTCTTTTTGTCTTTTCCAACTAATTCAATACATCTAAGTTTTTCAATTGTGCTGCTTTTGACCATTTTTTGCTACCTTGTGTGTATCTTTTTCTTGTGGGGGGAAGGTGTTGGGTCAAACCCGGCAGTGCTCAGGGGTTACTCCTGACTCTAAGCTCAGAAATCGCTCCTGGCAGGCATGGGGAACCATATGGGAGGCTGGGATTCAAACCAATGTCCTTCTGCATGCAAGGCAAATGCCGCACCTCCATTCTATCTCTCCGGCCCCACTTTATGTGTCTTTAAGTCTCTCGTATCAGAGAGTTCATTCAGTATCTACTCCTTTCACTCTGACTTACTTGATTCATCATGATATTTTCAATATTCATCCTTGTAACAAGTGAATTTTGTTCTTGTTTTAGAGCTGTACAGTATTCCATTTTGTATATACCATAATGTCTTGATCCATTTATCTATAAGTGGACATTTGGATTGTTTCCATTTCTTGGCTATTGTATTAAGTACAGCAATGAACAAGCATGCATATATACTTTTGAAATTATGTTTTTCAATCAATGCCAACAAGTGGTCTTACAGGGTCATTTGAGGGTTCTTCTATATTTTGGCATGATTTCCATATTGCTTTTCAAAGAGGTTTAACTAGATGCTATGCCCACAAACTACACAGCCAATATAGTAACTGTTTCTAGACTTTTTAATATGTGCTACACTCACTTGTGTAAGATAGCTCAATGTTTTTATTAATATTTTATTAAGTACCATTATTATGAACATGACTGTAGTTGTGTTTCAGTTATAAAAATGACACCCCCTTCACCAATGCAATATTCCCACCAATAATACCCCCATTTCCCTCCTCACTTGGTCCCTGTCTGTATTTGAGATAGGCATTCTATTTCTCTCACTCACTACCATTGTCATGATAGTTGTTAGTGCAATTATTTCTGTAACTGAACTCACCACTCTTTGTGGTAAGCTTCATACCATGGGCCAAACCTTTTAGCCCTCACTTCTACTGTCTCTGTATATTATTACAATAATGTCTTCTATTTTTTTTAAATTCCACAGATGAGTGAAATTATTCTGTGTCTTCCTCTCTCCTTCTGACTTATTTCACTCAGCATAACAGTGTCTTTAGCTACTTATCTGTTGTTGGCATCTAGGTTATTTCCAGATTCTGGCTGCTGTAAATAGCTTGCAATGAGTATAGGTGTGTATAAGGTATGTTTATATTTGTATTGTGTTTTTGTGTTCCTAGTGTATAGTGTACATTCCTAGCAATGATATTGTTCAATCCGATGGGAGCTCAATTTGCATTTTTTAGGAATCTCCATATTGTTTTCCATAAAGACTGGTCTATATGACCTTCCCATCAGCTGTGAATGAGTGTTACTTTTTCCCCACATCCTCGCCAGCACTGATTGTTATTATTTGTGATCATAAGATGGTACCTCATTGTTGTTTTGATTTGCATCTCTCTGATAATTAGTGATGCAGAGCATTTTTTCATTTGTCTTTTGGCCATTTGTATTGTCTATTCATTTTTTCTCTCCATTTTTTCATGGGATTAGAATTTTTTATTTTTAATTTCTATCAGTACCTTGTATATCTTAGATATTAGCCCCTTATCTGATGAGTATTGGATAAATAGTTTCTCCCATTCTGTGGGTGGCCTTTGTATTCTAGTCACTATTTACTTTGAGGTACAGAAGATTCTCAGCTTAACATAGTCCAATCTGTTTATCTCTGCTTCCACTTGTTGGGGGAGTGCTGTTTCCTCCTTGAATATGGCTCTAGTCTCAATATCATGGAGTGTTTTACCTACATGTTCTTCTATATACCTAATGGCTGTGGATCTGTTATCAATGATTGTGTGTGTGTGTGTGTGTGTGTTTGTGTGTGTGTGTCAGCAGCCACACCTGGTGATGCTCAGGGGTTACTCCTTGCTATGTGCTCAGAAATAGCTCCTGGTTTGGGGGACCATATGGGATGCCAGGGAATCAAACTGTAGTCTGTCCTGGGTCAGCTGCAAGCAAGGAAAATGCCCTCCTGCTGTGCCATCCTGCTGGCCCTAATATCAATGTCTTTAATTCATTTGGATTTAACCTTTGTGCATGTATTAGGTGGAAGTCCAAATTCACTTTTGTGCATGAGGCTAACCAATTCTCCAGCACCACTTGTTGAAGAGGCTTTTCTTGCTCCATTTTTTGTTTCTTGCTTCTTTTTCAAAGATTAACTGATTATATATCTGGGAAAATTTCTCTGACTATTCAAGTTATTCCACTAATCTGAGGAGCTCTCTTTATTTTAGTACCATGCTGTTTTAATGACTATTGCTTTGTAGTACAATTTAAAGTTGGGGAAAGTAATGTCTTCCATCTTATGTTTCTTTCAGGTTGCTTTAGCTATCTGTGGGTGTTTATTGTTCCAAATTAATTTTGGGTCATCAGAGCCACCATATTCATTCTCTATGCATGGTTTTGGCCTGCATTGTTTCCCCATTGTCATTCCTGTAATGTGATGTTTTCTATGTGTTGTGTTAGGGTTCATTGACTAGGAGATGTGTGTACCTGTGGAGCAAAGAGGAATGGCAGGATTCCTCTGGCTCCATTCTTCTTGGGCTGTGTCAGGTCACCTCCAATCATGTAATTTTTTCAGAGGCTTCTGGGTGGGGTTGGTCTCAAAAGTCACAGCAGATTGATAGGCAGCAGCTGCTTGCAATGTCATTTGGCAGCAATCTCAATATTATTCTGAGTTGAATTCCCCTAGGTATGATTGATTATGAGCACTTTTTCAAATACCTATTGATCATCATATACCTTCTTTGAAAAGTGTTCCAGAGAGATCAAAATTTAAATTGAACTACTTACCTAATCTTCCTGGACTTGAATTCTATTTCTTCTATATCTCTCTCCTCTCTATATTCTCAATTTCTCTCTACTAATAAACTTAATCTCTAATAATAAATTTGATTTTTCAAAATGTTTACCAGAAATACAAAAATGCAATTGAACTAGTTCTTTCTGTGCTTGGACATCAAATAGGAGTCATTGTATTAACTTCTTGTCATCATTTTGAGACAATATATTAAGGTCTAAAATACTTTGAGTTATACCAGTGATCTTTAGACTTCAACTTGTATCAGAAACATTGCAAAGAAGGCCAGGTATATGCTCAAAAGACTGGACCTTATAGTTTGTATTTGAGAGAAATCCCTGTTTAAATTCATTTCCAAGCACCAATAGCAATCTCAAAATAAATAAATCACCCATGCCATTTACTGAAAGTTTATTATCTTTTCCTACAATACCTAAGTTTGGGATCTATGTCTCCTGCCTGCTGCATCTTTAGTCATTCTCCTTCTTTTGCTTTCTCTCCAACTTTTTTCTAGCAACATTAAACTTGAACCTCCTATGTTGGCTCCAACTACTATATTTTACTATATTTTTCCAATGAAGAAGCCATCCTAAGTGGTTCTCAGTGGCTTAATATACTCTGTTAACTGGACCAATGGTTCAATTCCTGGACCCAATTATGCTTTGCTGCTAAGGCCTCCTAGGATAGAGACCACCGGAATAACCCAGAATAGTGCTCAGGGATCTCAAAGTACAGAATGGACAGTGCTCAATAGTCATATAGTACTGGGGAATCAAACCCAAATCACGTATATGCAAGCTATGCACCTAACCCCTGTCCTATCTCCTGGCCTATTTCCTAACTCCACTTTGATATTTAATGTTCTTTGTCTTAGAATGTGCTCCCATCTATATTTCCTAAAAATTTGATTATTGTTCACTCATAACTGATATTCTTTCTTTTCTGAAAAAGAATTCCAGACTTTCATAAGCAGAAATAGATATCCTGGACTCAAGAACACTTTTTGACTCTTCACTGCTCAATCCTAGGTGCATTTAATGTTTTAATACAATATAACTTCACATTTCCCAAACATCATCTGATGTTTCATGCTTCATACTTTGCTGTACAATGAATATATTTTGTTCAAGTATACAGAGATCATCATTCTTTATTTGATTGACTTCTTATCCTTGAAGCCCACCCACCTTAAAGATCACCTCTTCCAGAACACTTTCCTTAAATCACAAAGTTGAATTAAATGCCCATTTCTGTTATCCCAATTCACTACCTAAGCACATTATGCTACCTTGAACTCATAATTACTTTGTCTTTCTATTTTACTAAACCTCAGGCACCCCACAGGCAAAACTTTTATCGTTGTATTTTGAGGACCTTGAGAGAGTAGAGAGAGTAGGTGGATAGATAATGGATAGGCAAGTTTATTCAGTGGTGCTTGTAATAAATTTCTCAGTTTCCATATTAGCTTGGAATTAATAGGATTTAAAAACATTAATTTGGGGGCATTTTTCAACCTACTATCACTGACATTTGGAATTGGGTTCAGGGGGTCTGTCCTCTCTGGAACTGGTTGTTGTTAATATCCCAGGTTTCTCTCTATCTACTATGACTTCTCTAATTATGACAGCAAATTTCTCTTGATACTGCTAAGTGACCCACAAACAAGAAAGCAGGAAGTCAGCCTTCATTCCTACATATTAAAAAACAACAGGTTGAGCTATAATCAAACACAATTTATTAATCTTTTTAATCACATGTATTCACTTAGAAATAATAAAACTGAATATAAGTGCAAAATCTAGACTTGAAAATCACTATATTACTAGCAGGGGATTCATTTATATTATAAAAGCAAATAATCATGGGAAACATAAATATAAAAAATAAATTATGAGGAAAATGTATAGTTTGACTATTGTGAGAATGATTAATATTGTTACTTATTATATTTTTCTGAAAACAAACTTGCTCTTCCAAGTTCAAAAATAATGCTCTTATATAAGAAAATTGTCAATTAAAGTGAACAAATTTCATAACTTCTGTATTAAGCTACTGTTACTCATAATTATTTAATGTCTAACTTATGTCCTATAAATATGTGTACTATATCATACTCATTTTGGTTTGAAAACATGTAAGTTTTTATTTTTTTCATCTATTGAAAAATTTCTGGAATTTAATAATTTCTAGAATTTAAAAATTTTGAAATAAAATCTTAAGAAAATTGCTGATACATTTAGAATTTTGCTCTTGAGATAAAAACTTAGAAGAATTAAAGGCACAAAAGAATGAAATGTTTCAAATCTCTTTACAGACATGTAAGGTCAAATTACTCTCCAAAAGGGCCAGACAGTCTACATGCCTACATAAAATATAAGAAATCCCTGTTACTTACACTCCTTGCATTACCATTATATGCTTTTTATTAGAGAGAGTTTAAGAAAGACACTGAAGACCATGTTGATTAGCTTACTGTTAATAATCCAAAATAGCTGTATTGCTAATGTTTTTTAAAGATAAGTGGAAATCTTAATTTTTTGCAAATATGAAATTATATTTGTAGTTGAAACTATTCTCCCTATTACATTCCCTTGTACATCAATATTCATTCTCTTTATGAAATAAGCTCAACTTTTTCTTCATCATAATACCTATGTCAACCATTAAGACTGAGGTTTACATAGGCATCAATTTATTTTTTTTTTCAAAAACTATGTAGATTTACTCTCCATGAAGTGACTTCAGGAATTGATTTAAGAAAGAAAATTATTATCTTATATAAAAACATCCCTAAAAAAAATCCCTAGTGAATATTCAAATTGTTTTTTGATTCTTAATGCTAGGTACATTTTACTTCAATTGCAATGATAGAAAGAGATAGTTAGATCTCTTTTTTACAGATATATATTTTTCCCAGTAAAAGTTTTATGTAGACTACATTGCAAAGTCTGGAACAATGAATCATAGACTCTTTAAGTAGGATGATATGAAAACCCAGCCAGTTTAAACTCCCTATTTCATATGCCATGAATAACTGTTGAGTCAGCTGAAGAAATAGTAGAGTGGTTAGGGCTCTTGCCTTGCATTGAGTCAGCCTGAATTTATTCTAAAGCATCATATGGTTCCCTGAAGGTACAAACCAGGTCATCCAGCAAGGGTCCACTTCCATCCTATCAGTGCATTCAAGACTGGGTACATTCCATGCAGCTGATGACTAGGAAAAATAAAACATGTCCCAGGATGATGATAACCAGAGGCACTTTATTCCATTCTAATAATGCTGATAGAGGACAAGAGTAACTGGGGTGCTTCCAGGGTGTCAGGGCCCAGGACAACAGAGATTGGCAGTCAGGGATGCAAGGTGCCAGGGATAAGTTAAATATAACCACTGGGGATGAAGAATGTTTTGGGAGTGACACAATGGTTCATAAAATAACTTTATCTTTCTTGACTAAAGCTCTCTATGAGGGAGGAGGGAAGACCAAGAGTCCAGCCCGAGAGAGAACTTTGATTATGGCAAGATGGCGTTCCTCTTTATGTTCTTTTCCATCTCTGGAGCAATATTTCCAAAGCTTTCGTATCAAGGAGAATCTTCAGAACAGTTGATTTATTGTGTCCCCCAGAATAGTTGCTCTATAATACTCTCTCTGCCAGAAACAGGGAATCAACACCTGAGCACCATCAGAGATAATTCCTGAGTGCAGAGCCATGTATATACTTCTGTATTTCCAAGTGTTACCAACAAACAAAACAACAACAATATGATGAAGTGTTGAGTTACAGTGTCCCTTTATGGATAATGAGAGAGACAGGTTGTACAAATGAAATACTTCCTTTGATGATTGACAGGCATTGGTCAAATCTTCTCTCTTGAGATAGGGTGATTGTGGATCCTTTTAAATCTAAAATCTCATTGAATTTATATCTTTCTTAAAAGGAGAAAAGCATCACCTTGCTAACTTCATAGACCTTCAAATTAAAAGCTATCTTAATACATTGACTACTTTTTGAGATCAAACACATATTCCAAATAATAATATTTATTTTCTATGTTCACTCTGTTTCACTGCTAATGAGACATTATTTGCTAAAATTAAGCCTCACAAACAATTCAGTGGGACTCGAACCCTATATTTATTTCTGATTTTGAATATCATGCATCTTATATGCAATTTAGCTTTTATCCAAAGTAAATACTACCTACGTTACTAGCTAGGTAAGTTTTAGATGTTAGCATTTGTACAAAATACCAAAAATCTTGTATTATTTATGAGTGACTAAGCAGTTGAATTGGAATCACCCACCAACTTTAAAATTCACAGCTCTTACTTCTTCTATTATAACCTGATTTATAAAAAATATATTCCTTACTAAGAATGTTTTCTAAATCTCCAAGACCAATAAAATTACTCTAAGGTCCTTAGGTTAACTGAATCAAAAGTGTCTTTTGGGAGTACTTTCCCACCTACTATCTAAATAGTACTGTGTGTAGGTAACTTGTATTTTAATTAGCTCATAATTATTAATGGCCTAACCATAAAATTCTGTAATGAATATATAGTATAAAATTGAAAAACTGGAAATCATGAGGTAAATTGACAATGTTGATTCCAAAATTACAGAGAGAACTTATTAAAAATGGAGGTACCTAAATACTATACCATTATCTATCTTCATTGTTCCTAGCATGTCTTAAATATCACGAAAAAGGAATTGAAAAAGCAATAAATGGAAGCTTCTGAAAAGCACCTTAGTGAAAATCACAGTTTCAAGAATAGCAGAGAGTATAGGGAAATATTTTCCTTCTTGACAACAGAAGCAGTATCGATAAAACTCTTTAAAAAAACATTTCTTGTTCAAAAAGCTCTGGATCAATAACAATATCTTTTCAGCTAAAATATAGCACTTAAAATAGCAAGCTGAATTTAGTATTATGTGTGTACATTAACAACAAAGATATAAAAATCCTAGCATTTTTAGGCATACTCAAGGGAAAATGCAAGATCAGCAAAGACATTCTCTAAGTTGCAAAATCTCTGTAAAATACAAATTTGGCCTGTCTAGATAATGTATTTCAAATAAACACTTTTGCAATGTCAGGAATTATTCTTGCCAATCACTGTCTAAGGTGAATGGAGAAAGTTTATGGAAAAAATCTATTGGTAACTGTTAATGGAGGGGGATCTTTCAACCGTGTAGTTGGCTTAAGACTTTATGCATGTCATCTATATCATGAATTGCTTGTTCATAGAGAATTTTCACTTACCTTGCTACAAATGGCATCAGTGGTATTTCTTTAAAATGCCATGTTCTTTGCCCTCACACTTAGCTTATGTGTGAGCCATAACAAATTTGCTGATGTATGTGTCAGCCACTTTTGAAACTGAGTTATCAGGAGTGTTGCTCTAAAACAGATTAGATGTAGGGAGGAATTTAGGACAGGAATAGTATGCCTTTAGATTTCTCCATGCTTTGTTTTGTCTTGTACCTTCTCATTGTGGAAGAGATTTTACCATATTTATACTTAACTTTAATAGTAAAAGGTAGCTGCAAATCCTAATAAGAACATGTTAATTTCTACCTTTCATTTTTATCTTAGGCTAAATGGAGTTATTTAATATTTGTCTTAAGATAAGTACACCAGTGATTTCCTCACCTTCACATATACTTGTAGTAAGTATTTATATTGTGTTTTCTAATTAAAATATTTACCAAAAGCATTTCTAACCTGATGATAAATAAGATGATAAATAGGTTTTTCCCTTCAGATGAGAACTAGGATAATACCTGCGCACAGAGCTTAGAGGAAACCCTGATCACCATTGGGTATGTTCCAATAACCAGGGGGAAAATAGAAAGCTTTTATTTTTAAATATTATCTTTCCTTTTGACATTATTTAACCAAACTTTTTTCTGTTTTCTTTATTACTTGTTGGCTCCAATTTGTTAGTTACTCCTTTTCTCTACATAAAAATACCTCGAACACAGAATGTAAGTGCTGTATTTCTTTATTCATAATACATTGAGCACCTTCCTTATTTGTGCAATATGTATGCATGTGATTTAGTCTGAACAATACACAAAATTGCACGATTAATTCATAAAATTTTATACATAAAAAGATTAATAGGCTTGATAACTTAATACTAATTCATTAAAAATTTAAAATAGTCTATTTTTTGTTTTATACAATCATTATATTTATTGCTATTTATAAATGTATAAGAAAGATGGGCATTCTATTTCCATTTTATAGAATAAACTATGCTTATTGAAATTAATTGATTTCCCAATATGGTTTTATCAAATACCTTAAATTCAAATATTGTTTTATAATTATATATCCAATCAGATGGAGATTGGATAGTGAAATAACACCTTAATGATTTAAGTAAGCATCCTAAAACTGATTAACTTAGTATATATAATTGTGCATTTTTCTTTTTTTTTACATAAAAGTTGTATTTCATTTTAAAAAAATCACAGGTTTTCTCATTCATCCTTTTTTTCCATTTTTTTCTTTATTTAAACATCTTGATTACATAAATAATTGTGATTAGGTTTCAGTCATGTAAGGAACACCCCCTTCACCAGTGCAACATTCCCACCACCAATGTCCCAAATCTCCCTCCATCCCACCCCACCCCACCTGTACTATAGACAGGCTTTCCAGTTCCCTCATTCATTCACATGATATGGTAGTTCTCTGTGTAGTTATTTCTATAGCTGTACTCAACACTCTTTGTGGTGAGCTTCATGGAGTGAGCTGGTGTTCCAGCCCTCCTCTCATTGTCTCTGAGGATTGTTACAAAAATGACTTTTATTTTTCTTAAAACCCATCGATGAGTGAGACTATTCTGCATCTCTCTCTCTCCCTCTGACTTATTTCACTCAGCATGATAGATTACATGTACATCCATGTATAGGAAAATTTCATGACTTCATCTCTCCTGACGGCTGCATAATATTCCATTGTGTATATGTACCACAATTTCTTTAGCCGTTCATCTGTTGAAGGGCATCTTGGTTCTTTCCAGAGCCTGGCTATTGTGAATAGTGCTGCAATAAATATAGGTGTGAGGAAGGGGTTTTTGTATTGTATTCTTGTGTTCTTAGGGTATATCCCTAGGAGTGGAATAGCTGGGTCTAATGGGAGCTCAATTTCCAGATTTTGGAGGAATCTCCATATCGCTTTCCATAGAGGTTGGACTAGACGGCATTCCCACCAGCAGTGTATAAGAGTTCCTTTCTCTCCACATCCCCGCCAGCACTGATTATTCTCATTCTTTGTGATGTGTGTCAATCTCTGCCGTGTGAGGTGGTATCTCATCATTGTTTTGATTTGCATCTCCCTGATGATTAGTAAAGAGGAGCATTTTTTCATGTGTCCTTTGGCCATTTGTATTTCTTTTTTATCGAAGTGTCTGTTCATTTCTTCTCCCCATTTTTTATGGGATTAGATGTGTATTTTTTTTCTTGTAAAGTTCTGTCAGTGCCCTGTATATTTTGGATATTAGCCCCTTATCTGAAGGGTGTTGGGTGGATAGTTTCTCCCACTCGGTGGGTGACTCTTGTATCCTGGGCACTATTTCTTTTGAGGGGCAGAAGCTTCTCAGTTTAATGTATTCCCATCTGTTGATCTCTGCTTCCACTTGTTTGGAAAGTGCAGTTTCCTCCTTCAAAATGCCTTTAGTCTCAATGTTATGGAGTGTTTTACCGACGTGTTGTTCTATATACCTTATGGCATCCAGTCTGATATCAAGGTCTTTAATTCATTTGGATTTTACCTTAGTGCATGTTAACTGGGAGTCTATGTTTGCTTTTTTGCAAGTGGCTAACCAGTTCTGCCAGCACCACTTGTTGAAATGATTTTCCCTGCTCCACTTAAGATTTCTTGCTCCTTTGTCAAAAATTAAGTAATTGTATGTCTGGGGAATGTTCTCTGAGAACTTAAGCCTATTCCACTGATCTGAGGGTATGTCTTTATTCCAATACCATGCTGTTTTGATTTTTCTATATATATTTTCAACATTTTAATGTGTCTTAGAATGAATATTTTACTTTATATTCTTTTTTCAAGTATTAATGATTACAGAAATTTAAATATAACTTACGAATGTGTTTAAATATAAAGGGCCTAACATGATTTGTTCATTTTCATGTTGGATAAATATTGCTTATCCACTGTAGGTATGCATATCTGAAAATACCCTTGTTCTAAATTTAGGTCTTGAAAGTAGGGAGGTAGCAATTTCTTTAACTTTAATTATTTTCTTTACATACGTGTAATATATAAATATATATTAACACTGTCACTACAATATTGTTCATAATACAGATATTTTTTCACAGATAAAGTTGTTCATGATTAAGCTACAGTCATACAATGTACAACAACCTTGTCCAGTAAAGATTTCCTGTCACTAGTTTTCCCAAATTTAACCTCAACCTTATTAAATGGGTAAAAAAAAAGGCAATATTAAGGCAGTGAAGAATCAAAGTGAGTTAATGAGAGAAGTGAAATTGTAATTCAATGTAAAAGTCACTTGGGTCAACGGTCAACTGACTGGGTCCAGCTTCACACAATTTCACATCTGCACTCAAGTATCTCTACTGCCAGGCAAGAGGGACAAAATAAGGTGCCAGGGATTAAACCATGTCAGCTGCATGCAAGATATAGGTCTTCCCCACTGTACTATCTCTCTGATTCCAACATTTTATTATATTCTGGGTTTTTAAAGAAGAGCTACTAGATATAAGCTTAATTTTTACCAGTTTCTTAAGTCTATTATATTTAGTCTTGTCCCCACCAATTTTTTGGTCTGAAGGGATGGCTCTAGAGTTCAAGGCAGTTAAAAATATTCCTTGTTATCTAAAATTTATTAAAGAAAAATATAGTTTAGATATTCCTTTTCATGAAATAAGTTATACCTCAGAATTTCAAAATCTGATCTTCAAAAATATAGAAGCTCTTTGACGTATTTGATTCGCATGTAAAATCACTGCTGAAACAAATGATTATAGCCTGGGTTATTTAAACAGCAAATATTTATTTCTCAAAGATCTGTATGCTGAACTTTTCAGCATCTAAGTGGGTTTTCAATTATTTTCATTCCTCTTTCAGGATGTACTCTTTCAGTATCTTCAGTTAGTGGAAGGAACTAGCAAGGCATTAATCCTATTCCTAAGGGCCCAACCCTTGTAATGTTATTATTCCCAAATAAATATGTTAAAATTCCACCTCTAAATATGTTCATACTTGAACTAGGGTTTCAATATATGAATGGGGCAAATTCTGTTTATTTTACATATGAATAAAATTCTCACCAGTCTACTTAATCTTTGCTTGACCTCTTTAAAGACAGCTTTCCTCCAAACTTTATTCCTAGCAAGACTAGACAACCATTTGCTGTTTTTTTTAATTTGTTCCATTAGAGTGTTTATTTTTAATCTAATTTTTTCTAGTTATCTATAATGTACTTATTTGTGCCATGATCAACCACTATCTTCTAGGCTACACAGCAAGGCCAAAATTTCTAAGACACTATTAATAATTAGTAATTAATGCAAAAAAATTAGTATTTGAGTCAAATTTCCAATAAATTGTAGCCTTTGATTGACAGTCTTTTTCAGAATCCTATCAAGTAATTCAGACTTGAGGGACCAGAGTGAGAGCACAGCGGTAGGGTGTTTGCCTTGCGCACAGCTTACCCAGGACAGACCTCGGTTTGATCCCCAGTCTCCCATATGGTCCCCAGAACCAGGAGCTATTTCTGAGTGCATAGCAAGGAGTAACCCCTGAGTGTCAGCCCCCCCCCCCAAAAAAAAACCAACAACAGAAAAGATTTAGACTTGATATGTACCAAAACATCCCTCCTCCCCTGCTCCACCTTGATCCCTCCTTCCTATGAATGTGGTGAAATATTTTTGGGGGCATTCACTGACAGAAAGATACATATTACAGTCACAGTAGGAACTGGCACCAGTGTCCCCAACAAGATCACAAGAGAGGCCAGCTTATGGGATTTTCAGTGAATGAGAGAGAGCAGATTCTTTATTGCTTTCCAGGCTGTATCTAATTTTGTCTAAGTATTTTTGAAGAAAGTCATTTAATACAATACTGACCAACCATGTCTTTTTGTCCTTGCCTATATTCCATTTTAAAACTCTATAAAGTTAAAGTTTATAAATTTATTTGATACTTTATAAAATAGTTTAGAAAAATATTGAAGAAATTCAAATAAGTTATGAGTATTCATGTTCAGTCCCTGAAAAAAATACTGTTCGTCAAATGCGCATCTATTTTTTTATAATTATGTGAAGAGACAAAGAACCATGTAAAAATCTAAGCACTTAAAATTGCATTTTTATTATAAAATGGATCATTTTCATAGACAATCATAGTGTATATACTCTGTCTGACATTAAACAAGGCAACAGCTTACTACAAAGGAATAATGGCTAATGTTTAACAAAGCTTGCTGGTGCTTTTTAAAGCATTTTATTTGTCATTAACCTGTTAAAACCAGGATATAGCACAACAAAATATATGCCCCTATTGAAATATTTTACATTTACATTAAAGATTGTATGCAATTTCACAGTTTGTTATATCTATGTGAGAATAAGTTGTCTGATTATGGAATTTTAGAAGATTAAATATTACATCTCTTTTATATATAGACATATAAATACCACTCCCAACACCAAAAATTCTTGTGTAATTTCATTACCCAAAGACTATTCTATTCATTTTCATTATAACTTTTCATGTTTCTACATTAGTCGTCAAGTTTTCATCTAAGAATTTGTTTTAGTTTCTTAGTTCATGTGTGTAGCTCTTCATACCCCAGATGTGAGTGAAACTATATATTTTTTTTATTTTCTTCTAAATTTTATTTTGCTTTATCACCTTATAATCTAGTCATTTTTGTTTGGAAAAAATGCCCACAATTTTATTATTGGTGATTAGCAGGTTAGTTTTTATTTATTGTAAATAATGATGCGATAAATGTAGGGGTATAAGTATGCTTTCAAGTTCTTTTTCTTTGTCTTAAATAAATGACTGTGTGGTACTGATGAATGATAGGAAATGTGAATATCCACTTTTATATTTAAGAATATTCATTCCATTTTAAAGTGAGACAAACAATTTATAATCCAATCAATAATCTGCCAGGGTTCCTTATTTTTAACATCTTTCTCAATATTTGTTTTCAATTTATTAACATATATTGTTCTTGTGGGTGTGAGGTGATACTGTGGCTTATATTTCCTAGTAAAAATAATAAGTAATGTTCAGTTTTATTTTGTTACCAGCAATGTATCTGGGACTCTACATGTATCTTCTTTGAAGAAGAGTTTTCCTGTTTTTTGAGTTTATGTTTTTTGAATTTTATGAGCTCTTTATATATTTTTAATAGTTTCTGCTTGTCAGATGTGTAAGATGCAAATATGTTATTTCAGTTATTTGGTTGATCTTTTAGTTTTGGGTAGCTTCTTAAAAAATAATTTTGGAAGCTATTCCTATAACTCTTAATAAGATTACTTGCAAAGCACTCAAGGTAGGAAAAGCCATTTATAAACAGAAAAATTTGATGAAAGTGGTATCGTAGTAATATAAGACAATATGAATATAAAAGCATTTTTTGGAGCTGGGGAAAACTTCAGATGGCAAGAATAGCTATATTTGAACTGATTTTCAGGTGATGGAAGAAGAAAGTGTCTGAAGACAGGAGGATCTATTTAATAAGCCTTCTTGGTGAATTCATTATACTACTTTTCAATAATTTTCCTCCATCATTTCTCTTTTATAAATATTATTCAAATGTTTTGGATCTAACCTATAAACTGTGTTTATTTATAAATTTAGGTGTGATCGCTAAAACCACAGCAAATTAACAGTTGTCTAAGTGTAATTCATTAGAGGATAAGCATTATATATAATAAAATATAATGATTGCATACTATTAAATATATATTAAAATAGTTTACCACCTGTTTTCAGGAATTATGAGCAGAATAATAATAAACATTTGAACTTATGGCTAGCCTCTTTTATGCTCTTACACTCAAATGACCCTAGTAATCTAGAAAATATATTTTCTTAAACTATCCTTCCCTCTATGCCTTACCAATGAAACTTCTTGCATTATAGCATCAGTAAATGGAAGCTTTTCTATCTAATAAGAGCCATTACAAGGAGATTTATATACAACTATTGATTTCAGTATGCTCCATGTAGTCTGTATTTTGATTTTGCTTGGCACCTCAAAATTGTGAATAATCAATACTTCAGAATTGTGTCTAGCAATTCCAAATTTTTATAGATAGCATGTACATCTGGGCCCTTCCCTAGAAAGAGGGTTCCTGTAACTGTTAGCATTTAAGCTGGTGGGAAAATCAACATGTCTCTAGATACAATTAGATGTCAAAAATAAAGAGCAGGGGCCAGAGTGGTGGCACAAGTGCTAAGGCATCTGCCTTACATGCGCTACCCTAGGACGGACCGCGATTCAATCCCCTGGTTTCCCATATGGTCCCCCAAGCCAGGAGCGATTTCTGGGTGCATAGCCAGGAATAACCCCTGAGCATTACCGGCTGTGGCCCAAAAACCCAAAAATATAAAAAAAATTATAAAATAAAGAGCAGTATTGAGTACTTTCATTTTTTTGTCAGCGACAAATAAATAATTATTTAGCTTGGAGTTTTCTTGCATATTGTGGAGGTCCTGTATATATACATATGTATATATATATGTATATCTACATATATAAGCATATATATGATTCTAAAAAGATTATTTTTCACCTTTGAAAATGTTATTTAAGATAGGATTGACCCAAAGTCTCCTTTATCCTCTCATTTATCCAAAAGTCATTTCATGAATAATGATATATCTCTGTAAATCTACCTAAATAAAAATCACATACTTGGGGTTCTTTTTTATTTTATTTTATTTTTTTGGTTTTTGGGCCACACCCAGCAATGCTCAGGGGTTACTCCTGGCTATCTGCTCAGAAATAGCCCCTGGCAGGCACGGGGAGACCATAGGGGACGCCAGGATTAGAACCAACCACCTTAGGTCCTGGGTCGGCTGCTTGCAAGGCAAATGCTGCCATGCTATCTTTCTGGCCCCATCTTTTTTATTTTTATTTTTTGTTATAGGGTAACATGGAGAAAGCCTTTCCTCTGTCTAGCCTTAAGAGGTATCTGCAAATATGCTGGCTTAGTCAACAATGTAAAGATGTTAGAAAGTACAATGAGTTTCTATTGCTTCTAAGGTGAGAATTTTTCCTTTCCTCTACATTTCTCCATTAAAGAACCTATTTTACAGCTGAAAGGATGAGTTCAGTACGAGGATTTGTAGCTATCACACAGAATTTGTGTTCACCTGAGGCAGAAGTTTGTTGACTATTAGGAGCGCTGACTTCCACTTTCTCTGAGCCATAAATGTTAAATTTCCTTAGTCCACTAATTCTCATGTGAGCCCTTCCAAAAATATATCTATTCTATTTCTTTCTCAAAATGCTTCTTGAGAAGGGACACTAAGAAAACAAGAGTTCCGGATAGTGCCCACTTGTACCAAACTTCACAAAATTAAATGGAATCTTGACTGGCTCAAAAATTTAATCCTTTACTTTCTCAAAAGAAACAGAGCTTCTGCTTCCTTTTGAACTTGGACAGATGACAGGTATATAGGTATTTGAAAAAAAAGAAATCAGGGTTAATACTAGGGTTTAAAAATATTCAGAGTATTTCTCAAAACATTCAAATTAGCATATTAGTTTATACTAGATTTATATAGTATAATTTTTTCATAGCGATTTAAAGACCTGAAGAAAGAAATCAAGGATGTCACAGTGTTTGAGAATCTCTATCAGAACATTCAAATCAGAAGATTCCTTTTAGTATATTAAATTTTTATAATAAGCTATATATTTTCTCTTGATTATATAAGTTATAACTGATAATATTACATGCATTGAGTACAATGAATACAGTTGTAATGACTGTAATGTCACAGATGGTTTTTACGTACATCTCATTATTTGATTCAATAACTTCATTATAAGCAAGGCCTAGATAACTAGCCATCTTGGAAGGCCATGGGTAGTAAAGTCCAGGAATGAACAAAACAGGTTTCCTATGTTATGTGGGCAGGTGAAGAGGTAACATTTAAAAATTTATTTGAATGTATGTCACATTTCTCATTGTATGACTAAAACTCGACTACCACAACTTTTTAACTCTATATGTCATGTTGATTTTTTAAAGTATATCACCTTTCTTATTATAAATTCTGTTCCAATTTTAGTAATTATTTGATTTTTTTTGCTTCTGTTGGATATTCTATCCACTGTATTACTCTAGTCTGTTCTAGCAATCAGGGTGTTTCTCAAGCACATTCTTATTTTTTGCTTAGTTTTGGGTTTGGGGCTACACCTGGAAGTGCTCAGGATTTACTCCTGGCTCTTTGCTTAGAGATTATTCCTGGTGGGACTCAGAAGACCTATGTTGTCCCAAGGCTTAAACGCCGGTTGACTGCTTGCAGGGCAAGTGTTTTGTTTACTAAGATCTCTCGAAACCTACCTTACGAATTTGTATCCAACATTCACTTTATTTTGACAAAAAGTAATATTTTACTTTTTCTTTGGCTATCAAGAAGTTTAAAGTTAAAATTTTAAAAATAAAATAAAATAAAGTTAAAATTTAAATCCATGCTAAATTACAATTGTTGATGATATTATAATATGCAATTTTAATATATTTTTATTCTTTGACAATGAAGATATATTTAAGCACTACTTCAATTAAATTGATAATATTAACAAAAATATAAGTGATTAAGTGATTTTTTTTATTTTTAATTATATGACTCTAAGAAATTTTCTTACTCTTAAATATAATTTAATTAAATTGGGGGTGGAGCGGTGGCACAAGTGGTAAGGCATCTGCCTTGCCAGCTCAAGCCTAGGACAGACCGTGTTTGATCCCCTGGCATCCCATATGGTCCCCCAAGCCAGGAGCAATTTCTGAGCACATAGCCAGAAATAACCCCTGAGCATTACTGAGTGTGGCCTAGCAAAAATATAATAAATAATAATATTTGTTTTTAATCGTAAATAATTTTAAATATTTAACTTTAATTACACTAGAATTCACTGCTAATGGAAAATTATCATTATCAAAATACTTATAGTGAAATATGGAAATTCATCAAGAGACACTTTGTATTAGATATAGAAATTGAACAAATAGCAGAACACACAAGCACAATAAAAATGTTGATCATCCAACAATGATGAATGATGAGAAGTACAAACTATCCAGTTTATCCTCTTTGTTCATTAACTTTCACATAATATTCTTTATTTTTCTTCCCTCTAGTAAAAAGAAGGATCATTTTACGCTAACAAATACATATTTTATAAACTTCTCTCAAGTGATTAACTGTATTTACTTTTGATTTTTACTATGTGCAAGGGAATTGAAGACTAGATTATATAAGATGGCTTGTTTGTATAGAAAACTATTTCTATGGAAAAGAATTCTACAAGTCCATTCTGTAAGACAAGATTTTGCTAGTAGGTTTTTTATGACATATAATCTAGGTGGAAGAAGTAGAGAAACAAATTTTCGATGAGCTTCTAAGAACAATTCTAAGCTGTCAACCTTACCATGTTCTCCCACAGTCAACAAAACTGATCACTGCAACATAAGAAATCTATACCCTGGATCTTCCACCCTAGAGCCATTTTTTCTGTGCTTTTACTCTGCCTCACTCATTCTCTTCAAAATCCAGATTTCCTTGTGAATCTAACTGCAAGAGAATCTGGTCAGTATTTTGTCTTTTTATATTTATCACAGAAATAACTATTAAGATAAGGTTAAAATAGGGGGCCAGAGAGATAGTACAGCAGTAGGGCATTTGCCTTGCATACAGCTGATTCAGGATGAATGATGGTTCGAATCCCAGTATCCCATATGGTTCCCTATGCCTGCCAGGAGTAATTTCTGAACAGAGAACCAGGAGTGACCCCTAAGCACCATCGGGTGTGGCCCAAAAACCACAAAAAATATATGTGTTTGCAATTTATATTAATCAGAGTATAAAGAACACCTGCCAGAAATTTAGGGAAGGAACAAATATTACATAGATGCATAAATACATACATAATTCTAATATTATATACTATAGCTTCCATAATTTGAATATTATCTTATAGTGTATTCACATAATTAATGTAAAGAATTAATATAGAACAAATATTAAAAGTATATTTTATCTTGCCCTTTGCCTTACCTAATTGGTTGTCAAGAACAGAGTTGAGATATTTTGTTCCTGGTAGTATCAAGTCCTGCAACTTATTAATTATTTCATGTAGAAATTTAAGTGTAAAGTATTTTAGTCTTATAAATGCCATTAGATCCTGTATATTAGCTTTGATTGACCGATGTTGTCATAATTCTGGAAAAACATTTGATGTTATTGTTACTCTAGTTGAATTGTTAATACAATTAATACTGTATAACACATAAAAATAGTCTTTTTCCTTCACACTATACTTCTTAGGAACTTCTTGTTCTATACTTGGTATATTCATAGGAACGTTAAACTCATTGGACAAAAATAAAACCCGAGGCTCTAATATGCAGTCAAATGCCCTAGCTTTTGTTTTGTTTTGGTTTCATTTGGGGGGCCACACCCAGAGGTTCTCAGGGGTTACTCCTGGCTCTACACTCAGAAATTTCTCCTACCAGGCTCAAAGGACATTATGGGATACAACCTGGGATACAAACCCAGGTCAGCCACATGCAAGGCAAATACCTACCCATGTTGCTATCACTCAGGCCCTCTGTGCGGCTATTTGAGCTACCACCCTAACCCTGAATTATAGCTTGATTAATTTATTTGCACTTTATGATGATCATGTCTTATTGAATAACAAAACTAAATTGTCTGGAGATTTCATGATTTCCACATTCTGTCCAGTAATCAATATACATTAAAATCATATCTATTTATTTTAAGGTCTGAATGATTTTATCAAAATACACCATATGACACCATGACACCATATGACATATGACAAAATTACACCATATGACATATTTCCAGGCTTAGTAAGACCAACTCTCCTGTATGCAAAGAGCATAGCTTTGACAATGCTTTGTTGAATCTTTGAAGCGGGGGGGTTGGGGGGACTTAGTATACACCTGGTAGTACTCAGGGGTTAATTCTGACTCTGCACTCTGAAATCACTCCTGGCAGGGTTGGGGAAACTATATGGGATTCTGGGTAAATAACCCATGTTGGCCAAGTGCAAGTCAAGCACCCTAGCTGCTTGCTATGCTAACACTTCTGCCCCTGTTTGTAGAATCTTATGAGCCTTGAGCTCAATTTATTACTGTGATTCCCATCTATATTTTAACTTTTATGTTCATTTACTATGAAACTTGTAATATGGTATTTTTGCTGATAATTAGGAGATGTGAATCACAGAGAATAAATGTAAGTAGAGCTTTGAAATAAAGATGTTTGAGTTATGATTTATTAATAATATCTTTATTTAAACACCATGATTACAAACACAATTGTAGCTGGGTTTCAGTCATAAAAAGAACACCACCCCTTCACCAGTCCAACATCCCCACTACCAATGTCCCCTCAGAAAGGTTCCATGTTTCCATAGAAAAATATAGGACAGTGTCCCATGTGATTCTACTCATTAGCTTGCCTGGCCTACTAAGAATCAGCCAAAAATTAAACTGCATTTTTAGAAGAATTTTAGGCTGATTCATTTTGGATGATTCTTTTGTTGTTGTTTTGTTGTTGTTGTTTTGTTGTTGTTTTTCGGGCCACACCCGTTTGATGCTCAGGGGTTACTCCTGGCTAAGCGCTCAGAAATTGCCCCTGGCTTGGGGGGACCATATGGGATGCCGGGGGATCAAACCGTGGTCCTTCCTTGGCTAGTGCTTGCAAGGCAGACACCTTACCTCTAATGCCACCTCGCCCGCCCCTTGGATGATTCTTAATAGCTCTACCTTGACAATTCTTCAGAGAGAAGACCAAATCAGCAAGAATGTTGGTAAGATTAGAATGAGCATGTTTGGCTGTGGAATGCAAATGATATTTTATTATCACCATCCATTCATTAGTTGCATTACTAATTACAAGCATTATGTCTTTCATCTTTATGTTCTGGATTAGGTCACCATGGTCAGGAAATCTCAAGTTATATCTGACTAAACAAGTACTATCAAAAGTGGAAGTGTGGTAAATAAATTCTACACAAGTTATTTTGTGGGATTCCAAAAAGAGATATAGATGTGGACTGTGATATTGATTAAGAAGGAAAATTTAGTTCAAATTAAATTGAAAATTAAATTAAATTGAAAAGAAAACAGTTGAGTCAAAGATTCAAATAAATTCTTAACAACTTAACCACTTAACAAATCTATAACCATGACAATTTACACAATATCAGTGATGCCAAAGTCCTCATCCCCTAAAATAGTTGAAGATATTATAAATTAGGCTATAAAATTATTATAGAGTATTAAATCAAGAGCTGTGTAAAATAAGACCAAAGTTCATGCAACTTTTATTTATAAATAATTGCTTTCAATAATATATAACTTCTAAATAGGAAATTTGTCAATATTTTTATTATTCTATGATCATATAGCTTTTGAATGAATAGGCTTTTATTTAGGAAATTATTTTAATCTAATACTATGTACATAGTATTATATATAAACTATATATACTATATAGTTTTCTATATGTGTACATATATATTTACTCCATAAGAAATATAGACTATGATTTTGAAGGTGGAAGTCAGAGAGAAAGTAAATGTAATAATAACTTTATTAATTTATATTGTGGTGCTGAAATTTTTAGAAATTATAGCAGTTTAATTTTATCAAAAGGTTTTATGGTAATAATAGCAATGTAGTCCTAAATCTGAATGATAAAATTAAGCACCTTCTGCTCCTTGTATATTGAATTCATGAAAAGCTTACTCATAATCACTTGTGTGTAAGAACCACTGATGTTTTGAGAAAAAAAAGATCTTGAAATAGACTATGTCTAAAATAATATTATACTCCAAACCTCTACTGAGAAGCTTTTTAATAAGTTAATGATAAAAATAGAAATTACTATTTTCATTTTATTCTTATTAAAATGTGTGTTCAAGTGTTGGAGATTTAATACAGGGGCTAAGGCCCTTATCTTCTATCCACTGACTCCTGTTGCATCATTATATCACATGTGCTCTCTTTGGTACCATGATACCACCAGAAATCATTCCTGAGTACACAGCAAGCTATAGCGCCTGAGCACCACTGGATATGACACAGGATATCCTTCCCCAGTGAAAAGAATGTGTTTGAGATCAAGATATAAAGTTAAATTCTACAATGATAATCATTCACTGGGCTCTATTTATAAAGTGTCAACTCTAGTCCAGGCACCATGTCACCAACAGAAATGGAATAGTAATTAAATAATGTCAATTGTTATTATAGAAGGTCTGAGATTGCTTTTTAATGAATTTTTTATACTTGAAAATGTTACCAAGACAGCCTGATTTACAAAGCTATTCGTAGTTGAGTTCCAGGCATGCAATATTCCAACAATAAAACCAACACCATTGTCAACTTCATTTCATCAATATCACTGATTTTCTTCCCACCCCACTAATCTGCCTCCTGACAGGCACATTTTTATTTTTTTTTTTTATTTTATTTAATTTCTTTTTTTGGTTTTTGGGTCACACCTGGCCATGCTCAGGGGTTACTCCTGGCTCTATGCTCAGAAATCACTCCTGGCAGGCTCAGAGCACCACATGGGATGCCAGAATTCGAACTACTGACCTTCTGCATGCAAGGCAAATTTGCCTTACCTCCATGCTATCTCTCTGAACCCAACAGGCACATTTTTAAGTGTAGCTGTGGTAGGTTGGATCTCACTTGCTATGCTTTTAAAATGGAGAGAAACGAACAAACCTGCTTTCTTCTGAATAAACACCTGTCATAGATTCTTATCCAACAGTAGTTGAGTGCCTAATACCACTCCAGGCTATTTGCCCTGGTTATGAAGGCAGATGATTCAGTTCTAGGTCCATGTTGCTTGAACTAGTGGTCACCAGAGACACTCAGGTAGTACTCATGGATCACTAGAGCTATACCAATGGCGTTTTATAGGACCCAGCTGCTACCAAGAACAGAATTCTGGGCCTTACATCTGAAATGCTATGCTTCTCCTTTGAGCTATCTCCTCAGGCCTAAGAACATGTTTCTTCTTTTATTTTGTAGATTTTCCTGAGCAGTAATTGGTACACAAGCTTGGTTGTTCTTCATGCCTGGACTGTCACACATGTTTAGAAGTTAAGGTTTCATGGTGAGCACAAGTGTGGAAAATAAGGATTTAATGAGTTGCCTCTCATTTGTAAGGGCAATGCTATTTGCCACTAAGCCTAGTGCATATTTTCCAAATTCATTGATCTAACTTCAACCACTCAATTAAGCATATATTTTTTTCTTTTTTATGTTACTTTCTTCCATCAGAAAAGTACATTTGTTAAGCAAATTTATGAACTCATAAGAGCACAGCAAGGCATACCCAACACTCAGTGGATATAATATGGGGTTACATAAGAGTCTATTATGTGAAATTTATTCTGGTTGAAAATATGTAACCAAATGTGTTTCAGAAGGGTAATATGAGGGGCCGGGCGGTGGCGCTGGAGGTAAGGTGCCTGCCTTGCCTGCGCTAGCCTAGGACGGACCGCGGTTCGATCCCCCGGCGTCCCATATGGTCCCCCAAGAAGCCAGGAGCAACTTCTGAGCGCATAGCCAGGAGTAACCCCTGAGCCTCACAGGGTGTGGCCCAAAAAAAACAAAAAAAAAAAAAAAAAAACAAAAAAAAAAAAAAAAAAAGAAGGGTAATATGAGTAAGAATTCTATGAAAATCAACAACTCCTAGTCATGTAAAAGCTTCAAACTGTATGACCAGAAATTACTGATTTCCATTTCAGACATTAAACAAAAAGAAATAGATCATATAACTAATCATTTCCTGAATCAGGTACACTTACCTGTACTATGAAGCCTTGCTTAATCATTTCTAAATGGTTAATGTTTTCTCAGTATCTGTAATTTAATATTAATAGAATAGCTAATTCTTATTTTATTAATAAATCAGCAAGGATTTTGAAATCATTCATTTCATACCCTACCAAACTGAATAAATTATTTAGTTTTTTACCCAGGTCAGTGGCATCTGAGTCAGCTCAGGCTGACACAAATATCAAGGACTGGATAGTTTAAGCACCAAAAATATATTTTCTCCTAGTTCTTGAGACCTAATTCCAGAATCAGAGTGTCAGAATGGTTGCTGTGGATGCTCTCTTTCTAGCTACTGACTCTTTCCAAATAAATCCATTTTAATTATATCCACTGGAGCGGGAGAATGAGAAAAGAGAGAAGGAGAAAGAAAGAAATAGAGTACTTGGAATCAGGATCACCAATCTTTGACCTCATTTAAACTTAATTGCTTCTTTAAAGTCCCTAAGTTTCCAAATAAATCTACACGAGTACATGTGTGCATGTATTTCTTAACAGTATAAGAGTATTTTGCAATGTCGATTTGAAGGAAGAAGAGCATAGGCAACTCAGATTGCTGTATCCAAACTGTACACATTGCATTTAATCGTACTTTCTCTCCTTAAGTATCTCAGCATCAAATTGGTTTGGGGAAGACAAGTTGGTTTTGTAAGACTCCTGGAGCAAATGCTATGATTGCATTAATAAGTGTAAAATTTGATTTGGAGGCTCTAAGCTCATTGACCTCACCATCACATGCCATTCCACTGCTTAGAAAAGTTAAGTCTGTGAACCTACAAAGGGAGAAAAGTCTCTAATGGCATCAAACTTGCCAATACAAAGTATTGATTGCATCAACTTGGAGCTAAATTGCCACCAGAAATCTAGTTAGATCTCTCCTTCGTGGTTTGGGTATTTTGATTGCAAAATGGCTGAGGGTGCACTGATTTTCAATAGCAAACAACAGCTATGGAGATTAAAAGGAATTCAAGTTTATTCATTCTGCCTAGAAGAGATAAGAACAGAATGAAAAATCCACAGCAAAAAAAAAAAAAAAAAAAAAAAAAACCCAAATGAGGTTTTTGGCCAGTTTTTCACTTTCTACTCACCATCCTGATTCCAAATTGAGAAAGATGAGATCAAGTAAAAAGCTCAAGTTGCTAAAGCGATAGGGATTTCCATTAGTTAATGGCTATAGATTTCTCAGGCAAAGAAGACATTCACCTGTAAATTTCCTTCTTCTCTTGAAAATGTCAGATAAAATCAGCCTTTCCAGTTAGTAAACCATGAAAAAGGACAGGCCAAAGGAATAGTCCTCTCTTTACTTTGCCAGCAAGAGTACATTACAGTAATGTGTAAACTTGTAAGGCACTTGAAACTATTTCTCAAATCCAGTACAAGAACAGTACTTTCTACTTAGGACTTTGAAGGTTTCTCTCTCCTCTTTCTCTCTCACACACACAGAAAAAGAGACCACATACATTCTCAACCTCACACACATTGTTCTTAATAATCTCAGTATTCACAAACATATTTTTCAAAATGGCCCCTTAGACATGTGTAAATCCACCTACCCAGTAGATATAACCTACAGGTTATGACTCACCAGAACTGATATTCCATTAAAGCCAGCAGGAATGATGTGGGAATTCACTATCATGAAGCAGTGAAATTTTTTTTCACAGTATCTGGAGTGGTCCTATATGCTCCTTCCTATCAGAAAAGTGGCCAGTAGCTAATTTTATTCTATTTAGAAATTTATGTATTAATACTTAATATGTTATTTTGTGAGTTATTACCTTTGATAAAAAAGAAGACAAAACAAATGGGTTTGTTTCCAATTATGAAATTTCAAGCTATTGTCATTGAGAAGAAGGCAAAAGGATTTTTCTGATATCACTCAAATAATAGGCACCAATTTTTCCCCTGAGAAAAAAGTACACCCTGGACTATATGTTTAAATGACAAAAAGGCAATTTTCATAGATCGTGAATTTTTTGCTGAGCAGCCATGTAACACCACAAGTTAAAAATTCTCAGACATAATAAGATTGTTTTCTGAGCTGTTAAGCCTCCAAAAATAAAGTTATTATTAAAAAAAACCAAATAAATAAAGTTCACATAGTTCTCTTTTCTTTATGACCTGTTCTGAGATAAATTCAGATTTAGGTGATAATGCAGTTATGTTGAAACTACATACAATTCAATTCTGGAGCAGGAGTGTGAACTGGCTTTGACTTGGGGGATTCTGGTGTTATTATAGAAATAAGAGTCATTTCTCTTTGCCTTCCATTTCCTGAGCTTCCCCAGATCAGTCTAGCTAATATTATTGTTTCTTATTTAATCCTTACAATATTGGAAAAGGAAAAATTAAAGGTTTAGGATCTTATTTTCTGCAAGTGCACAGTTGCAGCTAAAGAGAACTGACAAGGGTCTGTTTTGTTACTAAGTACTTGACTTGACACTGATAATTACTAAGAGCAGCTCCTATTAAACTTGACCTCCGTGAAATAGGTAGGGGAGGTAGGAAGTAGGTAGGGTAGGGAAGTTATATGGAAAAATTACATTCTGAGATATGCCCAAGTTAGCCTAGTGACTGGCACACAAACGAGTCATTATCAATACATTTATTGTTGTAAATATTTCTTTCCACACCAGAGAGACCCGGAATAAAGTTGAGAATGATTCTAAGCTTTCAAGGCTACTCTGTATTGCAATTATGTAATAACTAGCACTAAGTAAATATTTCTTACGTTTTTAATGTGTATTGATAAGGAATCTATACTGATGAAATGAAAATAAGTTCAGATCTTCAAGTATTAGCTTCCCCTTGGAAAGGGCAGGCAATATAGGGTTTACTGAACCTACAGGACTACTTATACAGTCGTACCACAAATCAAAGAAAAGCCATAGAGAATTATGCAGATTGAGGCCTTGACTCTCAAAAAGTAAGTGTTAGGAAGGGAAGTAGAGATGTCAGGTCGCACAGAGAGATTCAGAAAGGAGGTAGTGTAATATTTCTATCACATTCTTGCAGAATATTTAAAATCTCAGAGGCAGATCTATCTTTACAAAGGCTTATTCAATCAAACTTAGTGGACTATTGATTTTATACATGGAGAGTACTGTAGTCTAACCAACTAAAGGTATGCTTTGGTCCTCTCAGCAAGGGACCATAGATTATTTTGTGTATCTGAGATTAATGCCTGGAGATGAATTAAGCTTTGAAAGAAAATAATTCCAATGCTCAAGATCACCAAAAAACAGGAGCTGAGATAAGATAATTACTTAATAAACATGCCTGAGCAGATGAGGTGAAAATAGGAAGAGTGATAGAAGACGTGGCCACTCTACTGTTTCGTATGTCTAGGAAATTGTGCCTTTGGGCTGAGAAAGTAAGACTCCCTTTGTCTTCCAATATAAACCCTTGAATTAGACACTTGTGAGCATAATCCACAAGGCTCCATATAAATTAAATAGGGTCAATATTTTTAACTTTTGCTCTTCACCCTTTCTTCTGGTCCTCAAAACTCCAAGTTCATTCTTACCTGAAAACCTTGGAGTTTCCTGGCCAGCTATTTACCCTTATTTACTTCCTGTCTTTAAATTCACTATTGAACTTTTCTCTTAGTGCTGTTATCCTACCATGAATAGATCACATTTCTACCTCCAGTCCCTGTGTCCCTCAAAGCACTTGTGAATGACTCCAAATTCTCCCCTCTTATGTTTATCCCTGTTTCCTTTTCTCCCTACTACCACTGGACCAGGAAAACCAAAATCAGGGTCCTGTTGACCAGCCAGGCTGGTCCAAAATGCCTCCAATAGTGAATGTTACAGAGAGAGGTTCGACCATAATTTGGTGCAAGAATGATGGATACTCCATGGGACACTCCATTCTATTTCTTTGTCTTGGTCCCTCAGTCTTTGATTTTCGATCTGTTTCACTAAACCACGGTTGATGCAGTTGGTTCTCTAGAATTTAAAATAAGGGGCAAGGGCTGCCACTCATCTCCTGTGGTCTGTCTCCTTGAATTCATCACTCCAGCCCAAGCATCATCAGGGGCTTTGATTCTCAGGCTTTCTTGACTCTGGGATAGCAAAAACATGTCAGAGAGCCTCAGAGGAACAATCCATCTTAAAAGCTACTCTGAGATTTAGAGAGAAAAAGATTCTTTTTTTGGCAATGAGTCAGAGAATTAGGTTAAGTTCTAAATTGAGTAGGGCAAAATTTTTCATATATGGCCCATTTCTGTACCCAGAATTCATATAAACACATACACAGAATCTTTGAAGATTTCATTCTGTTTTATTATAACAACATGCACATTTGTTACATGAGGGTTTTGGAATCAAATTGCTTTTGTAAATATTTTATAGCAAGAAAATAAAAAACACTGTAAATAAATCATTTTGTCTATATGGAAACAAAGGCATAAAGATATAAAAATAACAGTGTGTATTGGAACTGAAATTGGAATCCTGATATCTAAACTGGAATCTTTTCTGGAATATTCTGGAGAGTCACTTGATAGAGACTTAGTTTATGTCCTTGAAATGTGAATATTCTCCTTATAAAATAATCTCTGAAATAGTATTTCTCAAACTTTAATGTGCAAATGAATAACCTAGGGGGCTGTCACATTATGTAGTCCTGAATCTAGTTCTGCTACTCTGAATTTTTAACAGTCATGCACTGTTCTGAGGTAATGCCTAAACTGCTTGTTCCTGGGATATTCTTCAAAGTAAAGCTTTGAGCTAAAAAAGACTTCGAGTGGGTCAAGATCTCCTGAGATTCATAGGCATATTATGGAATGGGAGAGGAGTTGCTCAATGTATTGTAGTTAGAAAACTAAGAATGTTCTCCCAGGCACGACTCTATTTAAATTGTTATCTGTGGTGATGTCACTTATTCATTTTTTTTTATTTTACGTTATTGAAACAATTGTGATTTACAAAGTCCTTCATAGTTGGATTTCAGACATACAATGAATCAGAACCAATCCCACCAACAGTGTAGGCCTCGCTCCACCAATGTTCTCAGAGTGCATCCTAAACCCACCGCACTTTGACCCTTGATCTATCAGTATAATAGGCATATTTTAAGTTTATATTGTTACATTTTGAATTACACTTTATTCTATTATCGTTGACTTTGTCTTGGATATTTAGTTAATGTCTTTTTTTTTTATCTCCACCAATGCCCTCAGACCACTTGGCCTTTGATCCCCCTCCTTTCTTTTTTCTTCATTCTTATTTTTATAAAAAAAAAATACAGGAATATTAAGTACAACAAAGTTAACTCATGTCCCAAGGTTCTAGAAAGATAAGGTTCTATATAAAGGTAAAAAAGGGGGTGGACGTTTTTTACATAGGTGCAACAAAAGTTTGAGAAAATATAAGAAATAGGCTTTTGGCCTAAAAACAGTGGGTCCCTACCCATAAAGCATGCTGTAATAAGATCAACTACAGGATCTAGATATACTAAGTTGTCAGACTCCACAGTCTTTCTTCATGGTCCCAGAAAAAGTTCGCCTCCATTATGGTTGTAAAAGTCAGGCTTCAGTAGAGATCTTGTTTTTTTGTACAGAACATAATTTGAAGTCAGGGTATAATGGAGGTTCTTCTAGTTTTATCTAAATGTTAGGTGGTGAGGCAAGGAAAGCCACCCTGAAAGCATGTTGCTGCTGTTTCCTAGTCATCAGAGTGTCATATAAACTCACCCTGGAACAAGTGGATGCCATGGCAACATTAGTGCTTTCCCTGGTACAAGTTCAATTCCTGATGCTAGTGAAGAAACTGTGCTATTTCTAAAGATAGAATCAAGGTTCAGGTGAACTCTGATCAAATGAATCTCAAGTCACTATGATACATGTTCATGGTAAAAGGGCCCCGCAATAAAAATTTTAGAAAAAAATTTAGGAGTCCCTATCACTATTAGATAAGAACCTCTTTCTAAGCTAAGATATTCCCCATTTTATTGTGCCTTGGCAAAAGAAACAATGTCACAGGATATTACTGGTGCATATGGGGGTAAAAACAGCAAACTAAACAATTCCTGTAACCTGGTTTTAATAAGTTCATATTCAGGCTCCAAGAGAAACTTACCTACAAGAAATTCCTACTAAACAAGTCCAAAAATGTGGGGTCAGGAAAATTACATCTACATAAGAAAATACACATTAAGTATACCTGAGAATTATACCTATTGAGATAATATACCTAAATAAATATACAAAGAAAATATGCATAGCTCCTTTAAGTCTTTTGAAATAGTCTAGGGGGGAGGATAAAATCGGAACACATTTTCAACCTGCAACATGGTCTTATGAAGTCTGAAAAAACTGCTCCCAGCAGTCACTGGCCAGAAGATGTTCATGAACTGAGCGAGGGTCTCCTATAAACCAAATCCGGTTGGAGCAACAGTCCACAAGGAAGAAAGGTGGGAAAAAATGAGCTGCCAAGAGTAAATAAGCAAAAGTGGCAGCTAAGCCAAGGCATGGTGAGCTGGGGGGCTGTCCTTTTCCTTTGGGAGCAGGCTGGGAGCTGGTTGGGCTGAGGGAACATACCAATTCCTGAGTTAAGAACTGAGGGTAAAATGGTTAAGTGGAGAGAAATAACAAATTAGGGTGAGAAAGTAAAAGAATAGAAATATATTTGTGGAGGGGCCCGGAGAGATAGCACAGCGGCATTTACCTTGCAAGCAGCCGATCCAGGACCTAAGGTGGTTGGTTCGAATCTCAGTGTCCCATATGGTCCCCTGCACCTGCCAGGAGCTATTTCTGAGCAGACAGCCAGGAGTAACCACTGAGCACCGCCTGGTGTGGCCCAAAAACAGAAACAAAAAAAAAAAAAAAAGAAATATATTTGTAAAATGGTAAGCATTGGAGAAAGAAAAGTAAGAGTTACATATAACAGGGGGGAGTACATGTACAACATAAATGGTCATTATGTACGATACAAACATTATTACATAGAGGTATCCACCACACACACACTCACACACACACATAGACAGACAATGTAGATTGATCCATAGGTTGCAGTTGAAAAACTGACTCAGGTAGAACAGGTCAGAGCACTTAAAAGTATAAAAGATACACCCCAATAAATTTATTCATTAATTTTGAATGTGATGAATTAATTAAAACAGACTTTAGCACATTAAAAAATATAAAGGAGGCAGATCAGATGGAAAGACTTTACAATTCCTAGGAAAATCATTGGTAAGGATAAACTTTGCTGAAAACAAACTTCTTGGGCTAAATTTTGCATAGTACATTCCTTTTTTTTTCCTTTCTTTTTTTTAATTTTTAATTATGAGAAAAAAGATGCAAAGAAAGAGGACAAGGTAAAGTTACAGTGGAAGCACAATCACCTATTACATAATTCTCAGAAGTCCCCTTGCTAATATCTTAACTTTGAAATTTCAGCCAAAGAACATTAAGATAAATAAGACAGAATCCATGTACAATTATTTTGTCCCTCAAGTCCTCAGATTGTAACACATTATAATATTTCTTAATAGCACACAAGGCAATCTAAAGCCATAAAACTTACATAACTCCTTAAACATTACAGGCATAGTATTTTTCTACATTTCCATGTACATGCATATTAGCTTAAGTTAACCTCAAATTTAAGTGTTTTTTTTTTTAAGGATCAGAGTCAAAGGAGCACAGTAAAAATGGTGTTAGAGTGGCAATTGTTGTTTGCATAGGCCCACCAAAATATGAGGGACATGGAAAGGAATAACCTTGGCCTAAATACAGAGAGACCCGACCCCTGAAGTTAAATAAAAGTGTTTTGGCACTACAGACAATGTCTTGGATTGGACGACCTAGCTTGCCTGGAGCCTAGAATTGGTCTTGTGCCAGGAAACATAGTACATTCTTAAAACAATCGGAGCTTTCAAATCTAGAATACTAAATAATATGGTAGAAAACACTATAAAAGGAACCATTGGGGGGCCTGGAGAGATAGCACAGCGGCGTTTGCCTTGCAATCAGCCGATCCAGGACCAAAGGTGGTTGGTTCAAATCCTGGTGTCCCATATCGTCCCCCGTGCCTGCCAGGAGCTATTTCTGAGCAGACAGCCAGGAGTAACCCCTGAGCATCTCTGGGTGTGGCCCAAAAACCAAAACAAAACAAAAAAAAGGAACCATTGGGGATATTGTTTCTATTTTTACCTTTTTAAATCTTAATTAAAAGTATCTCTTTTGAAAAGAACAAAAATTAAAGTATTCAGCTTTGAAAAAGTAGATCTTTACTAGTGATTAAAGAATTATCAATTTGTCAAGAACATGGAAGATATTAATTGCAGATAACATGAAATATATGTGTATATATACAAACATACATATATTCCTAACTACAGATTTAATATACAAAGGGTAAATAAGCTTTGATACTCTAAGTATCTCTTTAAAGTCTTAAAATCAGGGAGCTGGAGCAAAAATTACTTGTCTTATTCAATTTCTAGCATCACATATGGTCCTCCAAGTCCCAAGAATGATCTCTGAGGGTAAAGCCAGAAGAAAGCCTTGAACATAGTTGGGCATGACTCTATAAACAAATAAATAAAAACAGAGCCAATTACAGCCAATTGTTAAAATAAATAGAATCTCTTGATACAGTTAAATTATTATATTCAGAACATTGAAAGTATAGGTTAGGAACTGGAAGAAGGAGATGCAACTAAATGTTTGCCCAGAGGAGAAATTTTGAAAGAATAACTGATGAATGTCTAGATGTATCCCAGGATAAAAAAACCAGTAATAAATTTCAATAGTTAGATATCACTAGAAAAATATAACTATACAAAAATTTTGCTGTCAACTGAGATTCTTTTGGTTTTATAAAATAATTTACTATTTTCAAAATAAGTATTTGCACAGATACAAAAGATGATTTTTATTTTTAAAAACATACTAAATATATACATTAACCAAACAAAAAGTGCTTGCTCTGACAGTAAATAATTATGAGCATGGCTGTTTTTATAGTATCAATAAACACAGGCAGTCAACATATATAAATAAAAACAAATGTACATCTCATTTTTGAAGTATCATGTAATGCACTTGAGCATCCAGTTTCCTTTTCTAAAAGCAAACTGACAACATGGGCATTATGATATAAAAATAAATTATTTTGAATTGAAAATAAATCGCTAAAACATACTTTATGAATGAAAACTGAAGCTAGAATCTATAGCATGAACTAGCCTATTCCAGTGTAGACATAACATTTGATCATATTAGCAAGCCTGGAAAATGAATAAATTAGAATATTTATCAAGACATTATCATAATGAGCACTTATTTGGAGTCTAATATAATATAGCACAGTAATGTGAAACTAGGACAACCCACTTATATCTCCAAGAATCATTGTAATAAAAATGATTAAAGAGTTTTTATAGATATAACGAACTTAAGACACTAAAACATTCTTATAGTGGGCATTTTAGTGAGAGTCTCTGATTCCCAAGCACGTTTGGATTTGTTTTGTTTTGTTTTGTTGTGGGCCATACCCACTGACATTCAGGGGTTACTCCTGGCTATACCCTCATAAATAGCTCCTGGCTTGGGGGGGGACCATATGGGTCGTTGGAGGATCGAACCATGGTCCATCCTAGGCTAGCACTTGCAATGCAGATGCCTTACCTCTAGTGCCACTACTCCAGGCCCTCCAAACACATTTGAATAAAAGCATTAGAACATTATTATAGACATCTCTAAAGAGCAGTTATTTGAACATTTTCTCAATATAGACAGCTGTATTGCTGCAGGTCTCTTTGAAGTATAAAAGAGAATATAAACTTTTGTTTTACTCCTCTTCCACTCAGTTTCTTTCCTTCTCACTATACTCTGGAGCCAATGGTGCTCAAGACAATTGCTATTGTGTTTCTTCATAAAGTTATTCAAAATCCCATGTCAGTGAATTTATTTTGTATTTAACCTTCTTCTGGCTTACTTCACTTAACATTTAACTTCTAATTCCATTCATGTTGCTGCAAATTGCATAATTGTTTTATTCCTTATAGCTTTTTAGTATTTTATTGTATATATGTACCACATCTTCATGATTCACTAATCTGTTGTTGGACATCTAGATTGATTCTAAGTCTTAGCTATTATACTGAGTGCTGCAATGAATAGTAGTGTTCATACATCCTTTTGTATAAATTTTTTCTGTCCTGAGGATAATAGCCCAAAGAGGGATTACTAAGTCATATGGTAGCATAATTTTGAGTTTAGTGAGAACCGTCCACACTGTTTTCCATAGGGGTTGAGCTAAGTAGCATTTCCACCAGCAGAGGAGGCGAGTTCCTCATCTTCCAGCAGTAGATGAGAGTTCCTCTCTCACCAACCCCCACCAAAGAGATTGTTTCCAGTATTTTTGATATAAGACATTCTCACTGGTGTAAAATGATATCTCATTGTTGTCTTTATTTGTATTTCCGTAATGAACACTTTTTCATGTCTCTATTGGCCATTTGTTGGTCTTCATAGAGAAGTGTCTGTTCATTTCTTCTCCCCATTGTTGGGTTAGATTTTTAGGTTTTAGGGGGTTAACCTTTGCGTGTACTTTGTATATCCTAGATAACAAAACATTATCTGATAAGTTGAGTGAAAAAATTTCTCTGATTCAGTTAGGTGTCTTCTAATTTTAGCCCTTTTTCTTTTGCCATACAGAAAATTTTTAATTTAATGTAGTCCCATTCATTCAGGTTTGATGCTATAGCTTTTGCCACTGGCATCCTATCATTGAAGACTCTTTGAGGTCTAAGTTTTGGAGTGTTTTGCCTAAGTTTTTCTCACTTAACTTTATGGATCCAGGTCTAATCTTAACATCTTAATCCATTTTGAATTGACTTATCTGTAAGGTATGAGATATGGGACAGTATTTAATTCTTACATGTGGTTATCCAATTGTTTCAACACCATTTATTTAAAAGACTGTCATTTGTTCTGGGGTTAATGGGGATCAATTGTGCCTGAGGAGACAATCCATAAATGAGGTTTATTGAGGAAGAAATAATTGGCACACCAGGGCTTTAAAAACAGATTTTGAAAAATTTCAGAAATAAGTGCCATTTCTACATACACATAAGTAGATATGGTCTCCACAGCTTCTATGAATCTCAGGATGATCAGAAAAAAGGCTATGTGGTGAAAACTGGTTATCTTGTTTCGGATCCTGTTTATTCTGGGGCCATGTGAAACCTGGAAGGAAGCATTTCCTCAAGCCTTCATGTCTCTGCCAGACATTGTCAGCCTGGACAAGTCTCTGTAGATTTGCATTTTGGAAGCAAGTGTCTGGATTGATGTCAAGAAAATAAATCATTGCATTTTTGCTTTATATCATCTGGTGAATTACAGTGGATTTTCTATTAGTCCCTGTCAGTGCCTGAATCCTCAAAGCAGAAAAATGTATAATTCTCTCTGATTGTCCACTCGTCACATTGAATGAAATTGACAGGACTGCCTTAAAGAGTAAATTCTCATCGCTCAATGGATATGTACCTGCAGCCCTGTTCAAGGTGTCTTTCTTACTGTTCTCAAGAACACACCCCAAAAAAAGAAGGTCATATTAAGCAAGGAACCATTGGCTTCAGTTAAACATGCTTACCAGGATGAGCTTGAAGTTCCAAAATACCTGGGAATAATGAGAGTTTTTGATGGGCCCTCTGTAAATGTCTGTCATAGGAATAGGCATGATGCTGTGATTACTTTTACATGCATGTTAAATTCCAGTCAATGAGTCAAAGATTATAATTCCCATTATACAGAATAGGGTCAAAATTAAGGAATAGATGTAACATCTTCTCCTAACACCTGAAATCATCTTGATTCACCCTACTCAAGGGCAAGTCATTCATTAGGGTGCTAATTCATTAGGGTGATCTATTCCTTATTCTAGCACTTGGAATCATCTCTATCTAATACTTTTTCTGATATATACTCTTGGTAATAATCCCAAGAAAAATGCTCTGAAAGTTTGATAATAGACTGAGCTACTAATCAAAACCAACAATTATATGAGAGAATTCAGCCAGGAAGTGTTACTCTTGTTATATAAGTTCATGTATATTGACCCTCTGACAAAACAGATTCTGTTTCACATATAGTGACACATTGTGACACCTACCCCAAGTCTTACAGTGTCATCTAGTGGGAGAAATACAGACCTGTTCAGCCACAGATCCCTGGAGTTCAGATGCATGATATGCAGCTCATTGGTTGTAAAACCACTCTTATTTTTCTCTCTGAGATAAATTTGTTCTTCCACAAAGTGGTTTTAATAACCCATTATAAGAACATTAGGAGGATTCAATGTAATATGCATGTAAAAGTCCCTGGCCTGTAATGAGCATTTAGCAACATAATAAGCATTTAACAAAAAAAAAATGAACACTGAAGATAACAGCAAATAAAATTTAGTAAATTGTAGAACAAGAATATGTACTTCAGCTCTTAATCACCAAAACATTGATTATCCTTTAAATGGCAGCTTTGCGTAACATTACTTCTACCTCAAATGGTAGCTTTGGTCAACATCCATAAGAAGAAACTAAGGCACAGGAGAGTGTAAACAGGTTGGTAGATTCATTGTTGTTTTCTAAAATCACATGCAGCTGAGACTCTACAAGTGTTCTGGCAGCCTCATTAGAACAGAGGCCCATAACACCTCACTGAATTTCTCACAAAATATATTCAGTTGGTTCTATTTTAAGGAAAATCTAATAATAAATGACAGCATGAAATGATCATATGAATAATTATAAGTTGGATCCAAAAAAAATAAATGCAACACCTAAATTTATACCTTCTACATCTGTACTTAATGTTTGACTATTTTTGCAAAGGCCACTCTTAATTAAATGCACTGGTCCATATTTTTAGTTTAAATCAACAACCTTAGACAAACTGCATGAGTTCCTTAGAAGTAAATCACTAGAATTAACATTTATTATGAGTTCACAGTCATTTTAAGCAAGTTGTTTAGATCTCTGTGACCTCTGTCTCTTGATCTTGTGAAAACTATGGGGTTTATGGTATGACAAAGTGAAGGGGGATGATAGAGGTTTCAAGGACACATCTGACAGTGTCATGGAAGTGGGAAAAGCATGTACACATATTGAAATGTGCAGTGTCTTCAAGAAAATGCATAGTAATATCAATCACCCATAAAGCACTTCAATCTGATTTTTTAAACAAAGACAGCCTTATCATAAATATTATTTTAAAATATTGGGCTTTAGCATGCTCTCATAATTACTTTGTTACAATTACTTTCTTTTTTTGGTATTTACATTGTGTAGCCCTTGAGTTGGGAACTAGATTAATAACTCATACAAGAAGCCCTATGACTTTCTTCACATTTATAAAGCTATTGGATGGTATAGAGAAAAGAGATAATGCAAGCTGGTTTTCAGATAGGGCAAGATGGGAAAATGAGCAGGCATTTTTTTCATGGGGCATTTTTTTTCCAGTTCTTGGAGCATAAAAATCTTATTTATCTTCCCTTAAAATTTTATTTCTCTACTCATCACAATAATGGCAACAACTGCAGTGGAGAGAACAAGACATAAAGTTGCAAATATGTTCCTGCTGCCTATTCAAATCTAGCCTGAAATTTTCCCAAAGTTATGCCTGTTCTTCGCTGAGGTCTCTTCTGAAATCTCACCTCTTCACAGGAACTTTAACTGACGACCCATGATGATGGCAGTGCATGTTTAGGGAAGCAGCAATCACCAATTTCTGTGTTCTCTCTTCATGTCATTATTACAGAACTTCACATATAGTTCATTTTCCTACCCTGAGTCTTTGTCCACTAAAATGACACCTCCAGGATGGCAACAACCTAGCTTACTTTGTTTACACATATCTCAAATTTCTGAAATTTATAGTATAGATCAGTAATTTCCATAAAATAGACATAACATTTTGCTTTTGGTTTTGTATCTATCTGAGGTCATCTCCACAAGCAAAAATACTTCTGAGACTGTATCACCGTAGCTATGGTCAATTGTGAGAGTTTTCAACAAAAGGTGTTTTCTGTCATGTTGTCTCATGTATTATATATTTGATAAATAATAAATATATTTACCTCCCTCTCTAGAACAAGTCTTCATCCCTGCTTTGTCAGTGAGAGCTTCTGATGTTAATAACAATGACATTTTAGATACAAGAATACATATATTCTTTAAGATAGTTAACCTTTCTATGTGGCATTTCACTGGATACCTAATTAGCAGTAACATTTTGTTGTTTGCCATATTAAATGCAACAGGTCTATAGCTTAAAAAAAAAACTTGCTTCAATAAGCAGGCTCTATAACAAGAAACTCTCTGTCTTTAAAAGTGTTCCACATTTTTTTTGCTTACTCTATTCCTTTGGAAAGCCAATTTTTTTCCTGCAACTTTCTGTCTGTATTAGCTTTCCTATCAAGGATATGCTTCTTCAGTAACTTTACTTGAAGATAGATTTGTTTTAACCATTAAATTCATCCGATTTCTACTTTTATATAGTCAAGGACAAAAGTTGGGTAAATCAGTCAAGTAAAGCAGAAAAAAAAAATAGAAACAGAGAGGAAAAAGTTCTATCATATTACTTTATTTTACTGAGAATCTTACCTTTGACAAGTTCTGTTTCATTACCTGAGTTAATATGAATCAGAGCATGCAAATCATTGAAATAGTCAAACATAGTTTTAAAGATCTTATAAGATTTCTTTTCTATCTTTGTATGCTAATTATAATGAAAGGAAATAAAATTTATTTTATGTGTTTTATTTTATTTTATTGAGATTTTATTGAGATATTGAAACTTACAATACTATTTATAATCATTTCTCATGCACATAATTACAATCCTACACATACCTATATCCCCCTCCCAAGGGCCCCAACATCCCTCCTTTCAAAGCCCCATCCTCCCAACTCAATTGTCTGAATCACTTCTCATATTATATTGCCTTTGGACCTTTGTTGCTACCTTGTTACCTACCTTTAAGCACCATATAATAGAGAGATCATTCTGCTTTATCCCTTTTCTTCTGACTGACTGCATTCATAACAGTATTTTAAAGGCATAAGCTCCTGATTTTTCACCATATTCTTATAGTGTAGCACTGCTATTCTATTTTAAAAGGAGCTCTAATGAGGCCTAAGAAACTTGGCTCAACATTCATTACATTCATCAAATGTGTTGAAATTATGTGTAAATATTTCTTTTTTTTTTTTTTTTTTTTTTTTTTTGGTTTTTGGGCCACACCCGGTAACGCTCAGGGGTTACTCCTGGCTATGTGCTCAGAAGTTGCTCCTGGCTTGGGGGACCATATGGGACACCGGGGGATCGAACCGAGGTCCATCCAAGGCTAGCGCTGGCAAGGCAGGCACCTTACCTTTAGCGCCACCGCCCGGCCCCGTGTAAATATTTCTAAGCCATTTTCTCACTACATCTGACCCTGCCTTCCTATAATTATCAATGTCTATATTCTCTCCTCATAATACGTCATTGGTAGGAGCAGAATGTTAAGTCAAAATTTTGTGAAAGAAATAATAGAATAACATTCTTTGGATAAAAGCTATGTCTGAACAAAATGGTTGTTTGGGGGTGGTACTCTCAATTTCTTAATAATCTAAAATTTGGATTCTAAAATATTTATATTTCTCTGAAATTATCAACAACCTTAAAATCCTTCATAGGCAAGATCTATATAAAATGTGTTTTATGATTCATATTTTAATTCTTAAAAATAAATAATAGAAGACAATAGAAATAAGGTTCTACAAATACATAAAATCTATGCCATCTATTTTTAATATTTGCATTCATTTTTAATGAATTAAATAAAAATATTCTAATTTGTATATTTATTACTTATGTTTACTTTGTGGCTGGCTCCTTAATGGACCTGAATGAATGAAATACAGTCATTCTATCAAAGCACTGGCAGAGTGCTTGAAAAGCAAAAGACATGTAACTTTAAAATAGCTAAGTGCTGAGTCAAAGCAAGAGCACAGCAGTAGGGCGTTTGCTTTGCACATAGCTGATCCAGGATGGACCTTGCTTCAATCCCCGGGTCCCATATGGTTCTCCTAGTCAAGAGTGATTTCTGAGCACACTGTTAGGAGTAACCCCTGAACATCACCGGGTGTGGTTCAAAATAAAAAAAAAGCAAAAAACAGCTAAGTGTCAAATATAGTAGTTGATCATTGTAAAATTACTGAGTTATGGCATACCGTGAAATTTAACAGTGACAAGGTTTACAAGAGGATGCTGTGTTTTAATTAAAAATAAAAGATATCTGGGCCCGGAGAGATAGCACAGTGGCGTTTGCCTTGCAAGCAGCCGATCCAGGACCAAAGGTGGTTGGTTCGAATCCCGGTGTCCCATATGGTCCCCCGGGCCTGCCAGGAGCTATTTCTGAGCAGACAACCAGGAGTAACCCCTGAGCATCGCCGGGTGTGACCCAAAAACCAAAAAAAAAAAATAAATAAAAGATATCTGGTTGAAACAGGGATGAGTAGGGAGCTTCAATTGAAGAATATTCTGTCAACTACTCAAGTCATTAGAGTGTGTGGATATAGGAATCCAGTCTACATAAAATACAGGGTAATTTTTTTTAAATAAACATAGAATTGAAAGGGTAGTCACTCTCTTGAAATTTCATGGAACATTGTTCAGTGGAGTTATAAAAGAGGACAATAGACTTCTAGGAAAGGAGATTCATTTGACATAAATATTGTGGGAGTTCTGACACTAAGCACAAAAAGGTGAAACAATACACTAAAGTCTCATTGAAAAGGCACTTAAAGAAAAGGGGGAGAAAGTAGACAGTAGGTTCTATACTCTTTTCAGAGTTAAAATTAACAGAACATTGAGACCACTTGAAATTGAGGTTGAAGATGATTCAGGACCTGTTTATAAAATGAGAAGAAAATTACTATGGGAAGATCATAGGTTCAAATTTTAAGATCTAAAATGCAAAACCCTGATAAGTCTAGGAAAACCTGCCTGTGATAAAAATGATTTTCTAGATGATTCAGTGAAAGAAGATAGAATTTGAAAGTAATCAATGTCTAGAAATAGTTATAGTTGGGTCAAAGTGGAAATAGTGATCTTGAAATATCTATAGGAGAGAAAGAGTAGTTTTCTGTGGAGTGAGATCTCAGAAAATCTTAATGTCTAGATTTTCTACATATCAAGTACCACATAAAAGATTAATCTGGATGTTAAATAATTTAATTTGAATATTAAAGGTAGGCTATTAGCTGATTATATCAAAACCCATTTTTGCTAAAGCAGTATAGAGTTAAATAATTTCTATTTGATCCAATATTAAACAGGAAAAAAGAATATTTAAACAGGTATAAAATATTTCAACATATTATAATAGAAAGAGTAATATAAAGCTATTGTAATTGTTGTAAATTACTTCAAGATAGAAGTCACCTGGAGTTAGTATGGGGTATCTTTTGTCTGGAACTGTAGAAACCAAGTATTTCTAAGAAGAATAATGGACATAATATTCTACAAAATATGAAAGGGCATTTTTCTTTTTTTTGTTTTGCTTTGTTTGGCCTGTAGGATGAAATGCAAATTCCAAAAATCTCAACAGAAATTTTTGATTGAGAGGCAAGTTCAAAGTTTATGAAGCTGTGAATTAGTCTAAACAGTATTTTAGGCATGATAGAGTGAACAAAAAATAGTAAGAGGAATTAATAAATTCTTAATAATGAGGACAATAGGTTCTTAAATACTGTAACACTGTAATATTAGTAACCCAAATGCAAGTGAACTAGTTTTCATGAAGAAATGGCAACGACTGAAACACTAAAGGATCCAAGGCGAGCCTGTAGTTGCAAACACAGTTATCGGAATATCCATCAGACTAGGTGATTTTGTGAATTACAACTAATCTCATAGCTGTTCAGTAGCACAAGTATACATCTAAAATTTCACTGACAGTGTATTGTTCCCCTATTCAACACCATCTTCTAAATAGTGAACTCAGACTAAAAGTCATTCAGTTGCAAAATATTTTGAGTAAAAAGAAACTTGAAGATTTCATGTAAGCACAGCAAAAACTTAATTTATCATGCAAGGTGACATTTGCAGGAATTCTTTCTCTTGGAAACTTGAAGATAAGTATTTATGAAAAAAAAAACATTTAAACTTGGATGATCGTTGTGGTTTTTTTTTTTTTTTTGGAGTGACTTTAAGTTCACTACACTAACACTTGCTCCAAGTTTTAAAAGAAATCATTTTTAAGATACAAAATAACGTTTCTCCTTAAATTGCTCATGATAAAGATTTACTTGGAAGATTAAATTAAATGTATGACTTCATAATTAATTTACCAAAGCATTTTTGTATTTTGACCTATTACCTATAATGTACCACAAAAAATTAAAGGTCTATTAAAAAACAGTGAAGAACTTTACTATGAATAGCCAGAAGTTTAATTCAAGATTGGTCCTAAATTTTATTCTAAGTCAACGAAATCAATCGCATTAAATGTTTCTGCATCTTAAATGAGAAAGGCATTTTCCCCTTGTGTACTGAAGTCACTTCTAGAAAAATATAAACCTTAAAGAGTGAAGTATTCTAATTATCTTATAATTATTGCATAACTTTATTTAAAGTTTAAAATTTATTTCCAAATCTCTTTGATGTCCACTTTGACCCAAGTCTTTCTGAGTTGATCCAATGCAGAGAAAAACTGCCTTATAAGTTGTACAGGCACCTCATCCTCTAAAGAGTTAGATATTGTATGTTTTATTCTTTCACATCTACTGTTAATCTATATTTTATCCTCTAGAACAAGAATAATGTCTCACAAAAGATCCATGTCCACCCAGAACCTGTGAATATAACATATTTAGAATTAAGCATTATAATGTGCAATGAAATTAATTGAATTAGGTTGATTTCCTAAATCAAATGTCTGGTGTCCACATATATACAGGAATATTTTGATATAGAGACATGAAGGAAATAGGGACACTTGAGAATGCTTACCTATTTTAGGAACAAATATTGAATGTCAAGAAAGTATTGCAGTCATTAGTGAAGCAAGGATTGTTTCTATCCAACACCTTATTTCTTGTCTCCAGATCAGAGAAAAAGAAGTTAATAGAAAGTTACTACAGAAACTAGAAAAATATCACTCCTTTTATTTTGTTTTTGTGTTGGGGCCACACCTCATGGTTCTCAGGGTTTTATCTGGTTTTGTACTCTGGTCACTTCTGGCAGGGCTCAAAAGACCATATGAGGTACAAGTTATCATACTTAGGTCAGCTGATGCAAGACAATTGCCCTACACACTATACTTCTAGCTTTAACTTATCTTTAATAAGACTTAGGGAAACCTGATAAACCATATTTTTTATATTTTCTATATTTCTTCTCAATAGAATTTAAGTTCATTGATGGTATAGATCTTTAGATCTTTATTTTAATCTTATGTTATATCAGCAATATCTAAAGAAGTGTGAATTAAACAAAGACACAAGTCAAGCATATTAATATATTAGAAATAGAATGTAGGGCCGGAGCAGTGGTGCAGCGGTAGGGTGTTTACCTTGCACACAGCTGACCTAGGATGGACTGTAGTTCTATCTCCCGGCATCCCATATGGTTCCTCCAAGCCAGAAGCGAATTCTGAGTGCATATCCAGGATTAACTCCTGAGCATCATCAGGTATGACACCAAATAAATAAATAAATAAATAAATAAATAAATAAATAAATAAATAAAACAAAAAAAGAAATAGAACATGTCTAAGAAAAGACAGAAAGACCTGGATTTTATTAAAGGGAAACAAGAGGATTCTGTGTCAATAAATGATGAGATGGGTGAAATTGAAGCAGGGAATAGTACCTAGTAGCACAAATAACCAAAACCTTTAGAAGAGAGGGAATGTCTTGAATCTTGAATCTTGTATGAGAACTTCTCACAAGAGGGTCTATTGACTTCAATTTCTGTTACAGAAAACAAGTTGGAAAATATATGATGTTTGTTAAAATATAAGAGCCCTAAATGTGCCTGTGTATGTGTGAATGTTTATGTATGTAACTTGTGGAATGTGGAGGTTAAGACTAACAAAACTTAAAGGAAGAGATAACCAAGTAGATCTATCTCAGGAAGTCCAACTTCAATATTGATGGCCACATGCTCATGTCTTCTTAGAGTCATCTTTTAAAATGTCAACACTTAAGTAAAACATATATATTAAAGGGTGTTTTTCAGACTTATATCAAAGAGGTATTGATTCTTATTCCTTAGGATTTGGGACCTGAAAAGTGGTTGTTTTTGTTTTTCCTTTTTGTCAAAACTATCCCCAGTTCAAAGCAAGGGTGTAGACAAAGAGGAAGGAATGTTGCCCAATATTTTGAAAAAAAATATGTTCAGGGACATAACTACTCATTTCCCTGGATCTCAAGGGTTTTTAAATCCAGAGATAAATCTAGAATGGTGACCATTTTATCTTCTTTGTAAGTCAAAATAAACATTTATTTTCTTCTGACTTTTAACTAGACATGGTTTTTAGTTATAGGAAAATGAGGATATGAAAATGTGCAATGATTGGTTATGTAACCTATCTGCAGATATTGAAGATAACATGTTGAGCACTTATTAATGTTTCATACATAATATGTAGAAAATTTTATTAGGTTATTATGAATTGTGGATAATTATAAGTTCAATGACATTAAAGTTGGTTTGTATAATGGTTTAATTGCTGTTATCCCTTTATGAAGTTCTTAGTATATAGGTTCTGGTGCCCATTGTATTCATTTTCATAGCATCATTATGAATTTAGAACATTCCCCTTACAGGGTGTATTTTAAACATGTATTTGTATATATTATCGTCCACTAGAACATGAGATCTGATATGAGAAGGGTGTAATATGCTTACTAAGAATATATTGAACACTGGTAGAATGAATTAGGCTCTATTGTTTGGGTTTTGTTTAATTTGTAATGAGGGTTCCAGACATGACAAGAAAGAAATAAGTAATCTATTATGCTTCATCCTAAATTATCCTAAAGACAAGTAGGTGTGAATTTTAACAATAATGATTATAGTATGACATATTTATTAAAACATGGCAGTTTGTTTATTTTAATTTATTTCCAGATATATTTTAAAAATTCATTTTAATGAAAAGCTCAAAAAGCTGAAAACTAAGTTTATACTATAGCACTGAGTTGGCTTAAATTAAAAAAAAAAAGTAAGAAAAAATATCTGAGAATTTTAGGACCAGAGGTTAAATAAATTAGGTATGATGTGTACCTTGTATGAGGTCAACCTGGTTTGATCTCTAGCACCCCGTCTGGTCCCCCAAACCTCCCAGCAGTGATCCCTGCATGCAAAGCCAGAAGTTAGCCATGAACTGTCTAATGTAACCCAAAGAAGGCAAAAAAATAAAAAAGAAGAAAAAAAAGGAATCATAGAATAGACAGTATTGATCGACTCAAATCTTTGGTGTCTGTATACAGAACCATTTACCATCAGTGATGGTAGGGGAAAGGGAGAGAAGACCAAACACAAAGAGACAAAGCATAATGCTTAAGTTCCATTGATACTTTGTGGTTGAGGAGGTGTAGTAATTTTGCTTATTGATGCAATCATTTTAACACTATTGTAACTATCTTAACTCTCATTTGGGCCTAAGATATACTTAGCAGTGTTCAAAATTTATTCCTGGCTCTTCACTCAGAGATCACTCCTGTTGTAGCCTGGGGGTCATATGAGGTACCAGGGATAGAATCCAAGTCAGCTGTGGGAAAGGAAAATGTTCTACCTGCTACAATATCTCTCTGGACCCAACTTAAACTAATTTTCAAAAGAGAAAACAATGCAATCCTTTCAGAAGATCTCTATTTTCCAAATGTTGAATAATGTATTCCATATCTTATACTTAAAGTGGCATCAAAATGCTATATATTAAAATATATTTTGATAAAATAATAACCTGTTTATATTCTAAGATGCTACTTTATATCAGAAAAAAAGAGCATACACAAAAAAGTCAAGCTTTTGCTCTAATTTTCGTTCTGTTGTTCCTCATAGAATTTAATGCCCTGAAAATAAATCGTGTTCTCAATTATTAATAAGTCCTGAAAATTATGTTTCTACATAGCACAACTTAGACAAATAACAGTTTTCAAAATATATGCCGCAACATTATTTTCTAGCATTAAAAATATACTTTTAAGATTTAGACAAATGTGCGTTTTGATGCCAATGAAACT